>NC_143014.1:102850148-103182648 GCF_055824585.1 Amblyomma mixtum | reverse complement strand
GCAGACGCGTGAATACGACGGGAGGAGAACTGCGTTAGCTTTCCGATGACAGCAATCTTGCCGCGAAAGTCGGCCATTTTCATGGAAATTTCAGCCAGTTTTTCGCTACCTACGATCCCAAAAATATTTTTGAAGTCAGCTTTGAGCTGTTTTGAGGAAAAAGTTTCGTGGATGTGATTAAAAAAACCTTATAGATATCAAATCTGATGTTTTCTAAAATTCAGTTTTTTTTACAGGATTTTCGTGATCTGAAAGCTGCGTCTTGCATGCCGGTGCTTGCATGTGCAGCTCGCGTTGTTTGGCACCGCGTGAAAAGAGGAATCAACAAAACAAGCTAGAAAAAGGTACGCGGAAATGTGTAATAATGTCTGGCGCATTGAAGGGTTGAACGTCGAGGGTGTGCGTCGAGGGTTGGCGTTACTTTTAGTACATTGAGGGGCTTCAGCGCCCCGCTTAACTACAGGCTCCTTACTGTGCCATTTGCCGCATTAAGTTTAGTTAGTAAGTTGGAAAGGAAGGGAAAAAGCACGGAACATACAAAGAAAAGGAAGGAAGAACAAAATGAACGAAGGAAAAAACAAACAATTCGGTAACGTAACACCAAATGGAGTTTGTGCGTAATGAGAAAATGTTCTAGGCTTCATCATCCATAGCTAGGTTAAATTCAATGCTGAGATGAGGCCCCTCTACGTATCTCCAGCCACATATAGCTGACATCCGCCAGGCGCGACCGTCACACTCGAGTTAATGGACAACCCACCCTTATCCCTCAGCCTGAGTCTCTGTCGTCCTCGCCTGCGTTTCGTTGTAATCGTATGTGGTATATGCTGTAAATAGGGCGCCTGCGAGTTCATGCGCTACACAGTGTGGCTGCTGGAATAAAAATCACCACCATTAAGTATGACCATGCTGCTTTGCTGATGCCCTCAAGTTGATTTTTATCCCTTGCACAAGGTGCTAGGATGGTGTCCTATAAAATTTCGATAACGTAGTGGTCTCCCTAAGTGCTGCATATATGGTTGTGCAAACTGCGCGCATGGCATCTATAGTAGGATACAACTTAAAAAATAAACGTCGTATATTACGCCGTTGACCAACTACAACAGTAAAATAAATCAGCTTTTTAATGTTTCACCATCAAACAAGCCCGAGCAACCAACATTCTTGAGTTTATACTTTCATCTTGTGGTAAGCTTTGGGCAGCAAGAAAATGTACTGCTATTATGCCACTGAGAAATTATGTGTGGCGGTACTGAATGTAGGCGCAACTTCACTGCAAACTTAAGCCGTATCCGACTATAGCTCAAACACTTCCGGCCCACCGAAGGTGTGCGCTCACCGAGTATGGAAAGCGAAGTCCACGTCCCCGCTGTTCCAACACCAACCAGGGTTCGAAAGAGCAGGAACATGAGAAACTTGGACGACAGCGCTGCCAGCATGCCGAACAGGCACTGTACGAACAGGAAAGCTGTGAAGCAGACCCGTTGGCCCCACCTGCGGTGCGCAGAGCAAGCGTGTTGCAGCGCCGGTGCTGCCCTAAGCTAGGCCGACGAATCATTCTTTCGGGAGTAATAGGCTACGCTCGCATCTGTGCGATGTCAATGCATGTTAGGGATTCCCAGATGGCAGATATTAAAGCACTTACTGTCCCTCATAGCCGAGAGAGAGGGCAGTTCAGGTACGTTAGGATGTGTTAACTTATACCACTGAATTAGCCAGCGCTCCGGAGAACATAAAATAACGAAGTTCTTCTTGCTTACCTCTTTACTTCACTTTCCCAAGAAATAACAACAATAGTATGTCTCAATAACAGGCACAGTCGTGCATTACGGTGTTAACAGCGACAAAAATGCGAGTTCATTCATATGCAATTCAAGCAATGTATTTGTGGCCGCGTGCTTAAATGAGGCAGGGGTTGGGTACTCCGCGGTGTACGAAGCTTAGGAATTCCAATTATGGGCGGTTTCGAAGGCGCGTTACTAACTCCTTCTTGTTACCTTCCCACCTCAAATTCGCGCCTAGGCGTTCCTCGCAGAAACCGCATTGTAAGGAGCTATGAATAACTAACTGACAAGTAATACTTTACGCGAAGATATGTTGTTTCTTCATGTGAGTTAAAATCATTTTTTTAATAACTGTTTATTTGTTCGCATTAATTTTTTCGACCCATTGGATCTAAGTGAATGAAGCAAACAACTTTATCCACCGCACATAACAGTGTGTGATTGCGACAGGTCACCAAGTCATCTAACTTTGCCGCAGCGATTTTCAGCACCTGTACCTATAGGGAGCGCCATCTAAGAAAGGAGAAAGAGGGTGGGTATTCAGTGCGTGAAGAATTGTGAGTGGCAGGCGAGCTTCTTGGTTCTATACACGCGTTCCGGCCACCCATGACGGCTAAGCATTTCACTCCAGCTGTGGCGCAGTCTCATGTAATTCATTCATCAACTCTTGCGGGCCTTGTCGATATACTGACGCAGGACATCACCTCAAAGCCTCGATTCCGACGTACTCTTTTTCGCTCTTGCAATGGCAAATTCCTGCTCCTGCGCTGCAGCTGCAAATGTCATGCAGTTCGTCTCTGAAGCCTGCGTTCTTAGACTTTTGGACGTGTCTCGATCCGCCAGTGGTGCAGAAAGAATAATTGAGGACGGTGATGAGAGGAGCCATTACCTGTGCGACACGAGGACGGAGAGGAAGTGCCCCGCTAGTAGACCGGCCCCGAAGAGGAACATGCTGAGGGTCGCCAGGACTCTCCTGTTGCACACGAGGTCCCACTGTACGCACAGAAAAGAACGATACGTACCCATATCGACGTGCTCAGGTTATCTGCCGCCGCTCTAGACGCTCAACGCGATGAATAACTCATGCACTTAACGTCATGCTTCTTCTCAGCTGAATTCTTAATGTTCTTTTTTTTTCGTCGTCCAGTTTCTTCGTTACTCTCGCCCACTCAAAGATGTACGGGTCCCGCCTCATTTGGCGAAAAGCGCGAAAGCGAAGCTGCTCAGAACAGAGGAAGCGGCGTCTGACCACCGCTGCTCGGTTTCAAAAGCAATGCTGTACGCACGTGTGGCTGCATAGACATTGGAGGGTTTAATGCAGCGTTACTGTATGCTGATACCGCACACCAATACCGTATATAGATGTCGTGTACCGATAATCTACCGTATATGGTATTGGTGTACGGTACAGTAGCTGCACAGCTACTGTATTTAGTAACGCTGTACTAAAACTCTCTATGATGGTTTGGTTTGGTTTATGGGGTTTAACGTCCCAAAGCGACTGAGGCTATGAGAGACGTCGTAGTGGAGGGCTCCGGAAATTTCGACCACCTGGGGTTCTTTAACGTGCACTGACATCGCACCGCACGCATGCGAGCACAGTATCTCGCTCGTCAGCAGCCGCCGTACATTTTATTTTTGCTCCTCAGCGCATCCCTCGGACACTCCAGACAAGTGGGGTTGCCTATCAGCTGCACGTGCTAGCTGCAGTAGCATGCAAATAGCGCACAAAGGTGCTACGGAAAGAGTTCATGAGAGGCGGATGTTCTTAATTACGAATGTGAGGGAAGACGCACTGAAGTTAGCCCAAGCAGCCTGTAGTGGCATTCAATCACTATCGGGTGCATGCCTGAATGCAGGCGCGTTTACTTCCGCTTTGTAGCCAGATGATAGGGGCAGTCTGTTGACCAGGTCCGTGTAAGCGTCAACATCCGAGCTCGTTCCAAAAATAACAGCCAGCTTTCGCAGTTCAGACGCTCTGCCTTTTTCAGACTCCTTCATCGCACCGTTGCATTTCTTCGTGGCCGTCCTTTTCCGCCGCGACAACCATACGACGAGCGTGCCACAACGACAACCTGCTGTTTACAAACACGTATAAAGCACTTTCCCCAACAAAAGGTTTCAGACGGGGTAT
Organism: Amblyomma mixtum; assembly: GCF_055824585.1. Classification (NCBI taxonomy): domain Eukaryota; kingdom Metazoa; phylum Arthropoda; class Arachnida; order Ixodida; family Ixodidae; genus Amblyomma; species Amblyomma mixtum. Next base: position 103,178,730 of record NC_143014.1, on the reverse strand, counting down.
TACTCGGCACTGCCTTCTTGTCATATCCTGCGTCTTTGGTAGCCTTTTTCTTTCTTTCTTTCTTCGCTTCCAAACTTTCCGTTTCCATCCGCTTGGCGCACAGCGAAAGGGCGGTGCGCGAGAGCGTGTGCGTCGTTCGGCGGCCACTTTGCGGCCGGGGCCCCGGAATCGAACCGAGCTCGCTTACGGCTCTTTTTGCGGCTCATCACCCTCCGTTCTGGTCGGCGGTTTACAGCCAGTAAACTCAATTACGCAAACAGCCGCGGCCGCAGGGCCGCCCTTCCTCCGAAAGCATCAAATGCATACAATGTCCGAACCACCACCCTTCACCGCAGCACCGCAGCGCACTGCGCACTCTTCTTCCGGGCGTAGACAGATAGATGGCTGTATATTACACCCCGCTTATCCTCTGGGATTTTTTTTCTCCTGCTCTTTCGCCCTTGTAACGCGCGCCAAGCCGCGGCTTGTGTATAAAAATATATAAATGTGCGTTGAAAAAGATATGTATATGTATAGATATGTACGCTCGTGTACATTTTTGTTCCTTCCGGTGGCTCGGCGAGAAAACTTCTCCTGCCGCCCGAGCCGAGCGTCATTTATTCTGCGCTGAGGGAACGCTACGCCAAGCCGGCTGAGGCGGAATCGCGGCCGCCTTGGCCCGGGTCCAAGCGCTTGATCGGCGCCCGACTCGGCCCACCCCGGGGACTGCGCCCCTGTCCGCCCCCCTGCCCTCGCTAGCCGCCGCTGCGACGACGTGACGCTGTGCGCGGAAGCTAACGCTCGACGCCTCGGCGCTATCGGGACTGGAATGTGACGCATTACGAGTGCGCGCGGCGGACTCGTCTCTGGTCGTCTTGCGCTGTCGCGGATGGCGCCCGTAATCCTCGGTCGAACGAATGCGATAGCGGTGAAGACTCAGGCCGCGATTCGGCCTCGGCCATCCTGGCGTTGATTTGGAAATGACACCGCGCTGGCACGGCTGCGGAACGACGGAGCCGGAGGTTTTAAAGGAGAGGGAGTAGTTAAATTGCGAGAGCCTCCCTAGGGCGCAGAAAAAAAAATAAAGAAGAATGAAGGACGCCTCCAGTTCACCGTCGCGTGAAGACAGTCTCCTGATGTACAGCCGCCTTTTATAAGCGCCAATTCTGCGCCTCTTCTCAAGCGATAATCCTACTCGTAATCGTAAGTATAGCACGTGCCACGTTCAGGGACAGAATCGCTCTCAAGCATACTTCAACTGCCGTTAAAATAAAAGAAAAGAGGGGGAAATTAGTAAATGCAGGCCTTGCGTAGTTTACCACGGATGACCCTTCCCTAGCTACCATTGCGCTGGGCCAAGAAAGGCGAAGAAGTCCGGAAAAAAGATGCCTCGGTGAATCTGGGAACTTTTCCTCTGAAATTTTGGTAATTTGTCTTAAGAGGCGAGACATAGTTCTCACTGGGACCTGTAGTCCGGCTTCCACCTAAATTAGGCTTGAGTGGCTCACGCAAGTAAAAAGAAACGGGGGTAAGGGGTGGTTAAAAGTAGACCTCAGACTCTTTGATGGATTCTCGCCTCCGATTTAATGCGGTTACATTGCAGGCCGCTTTGGTCACGATTCGCAAGGACGCGGCTCAGAGACATCATTTAGGCAGTTACGCTCTGGGAGGCATGTTCAGCGAGGAAGTCCGCAGCGTTTTGAGGCTACTCAGCCAAAAACGTGATTGCTTGCTGCTGTTGATAATAGGCAATTAAGCCGAGGTGACAATCCCTCTTGCGCGCTGTAAATCGCTGCCTAATGACCCCCGGATCCGAAAAAATGGAGGCCACAAAAATGATCCAGAAGTACCTGCGCACGCTCTTTGTACGTGTGCATGACTAAACTAAAAAGCTGACGGAACAAGGCCTCATGACTTCGTAGATTCGTTTCACTCCCCGACTAGCTCCAAAACAGCCCCCGATCAAACGGAACTGCAACAATATGTTTGCTAGCTAATGCGATACTATTTTTACAAGCTCCATCACCAACATCACGACTGTTCGCGCTAGCAACTTCGGCAATTATTATCGTGATCATCAGCAATAGGGCTGTGACATCCACCACAGCCCAGAGGTGTCTCCCCACTGACATCTAATTAGCCCAGCCCAGAGCCAGCCGCTACCATCTTCGAGCACAGTTTTGCTGAAAATTGCCTCACAGAACGCTTGAACACGGGCTAAACGGTAGATAAGAGAAAGCGGAAAGTAACACTCGACGAGTCCGCATATTCGGAAAATTTTCGGAAATTATAAAAGCAGTGGAATAGGCTTTTATAAGTACGGAACCGTGGCTTTAAGGTAAAAGTAGCATATCAGCAAGGACAAAAATGTGAAATGGAGGGAATTTGGGCGAGTTGGTACGGATCCATATTTTGTGGCACCACGGAGACGAAATAATCACTCGGTCTGTCCTCTCTTCGTCTGCGTCTCCGTTCTCGGGGTGCCACAACAATATGGACAAAAATGTGTTGAAGACGACAAAAACTCAACACTGCCCGCTATCCCTGTTGTAGAGCGCCGTCACCCATGTACGTGATGAGAATATTCAGAAACTCGTTGACATGTCCTTGCCAGGCACAGCACGCACTTGCCTGACTGTGGACACGGTATAACACGGGCAGCTTCGCACGCTAAGCACGGGCAGCTTCTGAATTGAGAATGCCGCCGTCACTTGGAACAGAATCCCCGCCGGGGATGCAGTAGCCGCACACAGGCGCGGCCTGCTGTCCAGGCGAACACAGATGTCGCGAAGCCGCATGAGACAGCGGTCCAGAATGCGCCCTCCAACTCAGTGTGCATGCCGACCACGCGAAGCGGTGCTGGCATGGGCATACAAATGCCAAAATAACGCGCATGCACATTAAAATCCCTCATTACGGCGACAGCGTTCTGCGGCATACTGCGCTAGAGACCGCTTGAACACCTACCCATTCTATGGTTTTCATAGTTTTCTGAAGTTCCAGAAAACATCCTTAAATTATTTTTGGGTCATCTAGCAGTGTGAAGTGTGGAGCTTTAAACCTAAGCAGTCAAACTTTGAGTGAGTGAGTGAGTGAGTGAGTGAGTGAGTGAGTGAGTGAGTGAGTGAGTGAGTGAGTGAGTGAGTGAGTGAGTGAGTGAGTGAGTGAGTGAGTGAGTGAGTGAGTGAGTGAGTGAGTGAGTGAGTGAGTGAGTGAGTGAGTGAGTGAGTGAGTGAGTGAGTGAGTGAGTGAGTGAGTGAGTGAGTGAGTGAGTGAGTGAGTGAGTGAGTGAGTGAGTGAGTGAGTGAGTGAGTGAGTGAGTGAGTGAGTGAGTGAGTGAGTGAGTGAGTGAGTGAGTGAGTGAGTGAGTGAGTGAGTGAGTGAGTGAGTGAGTGAGTGAGTGAGTGAGTGAGTGAGTGAGTGAGTGAGTGAGTGAGTGAGTGAGTGAGTGAGTGAGTGAGTGAGTGAGTGAGTGAGTGAGTGAGTGAGTGAGTGAGTGAGTGAGTGAGTGAGTGAGTGAGTGAGTGAGTGAGTGAGTGAGTGAGTGAGTGAGTGAGTGAGTGAGTGAGTGAGTGAGTGAGTGAGTGAGTGAGTGAGTGAGTGAGTGAGTGAGTGAGTGAGTGAGTGAGTGAGTGAGTGAGTGAGTGAGTGAGTGAGTGAGTGAGTGAGTGAGTGAGTGAGTGAGTGAGTGAGTGAGTGAGTGAGTGAGTGAGTGAGTGAGTGAGTGAGTGAGTGAGTGAGTGAGTGAGTGAGTGAGTGAGTGAGTGAGTGAGTGAGTGAGTGAGTGAGTGAGTGAGTGAGTGAGTGAGTGAGTGAGTGAGTGAGTGAGTGAGTGAGTGAGTGAGTGAGTGAGTGAGTGAGTGAGTGAGTGAGTGAGTGAGTGAGTGAGTGAGTGAGTGAGTGAGTGAGTGAGTGAGTGAGTGAGTGAGTGAGTGAGTGAGTGAGTGAGTGAGTGAGTGAGTGAGTGAGTGAGTGAGTGAGTGAGTGAGTGAGTGAAGTGGTTTCCACTTCAGCTCGCTTCCTTCTCGTTCTGGTTTGACCTGCCTAAGCAGATCCAATAGGAGGTGTAAGCGGTAAGTCGAAGGTTTCCGAGATGGTACTGGCGATACTTCGACTCAATAGTACGCGACTGTTATGGTTGGATACCGCCTCCACTACCCCTAAGGAACTAACCTACAAGTTATCGCTGCTTCTAAAAATGGTGTTTGTTCACAGCGCGCGTTTATTTCAAGCAGCGCTCCTACTGCTTCACGATCGGTGGTACGACTAACTGAAGGCATAGAGAATTTGCGGGAAATTCGGCTTTTTCGCAATACGTGAAGCCCTCTGAGGACTGCGCGAAGATTCGTCTCCTACCCAGAAAACTGATTGAGGACAAAAGCTTGTGAGCGACGAAGATGGGATCCGCTTTCGCAAGTTACCGATTGAGAGCCTTGGTGATAACAGCTGTCGCCATCTGGCGCTCACGCCTGTCTCCAGCACGAACTACGTATGAGCGGTAGGATCTGGTGGTTTGTTCTCGACTAGTTGGGATCGGGAGAGGGCATAGGAGGAGAACTGAGCTTGAGAAGGCTTGTCTGTGTAAAAAAGGCGATTTTTTTTTCACAGTGGGTATTACGCGAGTCACTAAGCATAAAACGAGCATTTGAGAACAAAGCTATGAGTAGCAATAAAAAAAACACGAGTGTTTCAGGCGATTTCAAGAAGAAAAACGCACACCGATGAACGTTCATTCTCTGGATTTGAAGCAAATGTCTGCTCTTTTGAAATTCAATGGCTCACCGAGAAGGACGACGGCGAACACGCTACTGCGATGTTCTCGGGCCCCTTAGAAAATAGAGTGGACCAAAATTTCACGAAACATTCATTAAACAGTTCACTGTTGCTGCCCCTTCGGAACGCACCTGCCCAATAAGCGTCCTTCTGTGGCAGTGGCAGCATTCGTCTTTCGCAAATACGGCTGTTGTAGCTCATACCCTTATCTTTTCGGTAGCCTCCTAGGCTTTCGCGTGCCATCGAAGGGCATTTTAAAGAATCTGATAAAAACAACACTTCCACGTGTGCTTCCAAACACTGAAATTGTACTTGTGTACTTAAAAAAAACTGCAGTATCTTCATTTATTGTGCAATTGCGCATATTTTGAATATATATTTCAGGAGCATTTGTCTCGCACTCATAAAAAAATACGATAGTGTCATTGCCCTTTCACTGCTGTGTGTGTGAAAATGACTGCTAATGCTTTTAATCCGACTAAACTACAACCGACACTTCCGGCGCAAAGTGGCGTAAATTACGCGACATAGAAGAATTATACAGTTCGAGCGAAGGCAACGTCAGGCACATGTAACAAGGCAATGGTTCTGCGTTATCGTACATATATAGGAGTTTAGATCTTCCATCATAACGTCCCTCCCAAGTTCATAGATCTGAACGTGTCCACACGGCTAGCAAGAAAACCAGCTCGGCTTCTGTAAAATGACTACGAAGTCGAAAAAAGAGTAGCTGTGGCCCGGGGCTCAAAACCGAAAGTACCGTCATCCTCTGCCAGCTCAGCTGATGAGGCAAATTTGAAGACAAACACTGACTGCAGGCCACGGCTTAAAATTGTGAACCATTCCGACCTCCTGATAGAACCGCTGACTCAATATTGTCTCAGCCTGCGCAGCGAGGGCTTCATTTTTGCCACAGTTTCGGACTTCGATCCCCGACCAGGGTGAATCATTCTCAGACTAAGCGCCACGTCTACTTCCAAGCAGCTCAGCTGCTTTTACTTGTAGCCGTCTGTCTGAGTTCACGACGGTGATGAGTTTTATGACGAAACTCTCTCCTTCTTTGGCGGACATCCGCGAAACTTATACAGCCCCTGCCTGAGACCATGCCTGCTTGACAGCCTTCAGGGAATTCTCGAACCTTAATGCTCCAGTCTGTTGGCACGTTCTTCTTTTACTTGTGTTATATACATGCCTGTATAGCTTCTCTCTCCTAGTTGTTTGAAGACTAGCCGTGCCGCGCAGCTATTTGTTCTCTGCAGTTTTCGTGTTCTTTTTTCCGCCCTTTCATCTTTTCCTTTCCTAATGTCGATGGGACCCTTATATCTATCTCCGCTTCGCTTCAATGCCTTACTTAAAGCGAAGCTCCGCCGACGTCGCAACAACGGCCACTACTGTCATTTCTCCTCCTGGCCTTTAACTATCTCTGATTGTTGATTTTTTTTGTACGTTTGTTTTCAGCTGACTTTCATAACCACACGGATTGCTCTTTTTACTTAGCCTTACTTAAGAGGCTGCCGCTATTAAGATCTAAGTCATTTCCTTTGGGCCGCCGTTTCTTCTCTTTTGTGGTAACCACCCGCGCAGGCAGCATTCGACGCTGCCCAACAACAGTGATCCCATCAACACGCCAACACTAAGGACGATGTGGCTGCACTGAGAAGATCGAAACTACCTCCCAATCGAAATGACAGCTCGTCCTTTGAGGCTTCCACTAGGTTCAAGTTATTTCCAAAAATTCGCGCTTTTCAGCGAACCCAGTAGGCTATATCTGGAACAGATAAAACATGAACAATGAAAAACTGGCCCTTAACGTCTCAAACCTTCTACAAATTGTGCTCAGAAAAACTGCTACGGCATTAGAAGCCTTGTAGTTTTGCAAACCCTCAACCGTAATCTAATACTCCTCTCGGTGATCTTTCAGGAAATAAAGATAAGTCGCAATAGTTACGCTCAGAATTCCAATCTCAGCCGATGTGCGCTGCAAGTTTAAGCCGCTCAGGTGGAAGTTCTGGCACTGCATCGCTGAATGGCCAATGTTACTGCCACCCAGTCAACAAAAAGCAAAAGTGCCTCAAAAATGCATTTTGCCCGCAAGTGCAAGTTAAATGAATGCAACTGGGTTCAGCACTGCAAAATTGGTATACTATAAAAGCTCAGTGCCTTCGACAGGACAGCGCTTGTTGACCGACACTATAGCAGTCTATTATTTGCTCGTGAAAGTGGGAACTTATGTATAACACTTTTTAATAACAGGTATCATAACTAATAATTCTGGGAAACCTCCACAACAGGCATACACTTACTGTTGCTGTTGCTGCAGGTACAAAATGTGAACACAAAAAAGTAGAAGGAGAGAAGGTGTGGAGAGGTACGAAGGAACCCATGCCCAAGGCAGATAGCAACGCGTCGAAAACTCATTTTCGTTCCCACCAACAGCCAGCTTTCCGTCCGCAAAGCCATCCACAAGCTAAGAATATGGAGAGCAGCAAAGAAGAACAGCGCTTTCTTTCTTTTTGACGGCGAATGAAAGAACAAAACGGCCAACTCGAATAAAAACGAAACCAGCAGCCGAGTGCTTCGAGAAGAACGTGGAGATATTAGAGCGCAGGTCTTTAACTGCGAGGCCTGTCTGAACAAGACCGCAGCGTTGTTCCGGGTGGCCGCAGTATATATCTCACCGTCTTTCCTATGAGACGGAAGAGACACGAATGATCCTGCCGAGAGCTTGGAGTAGGTGAGTCGCCAAGGAACTCCGCGCAACCTCGAATGGGTGGGGCGGAAGCTCGACAGTGACAGATGGCACGCTAGAGCCGAATGCGATGCCGCTGGGATTCGCCACGGCTTCTAGGCCTCGCCAAGTCGCGACTGGGCGACGCGATCCATCGCCCCTCAAAGGAGAGCTGCGGCGCCCGGGAGATGGTTTTGTCAAGGAATACTTGAGGGAAAAACTGGGATAAAAAATGACGCCTACACGGTCGTGATATCGGGCTCGTGTGTCCCGAAGCACATTCTGCGTTCGCTTCTTTTCAGCTGCGTTCGGCGCCTCCCGGCGGTAAATAATGACACAAAGAAAGCATTCGTACAAAACGCACGCATAACTGACAGAAAGCTTCTATTTTATAGAAACACACACATATATAGAACTGACAGAAAGTTTCTATTTTATAGAAACTTTTTCAGTTGTGTGTGTGTGTGTGCGTGCGTGCGTGTGTGCGTGCGTGCGTGCGTGCGTGTGTGTGTGTGTGTGTGTGTGTGTGTGCGTGCGTGCGTGCGTGCGTGCGTGCGTGCGTGCGTGCGTGCGTGCGTGCGTGCGTGCGTGCGTGCGTGCGTGCGTGCGTGCGTGCGTGTGTGTGTGTGTGTGTGTGTGTGTGTGTGTGTGTGTGTGTGTGTGTGTGTGTGTGTGTGTGTGTGTGTGTGTGTGTGTGGCAGATAACTTATATCTGTATGTCAGCTAATGTTTTTAGCAGCAGGAACTCGACGACGGCGCTGTAGGGAGAGGGAGACAGAGAAAGAAGCTACAGCGCGCTACACAGAACTGAGTGGGCTTTGCACTTAAATCGCATTCGCCTCAAGTGCTTTCAAATGCAGCACCCTCTATGCTCACAAATGCGACGTCGCTGAACTCGAGCTCATGCCTCTTGTCGATAGTCGATAGCGCAATTAAAGCATGAAAAGGCATACCTTCAATTCTGAGCACATATTCAGCTTCTGTAGAAATAACGAAGCAGTATGTGGAATTTCCATATTGCGTCTACTTACAGATGCTGCAGGGCAGTTGCTTTATACAACCACAAAACAGACGCAGTGCAGAAAAATATATAGCTAGTGCGTCGAATGGGTGGTGCATGACAATACACTTCCTTTGGCGAAATTTGTTTCGCTGATTTTAGTCAAATCGTTCTCTGTTAAATGATTGTTTTTGTACTTTTATCGCACGGAGTCCTCTTCGTGGCCTCCTTCTCAATGATCATACGAAACATTTCATGTTCATTTCACGATTTCTTGCAACACAACAAGATACAGAATTTATTTTCTATTTTCCTAGCTCCTTGATCGGTTGCTTTTGTATTCTGTTCACGGCAAAAGCGTGGTAGCTAATGAAATAATTGTATTAATTGAATATAAACGCTTTCAAATAATGGTTTTCTTTTTTCAAGTTTTGATGTTGAACTCATTTTGACCTCATATTATGGGAAGGCTAGAGGCTAGTGTTCCCAACATTTGCAGTCCCATAAAATATGAGTGAATAAGTAAATACAAATCAAAGCGAAATGTAAACCACGTACATCGAAACAAGACTGTTCAATGATAGATTTGCGGACTTAACTGAGGTATAAACACCATCGCGCTTTCCGAAATGTGCTTAGAGTATGCCAGACTCAATACAGTCAACGAAGAGAGGCCGCTGCTAGAAGCGCAAACTGTTGCTTCCATAAAACAGGTATCATTGTTGCGTACGCCAATGTACTTTGTCCCGAATGAGGTCTTTTCCGCTTACAAAGCGGAAAAGCAAGCAATAAAATATACACACGAGTCCTTTCTGTCCGCGCTGGCATTGTGCCGGGTGCTCTTCCGAACAAACGAACGGCCTACGACTTTTCCAAGAACGATATCGATTGTCAATTTGCCTTATGTTTCAAACGACTTTTCTGTTCTCAGCTGCAACAAGCGATGATCTGAGAGCAGATTAAAGCACTTGAGCCCCTAATGAGTGAGCTAATTACCTTGTCATGCACCCAGTGCGCGTTATGGAAAAGCCGCACTTTGAAAAGGAACCTCAAATGGGTTGTAGCCTGAATGCCTCACTTATCATTTGCATCGCACAAAACTAAGCTATTTCATTCTCGTCACATTTTCAGTTCTATTCTGTCAATAATATAAATTCCTCAACACCGACACATGTGGATGAATTTTCCTCCAAATATTTACTGCGGCAACTATATAGCATGGCTTCAACTTGCGTTGAGGATGCTATTTCTCACGCGCAGCGAAACGCTTATACCAGTTCTCTCCGACGATCCTAGTGATTGCACGAGTTTTGCTGTGAAAGCCTAAAAGCCCGTTGTGCCTCTGACGGTGGGGCTGGGAAATTTTATTTTTATTTCTTTTTTCTTGTCCATTTACTTTTTATGAAAGCTTACACCTCTCGTGCCATGACGTCCTCAAGAAACTTAGCAACGCAGCATGCCGCTGCAGTGAACTGCAAATTAGTTTGAGCAACACTACGCTCGCTGCTTTTTCAAACTAAGCGGTCCAACTTTCTCCTGTTTTGTGTCCACAAACTCCGAAGGCGTGCGGGGTTCACCCGTTTTGCATAACGGAACCAGGAATCATATTATTTGAATAAGGAAGGAACGCTAAGCGAGTTGGTAACAGTTCAATGCTGATGGAATAGCGCGGAACGAGACGAAAGACAAAAGGAAGAAGGCACACAGAGGCGAGCGCTACGTCACAACTAAGTTCTTATTGAGAAAAACAAAAATCGCGCTATTCCATCCACAGTGAACAGTATTTTGTAACCATTCTTTTCCTGTTCCATCTACCGCATCTTGGCCAATCGGCACCAGCGCCATTAATATCAGAATCAGCTATGTGCACCGGGGAGAAAATTCTCCACAACTCCTGAGCGGAAATTGAAGCGTACAGCTCTGTTATTACCTGGTGGCTCTAGATCAGACTTGTGGTGGTGAAAGCTGGACTCGCGTCCTGTAATGTGCTGTGGTGAAATGAGTCGATCGTCGGTCGACATGAATTGGAGAAGCAAATCATTACAAAATATGGCCTGTGGGTCTTAGGCTAAATAAGATTATTTTATCAGTGTTAAGGCTAACGCAAAAAAAAAATGGCCCGCAATATTTTTACATTTTGACACGAGCCATTTCGGTGAGCGTACAAGTGTACCAACCAGGCACTCAATGAACACGTCCTCATCGACATACTGTCTCGTGGTTCTTCAGCTGTTGCAGGTTATCGTGACTTTTGCTCGCGACTTATTCGTAACTTGCTGTCTTCTCATTACTGGCTCCCTCAGTCGTTATCGTTGGACTTGAGAGCATATTTCGACACACGCCTCAGTTTTCAGCGTAAAAACAAATGTTTTAGTTTTTCTTCGCGTGAATTGTTAGTGACTCCGTGAAAACGTTAATGAAGACTTCCTGTTCATGTCCATTCTTCCGAGGTGGTCTAGAAGCGTGCCCTACTCGCAGTGCATGTTGAGAGTTATTCATATCTTAAAATTTTGCTCTCTCTTTTACCCTCACTTTGTCTCTCTTTGACTTCTTTCCAGTTTCTCGCAGAGTTATTCGTACCCAGCACCGACCCCGTGGCAGACGGCAGCATTTAAGCGCAACGTTGAATAACTTCGACTATCTTAATGTCCTATACCAGCTCCCGACCAACTATAAGCGCCGAAATTGAGAGAAAAAGCATGTGGTGGAGGAGAGAAGGAGGGCAATGATCGAGACAGCGTGGCCGTGTTCAGTTATTTCAAAACCCCATGAACAGAATTCCGGACGACCGAAAGTTGCGTGCGTTGAAATTTCAACACACGCGCACCTTATTTTTTGTCTACTTTCTTTTTAGTTTCACGTTCATTAAAATGCTCATGCTGATGCGGCGCATTGGACCATCGGTCTCGAGAAGAGTGATACCACGCCATGGCCACTATTGTAGCTTGAATGCTCAATTAGCCCGCTCGCTATGCTGTGATTTGTTCGAATGCGAAAAGCGAAATTGTTATGGAATATTTTTTCGCTTTGTATGTTTTTAATTGAAAAAAGAGGGCATGGTCGTAATTTTTCTGGAGCCTTTCTTTCTAGGGTGTATTCGGCAACATATTTCATGTGTCAGCTACGTATAAATAACCTTCATAGTTATAAATAGTATGTGAGCGCACGCGTAATGATCCTTTAAGTGCGTCATGCATAGCTCAAACAAAAAGTGAGTTGACCCCAACTTGACCTTCTTCCTATGTTTTTTGTTTATTACTTTTTAGCAACAAACCGTCACGAGATGAAAGAAGTGAAATCACATGTAAGCTCACGTGAGTGTCTGCTCTTAATTTAAAAGGGGTTCTCGAGAAAGTGTTTAGAAAATTTTTAGGGGGTTCACCATACACATGACCCAGACACGGCGCAATCTGTACACCAAGAAAAAAAATGGACACATAGAGTTTTGGGTAAGAAGGCAGCGACGAATAATACGCTCTCGAGATGCGTGCATAGCGACGGGAATCATGCCAATGCGGGCACTGGTGTCTAACGGTCACGACAGCAGTATGTGTGCGCGGAAACGAACGATTCTATAACCTCTACTGGAGCTCAAAAGATACCTGCACGGTCCGCCGATTATTCCAAATCTCTAGACAGTGTGTCACGTCGTAACGTGCAGAGCCTCGCACGACCTGGAGTATTTAATGTTTCGTATCAACTTAATCAATTGCATAATATTAATTATTCAGCGTTCAAACTATCGGAGATGCGGAAAAATGTTCCACTGAAATTATGCACGCTGTCCAATAAAACTTCAAAGTGACAGTTCTTTATTAGCATTTTTATTTCCCTCACTGAAGGAAGCACACACGCCAAACCGCAGAGAAGGTGCCGACGCATGCAGTTTACTCAAGTTATAGGCCGGTGACGGCGACACTTGTACTTGGTTTTTTGGTCTTTCCTATAGCTTATAAAAGCTCCGTTTAGAGTAGTGTCTTTCTTGGGAAGATGCCGCAGTCTATCGATACAGGCCAACTTCAATTTATCATCGGTGCCCCTTTCAACAATGATTAATTTGTTTGTTTGTTGTTGCTTTTTTTTTTCAAAATAAGAAATACTACTGACTGCGACAGCCGAGCCCCAGCAGAACTGCTTCAATTTCATGCTCGCTATATGCACCCGTTTCTTTTTTTTTTTTAACTCTTGGTTCAGAACAAGCGGGACAGCCTGTGTTCAGTTCAGTTCAGTTTTATTCCTTAAAGGCCCCCTTTTCAGGGGGTGTTACATAAGGGGTGGGAATACACTTGAAAATGTGAAAAAACAGCAATGATTAACATTGAATATGACCTGTTACACGCGCTTGAAAAACAGATGGCGAAGCGATGACGACGATGTCATAGGGAAGGCCGTTCCAGTCTGAAACTGCTCGAGAAAAGAGCGATGCAGAAAAAGTAGTAGTGTGCGATGGTGGGCATGCAACTTGCAGTGGATGACTGGTGAGGTGAGATATGCGTGCTGCGGCTGTGATGTACGGTGCTTGATTCAGGGAAGAATAGAAAAACTTGTGAAAAAGAGCGAGGCTAGCGATGCGGCGACGAAATGAAAGGAGTGGCAATCCGGATTTCACTTTCAAAGTTGAAACACTGGTGCCGTACGAGTATGAGGAATGAATGAACCGGACGGCGCGATTTTGAACAGATTCCAATGCAGTGATTAGATGTACTTGATGTGGGCTCCAGATGGCAGATGCATATTCTAATTTTGGTCTTACCAATGATTTTTACGCGAGCAGCTTTACCTCAGGTGGGGCAAGACGGAGGTGACGCTTCAGGAAACCGAGTGTTTTATTTGATGCTGAAATGATGTTACTAATATGAGCGCGCCATGAAAGATCAGAGGAGACAGTGATTCCCAGATATTTATACGATTCTGTTAGCTCAATCGGTGTATTAGAAACAGAGTAATAAAAGCGATAAGGGTTATGACGCGGAGAAAAAGACATGAGTTTGCATTTAGTAGGATTAATGGACATCAACCAATTATTGCACCAGTTTAATACACTGTTAAGATCTGCCTGAAGGGTGTGTTGATCATCACGATTGTTAATGGTACGGTAAATGACACAATCATCGGCAAACATTCTAATGTTGCAGGAAACATGCATGGGCAAGTCGTTAATATATATTAAGAATAGAAGGGGACCAAGGACAGATCCTTGTGGGACACCGGATGTTACTGGGACGGACTTAGACAGGTGGCCGTTAACATAGACAGACTGCGAACGATTAGTTAGAAATTCTTCAATCCATTTTAAAATATTAGCGTGTAAATTTAGCTGCGAAAGTTTTAGTAATAGTCGGCGGTGAGGGACCTTGTCAAAGGCTTTCGCAAAATCTAGAAAAATGGCATCGGTCTGCCTGTTACGGTCGAGATTAGCATGTAAGTCATGAACGAAGAGTGCTAGTTGGGTTTCGCATGAGAGGCCCTTGCGAAATCCGTGTTGTGAAGGGTGGAAAAATTCGTTTGCGTCAAGGAAGTTGATGATTTGTGAGTATATGACGTGCTCCATTATTTTACATGGTACGCTAGTTAAGGAAATGGAGCGGTAATTCAAAAGGTGAGTCTCTGTTACCCGATTTGTAGACTGGAACGACCTTTCCCTGTTTCCAGTCAGCTGGAATGATTCCTGAAGAGAGTGACTGTGAAAAAAGAAGACATAAATAGGCTGCACAAATAGTGTTCACATTCTTCAAAAGTTTTGAATTGATTAGGTCTGTACCAGCTGCAGACGACAGTTTCATATTATGAATTATGGATGAGATGCCTTCTTCGCTAAAGGTGATAGCCGGCATGAAGGATTCCAAGTTAAAGGATGATAAGTGTGGAGACGCGTCAAACTCGGTGGTGAAGACAGATGCGAATGCATTGTTAAAAACATCTGCACAGTCGTTATCAGCAACAGGTTCATGCAAGTAATTCGTTAACGTAATATGGGAACGGTGCGTAGGATTTAGGACCTGCAAAAATTGCTTTGGGTTGCTTATTAGTAGGTTTGGTAAGTCGTGGTGATAAAATGAGTGCTTGGCATCACGAACGGAATGTAAGTATAATTTTTCGATTTCGTAATTTTTTTTCCCATGCGGCAGGCGTGTCGATGCGTTTGGCGGAGCGAAAAAATCGTTTCTTTTTGTTTTCTAGGCGTTTTAAGGGCCGAGTAAACCAGGGTTTATTGCGGTTAGTGTGAAAAGTAATCGTCGGGACAAACGTATCAGTGAGACTGTTTAATTTGTTCTTGAAGATTGACCAGTTTTCATGAATTGAGCGAGTGTGAAATGCGGATTCATATTCGGGAAAAAAGGTGCTAAGATCTTCAGTTATTGTGTTGTAGTTCCCTTTATCGTATAGACGTATTGTTTTTTTCAGATGTTTGTTTTTTAGTAGAGTGAAATGAAAATAGAGCATGTATGACTTTGTGGTCACTGATTTCCGGAAGAAAACTGATAGATGTTAGTTTTTCGGGGCTATTGGTTAATATCAGGTCGAGTGTGTTTGCTGATTCTTTTGTCACACGGGTTGGCTGCGACACTAATTGGGTAAGGTTAAAATTTAGACACATTTCAATAAAGTTATTTGCCTCTGCATGGCATGTTATTTCAGAGCTAGTTAAGTTCTGCCAGTCGATGTCAGGGTAGTTAAAATCACCAAAAAGAAGGATGTAAGCATTTGAATATGTGGAAAGAAGTTTATGAATGGTATTATTGAGATGACGTGGGAAGTCAGAATTAGTCTGCGGAGGTCTGTAGCAAAACGCCGAGCAGTACTGTTACGGGGGCAGTGCGACAAATGAGCCATAATGATTCGATGTCAGAAGTGACGTCAACAACAGAGCAAGATATATTCCTATGAATTGCAGCAAGGACACCCCCCCCCCCCCCCGCGAATTTTCCGATCATTTCTATAAACATTGAAATCAGGCAAATCACAACTTTTCATTACTTATCAAATACTGTGGGTGCTAAGACCAAGCAAGGCTTTCAGTGCAAGGTAATATAAACCGAAGAAAAGTAATTAGTGAAAGATGAATAACAAAACTTGTTGGTTCAACTTGACGGGGCAAGAATTATATTATTTGGTTGTGCTTGGCTACTATTCGGGATTATGTTTTGATATCATCGTTTAAATATCCTGTTGTGTCACTAACTCGATTTTTGTGTTTGCGGACAAGTGTGCTCTGCCACAACTAACCCTCACGACCAAGAAACGCTGCAAGATAAACTTTGAACTACCAAAATCGGTGCAAGAAATCTGCCGGATCTGACAAAGCCTTCCAAGGTGCAAAAATACGACTCCTCTCAGAACTAAACGGTAACAAAGAGCGATGCTCTATCTGCGCTGGCTTCAGGTGAATAAGAAGCACTTCGATCCCAGTATCATGATCTATTCACTTCTGACGTCACTTGTATTTCCTTTTTACACGCACTTCAATCGTGTTACTTATAGCTGCATCTTGTGTACCTCAGTCCTGTAAATAACTCATTCAGCAGAAAGCCAAGTCTTGTAACAATTTTTTTTTTGTGGACAACACACAATGACAATATTTTCTCTGCAGCAAGCTAATCGCTAGAATATCTGCAGTGAACGCAAAAACGCAGCACTAACGCGCTTAAAATTGACCTGCCGCAGCTATATTTGGCCAACATCGAAAGTACTTGTGCGATGCAGTAAAAGCCTCACAATGTCGCGTTCATCTTTCACGAAAACACACGACCTTAAGCCCGCCGCCCCTTCTCCTTTGTAGACACCGACGGAAGACTGGCAGTCTTACACTGATCCATAAATACCACTACGCCCTCAGGACGAGCGCTGACGTAATAACACCATTTCCACTTCGCCAGCTGCAGTAATAACTAACTGCTAGCCTCTGAAACTCTTGCTCACTCATTGTTGATCCGTACACGCAACGAGTGGAGCACTCTTCCCGATAATGTTCTGCACATAAGCCATCCGGTGAGATTCAAACAATATTTATTGGAGTAGGGAAGTGTATAGCCTCGTTATTCCCCTTTCTCTTCTTTCACAGCGACAGTTTTAAGAGGAACTTTAGCCCGGTAGGCGACGTTGCCGTTAGCGTCGTGGTGTGTCTTAACCGAAAACGACTGCGTTCAGCTGCTGCCCGAAGAGAACGTTGCCATGGCGGGGCTCAGCCATAATGGTTGTGAAGGCCGGGCGGTGCACACTCTCGAGCAGATGTCGAAGCTGTGTGACCTAGGCGCTGTTGTGCGTTATATTAAGTTATATGCCTATGAATTCTTTTGACTTTGTATGCTTAGCTGATCGATACGCCTGTGATCCCTACCCTCATGTAACTGCCCTTTTCTGAGCAGCTGAAGTAAGTGAAATGAAAACAATGGACCAACACCGTTCCCACTTCGAGTTATTGGTCAGTTCGCTCTCGCCCTACCATCTGATCTACTTTCCGTCCTGGTTAGCTCAGTTAATACAGCGACTTCTCTACACAGGCAGTGAAAAAGGGTTCGAACTCTGGACCAGGGCGAACTTTTCTTCAATTACGAAGTTCCTGTGAAAGCTGTATAGCTTTCCTTCATAGCCGCATGGCTGCGTATGGGTGGATGCTAATGAGTAATTACTCCCTTATTATCAATTAAACTTACTATTATTATGACACTCCAAGAAATTAACATGTTCTGCAGTCGAATAGCACACCCGAACATTCTTGTATTTTTACCTATAACAGGGTGTGGTGGCCGTGCATCCAACCTTTGGTATCATGTTCATGGAGACACCATCGGTATCATCACCACTAATTCAACCACCAAGACATGCACCCGCATAAGGCCGGCCTGAGCCGTGTCAGACCTAGGCTAAGCCGCTGGATACTTGCCAAAGTTCTTGTAAATTTGCAAGTCGGCAGTTTATACGTCCCTTCTCCAACAGCGCCCTAAAGAAAGTAAGCCCGGAGAAAACTGCATTGTCTCAACTTACTGCACCCAACTCTGGGAGTTTGTCCAGCTTCCTGCCTGCGGGCGTTTCTTGGCCTTTTTAGCGCACATCATAGCCCTTCCTTTTATTTAAGACGTTCACGGCTCGTTTGCTCGCCGCTCGACGCTCCGGGCGGGTGGCGCAGACCTCACTGGCCGGCGACGACGATGCGTCGAGGCTATAAAAGGCGCGTTCCGTTCTCAACGGCGCTGACCGGACACGACAAGTAATGGCATCTGTCCTCTTCCATCAACGTCCGCGCGCGCAGCCCTTCCGCCGTGGCGCCGCTGTTCATCAGAGCAGCGGCGGCCATCCTCTGCCGGAAGAGCCAGCGAACTTTTGCCGACTTCGTGGTCTTTACGGCACTTACAACGGCTATGTCGACGCCGCCAGCACACGACGCTTTGAGGCTTTAGTGATTCACTGGAAGGCGACGATATAAACAGGGCTATCTGCGCCGTTCACCCCAAGCAGCAAAGTATAAAGACATGCGCGCGAACTCGTTCTGAGTCGTTCCGTAACTATTAAGGCCTCCCAGCTGGCCTGGATTTGAAAAATGACGGTAACAGATCTAGCAGGCAGCTGTCTCGTGGTTCAGTCTTGGATTATACAGACGTTTGCCCAAATGCTAGAGGATATTTCGCGGCGTCTTTGGCATGACTGATCGTCGTGCAGCGTTTTCCACCCGCCCCTACACTTCCTTTCTACAGTGCCGGACCACAGGAAGTTGATTTAAGCCCCACAACCTTGAATAAAGAAGTAAGACTTTGTAACCGTTTGTATAAGATGCATGGAAGCGTCTCACTACTCGCCATCATATTCTGGTGTTACTGATCCCAGCAAGCTCACAAAGTTCCCCTTATGCTGCATTCATTACGTTCACACAGTTCTTACCACGGCTGAAAACGAGATCGCTAATTTATTTATTTATATATTCATTCATTCATTCATTCATTCATTCATTCATTCATTCATTCATTTGTTTATCTCATCCCAAGACTCAGCATAACAAAAGTGGTTAACAAAATAACGAAACATTTAGAAATATTAACAGCATACAAAACAAAAAGCATATACTTATGTCCGTGAAACAAAAAAAAACACTAAAAGAAAGAGGCATTCATAATGCGCAATGCTATTTTACATAGTAATTGCAGCGGTAACAGTTGACCAGAGCAATGGAACATCGTAAATTGTTTCAAAGAAACAGAAAGTGATTGAACAAGTTAATCCGTAAAGGTATTTACGTTGCATCAAATTAAGCCGACTTTCTGTCAATATGTATGCGAAGTGAGAGGTACGGGAGGGGAACGAGTGGCTCGTATCGCACGGGTCAAGGATGAAAAATTTTATGGAATAAGCGCAGGTGAGAAATTTTGCGTCGCGATGCAAGTGACGCTTGCGTTTAGCTACATGCGATGGTGGTTACGTTAGAGGGGCACTGACCGAGAACATGAAGTTCCTGATTCGTTCTGTTAAAAACAGCATTAATACTGGGAATCTGGAACCTCAGATTCATGACACATGACAAGACGTGAGTATGCAAGTGCGGTATAAAAAGCAAGCTTAACGTACAGCTGATTTTGCTGTGCTGCTCTTGATCGTACTTTTTTTTTAATTTCACTTCTACATGAGCGAATATGAATGCCTGTTAAAATCAACTGTCAGTGTGACCGCTGTCGGAAAGATGTCCAGGACTCTTGGAAAGCAATTTTAACTGTGAGACAACCGTGAAATATTGCAAGGTGCTATGGTGGAAATATTGAAAGTAACGGTCCATTCTTCCAATGCGTAGCAAAATATTTCTTTTAAAGTTTGTCCATCTTAATACGGAAGGCATCGCGTTGAATGCAAGACTCGCGCGAGGCAAGACTTATTACAGAAGGCATCGCGTTGAATGACTGCATTCATTCTGACAAGTGTAGTCGACCAAGCGCGGCGTAATTCTGTGCCTGTGTGAGGCTAATGAGCAAAAAGAATGCAAGAAAACCAATATTCCTACAAGAACAAGCGACAAAAAAAAGGCTTCGGATGAGATTGTTAAACGACGAGCTGAAATGCACTGCATTTACTTTCACATCTCAGGCAAATGCGCGTACAAGGGTGCGTTGCCGAGCAGGACAGTACACTCGCAGTCAGATGTATATACGTAAAGCAACGCCAGCGAAAAAAACTCGATTTCAACGTCGTCCTGCCACGCAGCCCAGAATAAATATATTCAAACTAATTCTGGGTGCGCGGACTGCGCAGAATAACATTAAATCATGAGCAATAAGCCCTGGATGCAAAGCAATCCAGTTTCTTCCCAAAGTTGCGTTCCATAAGCTAATTGTACCGGATGTGCCATCTGCCGCAAAAGGTTATAGTCCACCGATGACTATAAACTTTTGCAACAGACGGTGCCTGTTCACAACTTAGCCCAGCGCTCGATTCCTGCAAATGTTTCTCGTCACAGACTCCAGAAAAATGGGAACAACGCAGTTAAATCAAGGGTCTATAGAACAACAAAGCGAGCGGAATCGAAATTTAACGTGAGACTCCTTCTACCCAGGAAAATTATAGGAGTTTTTTGGCTCAGCTCACGAAGTACGCACCTTTTCGGGGACTCCCAAAAGTGGCCTAACGAGATTTCGAAGTTGTGAGGCATGCAGGAAAACTTATGACACGCACAGCAGCTATAATTTTTCTCTAACGTAACAAGAAAACTGCGTAATTTATGCTGTACGCAGTATAGTGGAGGGCTCGGGATTTATTTAGTCAGCCTAGGATTTTTAGCGTGCAGCGAAATCTCTCTGCAGGAGCGTTGCGTTTTCGCATTCTTACTCCAGGAAAATGCGGCAGCCATGGCCGGCTGTCGCGCCAGAAAGTCGTTATCAGCAGCAGAGCGACATAGGCGCTAAGAAACAGCGCAGGGTCGCGTAATTTGGTTCTCTGCGCTGAACAGAACAGGATCGGTTATGGAAATCAGAGATGCAATTTTATACGCCTCCGCCCGCTGTATTGATTTTGTTTTCTTCTCTTCTTCTTCCTTTTCTTCTCTCTAAACGAGAGGAATAATTTGGCCACAAGCTTGCTTCCTACTCTTCCCCAGACAACACAGGCAGCAGCCCCTCGGGGGAGTTTTTGTTCGTGTAGATTATTTTTTTTTCATCCTCCGTCGACTTGCTGCTTAATTTGCAATTCAATTATTGGTCCCGAATTTATTGAAAATGTATTTTGCTATAAACTGTTATTCTTATGTAGTGGTCTCTTGGCCCTCTGTCGATCAAGCTGCTTAAGTAGATTTTAGTACAGCAGACCATCAAGTTACCGTCTGGCTTTCAAATTCAGTTTTAAGCCATTGTGTGGGCACCGGTTCTCAAATACGGGAGGAGAACAGCTCGGCAGGAGTGGAATGCACTGATAAAGGACTGGTGTAATTCATTGATCAAGGACTAGTGTAATCATTCAGAGGGGTTCTCCGATTTGAGTAAGCCATTCACTTCATTAGCTCGCGGCGACTAGCGTACTATCGGAGACCTCCAGGACGCATGAAAGGCAGCTGAATTCGATAGCTCTGTAGTTAGACGGTGGATTGAGACCATGTTTGTATATGTGAAAGTCGGAATAACATGCTCTAATGCGTAATAGCAAAATTCCGTCATCACTGGAAACAATAGCAGCATGAGTTCGATTTATTTTCGCGTGTCCTGCAGACTTTTGTCCCCGACAGTATATGAAACGTGTCCAGCTCTCTTGCCTGATTATTGCAGTGATCCTTGCGCTGTCGGTTGACGTTTTGCGGGCTCCTCTCGCGGCTTTGGTACCGCCTCTCTATACTGTCCGTTTTAAACACTTCCGTGGGCTTTATTTTTTTCCTTTTCTTTCTCTTGCAATTTCTACACCACTTGTGCTGCCACTTATTTCTCTGTGCCTTTTTATTGAAAAAAAAAAACCAGTCACAAAAGACGACGGACAAGAAGAGTGTACACACCACAACGACTGGAAAACCAGTCACACAACGTCGTCTTGTGTGACTGTTGTTTTTTTCCCCGTTTACAATGTACCAACTGGCCCGCATTTCAACCCTTCTGCCTTTTTATTCTTTTAAGAATTGGCGTGCCGCTAGGTATTTTGTGTTTCCTCCTTTTAGCTGTGAAGTTCGCACATGAACTGCACTGCTGTTTCGCGTGGTTTGTTGGACTACAAACCGTATTGTCTGTTATTATTGTTTTGTGCATTATTTCCGAGCGAATAATTTTTTTTTTTTTTTTTTTTGCACACAGCGTTGCGATGACTGCATTATCTGCAAGACCTCTTCTTTCGTATAGCCCCACCGCGGTGGCTCGGTGGTTACGGCGCTCGGCTGCTGACCCGAAGACGCAGGTTCGATCCCGGCCGCGACGGTCGAATATCGATCGAATTTCGATGGAGGCGAAATTCTAGAGGTCAGTGTGCTGTGCGATGTCAGTGCGCGTTAAAGAACCCCAGGCGGTCGAAAATACCGGAGCCCTCCACTACGGCGTCCCTCATAGCCTGGGTCGCTTTGGGACGTTAAACCCCAATAAACCAATTTTCCTTCATACTGCCGCACTTCCTGTACCGCTGTCAAAATTGTGCTTTTCGGTCGCCTACCATCTTTTCATGCTTTTTTTTTACATGGACATATAAGGAGATGTTGGTGCCTGATTGTAGCGCCAGCTACTCCTTTGCACATAATGCAAATGAGTTCGTCTATTTTTCTCAATTTGTTGCAGTACCAAGACCACATGGTTGTTCCTCCGAACATTAAAACAGGTGAATGACGATTTCCCGAATAACTAGTCACCCTAAGAACGGCTACTCTCGTCAAAAGAAAGAACCATCGGTTTTCACTTCACCTTTCCTACTTTTATATCCTGTGCAATTGAACAATTGCTGGGTGGCGCCCGCAGTGGCCTGCGCATGTTAACCTTATCAATATTAAGCATCAAATGCTTTTCGCGCCAATTCTCGACAAATTAAGGAACCTGAAGCCGAACATGCGGGCGAACTTATCAGAGTTATTCCAAAACTTTCCTTCCGGATGGTATCCAGAGGGAAAAAAATATTCGGTCCTGACCGGGATTTAAACCGGCGGCAATGCAAACCATAAGATGATGATGATGATGATGTCCTCGGGATTAATGGCACATACCCACGGCGAAGGATTGGCTAGGGTGCATAGCGGATACAAACGCACTCATATGCAGAGCTTTGTATTTCTTCGTCTTCGTCATCTGTCATTCATTCGTTCTGCGCCGCGAATATTGGTTTTGAGGAAAGGAAAGAGGCAGTACTGTCTCAATTCTCGGTGGACACCTCAACTACCCCGTGGGGATGGGATGAAGGAGGGAGTGCATAAATGAAGGAACAGAACATTTGCGAAGGCTAAAAAGAGAAAAATTTTTTATGCAATAGCATTCGAAGCCCCATGGGGTGAAAGTGCGTCGTTGGTCAACAAATTCGCCCATTGGCTGGAGGTAAGTGATGTCACCAGACTGGACCATTCCTAATGGATGGAGGGAAGTGACGTCATCAGACCGGAGCATTCCTTGTGCGCCGAGCCACGATGGCAGCAGTCAAGTGCGGCATCCTGGACCAAGGATCGACCACGGCGCCCAGTGACCCGTAAGGGTCAAGAACACTTGAAATTTATGAACAATAAAGTTTTTTCCATCCATCCATCCATCCATCCATCCATTCATCCATCCATCCATCCATCCATCCATCCATCCTTCCCACGGGCTGGAGGAAGGGGACATCACTTCCGGCAAAAGCATCAACAGCTGCTAATGCTCCCGCATTGCTAACACATAACGGAATTACGTGTTCCTGTGAATTTTGAGAAAATTAAAGGCGCAGTGAACCACGACCGCGATCTGTAGCGCGTGCTCTCCCTTCTTCGGAAACCGGCACTGGTCACGCAGGTCGCCACACACAAAAGCGCCGAAGGTAGCCGAGCGCGCTCTTGCTCGCAATGAAAAACTAAGAAAAGTGACTGATGACGGAGGCTCCAAGACTCGAGTGCGACTACCACCTTGTATGCGACGAGCATCCTAGAACGCCCTACTCTTGTTCTGCAATGCATTTCATGCGTACATCTGCTCTAGAAGATGAGATAGGCTGATTTTTTTTTTCGAATGTTGGGTGCAAAACAGAAGAATAATGTGTACCATTCTGCAGAGTCGAATCTCAGGTGAAGTATAAGGTTAAAACTCAGTTATGAATACCCAACATGCCCAGCTTTCCTTGAAACCAGCAATTAAAGTCACCTGTTGGCCGCCAATAGCGAACACCGCATCAGTGAATGGGAATGTTTTAAACTTTCATGAGAAAAAAGTCTCGAGAGATTCTGCGCGAACATCGTGATTATCATGACCAACCCGTTCTCATCGCTGCAAAATTGGACCTATAAAGTGCTTTCTGAGGCCACATCAACTATTTCCGACGGCCATAGAAAACCAATGGGATGTATAGGGAAGATTTAAAATTCCCGCAGTGATTTTGAGAGCTCAGTGTCACGTGGCACGTGGCGGCAGCCGTTCAAACTAGCAACGCTTGTCCAGATTTCTTGGGCTTGAAATTAATCAAAGAGATGAACGCAATACTAAATATTAAATCAAGAAAGTTAACAAGCCGACGCTAGATATACACACTTACCAATACCTTTCAATAAATACTTCCTCTCATCGAGCTCTAGCCCTCAGAAAGACATCAAGGTTTGTACATTTATTGATCTTTCTCAAGACATCAGTCCCTCGAAACCATTACGAACGTCTGCTCTCATATCACGGAGCTGCATATTCCACTTTTGTAGAAGTCCTCAGGTATAGGTCCTAAAGCCGTGACTTCACCCTAACAACAGCCCTTCACCATCAAGGAATAGTCTCAACATGAAAGATAATTCTTAGATGTAAAGAGTTGCAAATCAGGTGGCATGGAGGTGGATTTCGTAGGCGCAGCGCTCTGCTTCAGTTTATGCTACATGCGTGCTATAAACGACAACACTACGCAGCAAGACAACGGTACTTTGGAATATACGCCACGCATGTTGTTTTTAACGGCTTCCTGTGATTCATTAAAATAAAAGGAATATAAGCTCGGGCTATTCGGTCCCCTTTGGCTGCAAATATGTCATCATAATATTAAACTGCTTACAAAATAGTTGAAAACATCACATTTTCATCTCAGTGCGGGGTCCTTGCTTTCGTGAGGAGGGGGGGGGGGGGGGGGGGGGTTAACGCTGTTCCTACTGCTCTGACTATCCAGTTCGTAATGATGCCTCATCATCCGTAATTAGTTTATTGGAAAAGTCACTGATTTTACGGCGCTAGCTGTCTTAGTCAAGCTCCTCCCCCGGTTTCGCATAGTCACCACTGTTATCGTCTTCGCAACATTCATATGAACAAAGCTTCAGGCTCGGGGGCACGGCCACTCGACCCTGGTCGACGGCCTCTCGACCTTTACCTTACGCAGATTCAAAGTAATTTGTTTTATTTTGTTTTCCAGGCCTGATGCTTATCGTGACTCTTTCAGCTAGTTCCCAAATACTTATTCGGCGAGGTGCCAAATGGGGGCTTCAAATTTTGTAGCAGGGTGCGTTCGCTGAGGTTGTCGGGGATAAGGACCTCTTCCATCCACGCCAGCATACATTAGAACTGCCCAGTGGCAATGCTATAGATATATGAGTGCTATAGCTCATCTGACCCAGGCACCAATATCACCTCCTTAAAAAAAAATAGGAGTGCGTTTCCTTCAATTTTTTAATGTGAGAACCCTGACGACTGCTCCACATTATACTAGCTCCCTTCTCACATCTTGAAGTCCCATTCACTTCTGTGAAACAAAAACGAGTCACCGATTGAGGACTATACAGTTTGCCATGTGCGCTATTAAAATATGTGCCTACGTTCAAATGCAATTTCATCAGCCTTGTGCTACAAGAAGTTTACCAGGGGAAATTTTGGCCGCGTCACCCTCGTACACTGAATTTCGCTAGATTTAATAACACGATGCGCAGTTCCTGCTAGACGAACTCCCTTGATCGCAAAAGGATTCAGGCTTCGACGCACCTCGTCTGAACATGCACGGAATCACGCGACAGATGCTATGGAAGTGCACAATAGTTCGCTAGTTCGAGAAGCGCGAACGTGCGCATGAGACGCCGACCCCCTCAAAGCTCCGATCGTTTCAATTTAACGGGCTGCGAGAAGGAACGGAAACGCGCCGAGGCTTCCCCGACCGTTCTCCTTGGCACGCGTGACTTCGCAGACGCGCATCCTCTGGGAAGATCTCCAGCTGTCTCCTGTTCCTATCGGTGGGTCCCACAGTACGCGCCGTACTAAACTTTTAACGAAAGGAAAGGGCGGGGAAATCAGCCACCACTGGAAAGGTGCATGCACTGGCTGTTGTGGCTTAAGCGAGGAGATGATCACTTTTGTGAGCAACTTTTGAGGGTCTAGATGGAGCCAGCTCTGCCACTTACAGAGCACCGGCTCTCCAGACAAGTAACAACTGCTGCGCCCTCCCTGCCGGCTACACAAAGGAGCAGCGACTATCATGCAAACCTGTGCGCGTCTCACAGTTGAAACTACAGTATGAGGGCGCGGGCAGAAATTGTAGCTCCGTCTGCTCAGGGCAGTGTCCGCGTTAAAAATTCTCCCAACAGCAGCGCGGGTGATTTGCATTTCCCCATGCCGATTGCTGCTACCTTTGACCAGCCGATCGACTGTTCCGGCCGCTTTTGTCTTTCTCAGCAATTAGCGCACTGAGTCAAAAGCTTTTTATTTGCCGCATAAATTTTTCGCCTTAGCCTGGATTCTTTTTTCCCTAAACAGCATTTTACTTTTCAGTTGGATATTTCCCTCTATGCTCCCCCAATATGTCAAGGCTTACACGAGATGTCTCAAGAACCAAAAGCTCACCTCACATGCTGCTTAAGCAGTGATACTTTTCATGCACGAACAACCTATACGACAAGTGTTTCAAAAAAAAAAAAAAGTCACCTCGTCTTTATATGTCATGAGTGTCATATACAGACGAGGAAAGGTAAGGAAGCAGACGTGGTCTGTGCGGAGTATACATAGCATGCACTCTAAGTGAGCTACAGACAGCGGACAGCATGGCGCCGGTGCTGCATTATCTATACAGCGCTGACGGCACCCGGGGCCCCACCTGCGTGACGGCGGTCTCGTCGGCTCCCGTGAACCGACGGTCATATTCGTAGCCATCGGGGCAGGCTGCCGACACGTTGGGCAGGGGCGCGCAGAGTTGCAAACGCTCGGTGTTGTTGTCCCAGTGCTCCGGGGGTGTCCCACCCCGGCACCAGTGGTCGGGCTCGAGAAACATGAGCAGTTGGCCGTAGAGCTGCGGGCCGCACGACACCTGGGCCGGGTACAGCACGAGCCAGAACAGAACCCGCTGGTAGCGGCCGTAGCCGCACGCCTCGTCCACCAGGCTGTCCATGCGGCCCCGCTGCACAGTGCGCGAAAGGAGGCAGCAGCGCACAATGGCTCCCTCAAAGCAAGACGACGACTGCCGCAGCGAGAAGAATGCGCACAGTGAGCGCGGCAAGGGCATACAATTTCAGGGCCTGCACAATAACGAACGAACGAATTCGCAGGCGAAGTAAAAACGAATGAGCTTAATTTTTGAATGACGAAACATTCGGCCGTCCTGGAGGTGCATGCAGTGCAAGAGGAGATGAAAGAAGGATGAAAGAAGGTGCGTGTCACTAGCGCGCGTGAAACTGCACTTCGTCGACTAAGCACGCGTGCTTTGTTGGCAGACGCTGGGCGCCTAGCGGTTTGTGAAAGCGTATCTGGTCGTGACAGCCGGTGGACCAACCAAGCTCTCTTATTCGTTATGCTGCATCAGAGGGGAGGGCAGTAGGCCAGCACTGAAGAGATACAGAATTGTTCGAACGTATAACCTGCTCTTCCTTGCTTTGTTTCAACCAGTAGTGCTATTTAATGGGCAACTTCCTACAGTTCTTTTGTTCAATAAGGGAGTAATTAATCATTGGCATCCACCCAAACGCAGCCATGCGGCTGCAAAGGAAAGCTATACAGCTTTCTCAGAAACCTCGAAGTTAAATAAAAATTTGTTCTGGTCCGGGGTTCGAACCCGGGACCTCCGCTTCACCGGAACAGTCGCTCTACCAACTGAACTAACCGGGACGGCAAGGTTATGGTAGGGCGAGAGCGAATTTATCAATAACTCGATTTGGGAACAGCGTTGGTCAAATGGTTTAGGGCAAGCCTCCAAGGTGGAGCAGATTTTTAATAAGGCAGTAATAAGGGAGCGTGTTTCTCCAACGACGGTTGGTGAAACACGCATATACACTCTAGATATTCATCGTTAAATTTTTGCTTTGCCGTTAGCGTATAAATAGTAGTCATATTTCGAGGTGTTTTTAACAATATGTTTTGTATGCCAAAGGAAATATCCTCCAGTACTCTTCAGACAGTGCTAAAAATTAACGCCAACTCAATTCATTAGGACATAAACACATAATGCTAATTATGCCCACGAGGTGAGGCAAAAGGAACCCCGTCGCCTGGCGAGACCTTCACCCCAGACTTAAACATCTGACAGCCAGCACAAGGATGCTTTTAAGATACAAAGATGACAGTTACTTTACAGATGATAGTTACATGCACACAGAGCTGAACACTAGAAACACTGGAAGTTGAACAGGACTATAGAGGTTATACGGAAAATCTCTAATAATGCAAAAAGATGGCAGTAATACGAAAATACCATAACACACTAATACATCAATTGAACTTGCCAATAATAAGCCACTGAAGCAGTTGTGAGTATTTTACGTTATACAAATGAGAAGTTATCAGGTTTAAAAAGGGCAGGAGTTGTAGCTTAACATCGGCAAAAGCATACGCCTCATTCGCAAGCATCACGAGTATACCCAAGCAAAACTATTCGCTCATAGCTTGTGCCGCTCATTCTTTCCAAAGTCATTTATCGCTGAAACAGGGCCGCCGTCTGCCAATTGCTCTCGTGTTAAATGATAGACATAGGTATCTTCTGTCGTAGCTTATCAACTTCACCATCTCACGGCGCGAACAGCATCTTGTTCGTTCCCATTACGAATAGTTCTATGCTATCAGTGGAATCAAGCTGCTCGATGAATGGGCACTCTGATGTGCACGTGGAGTCTTTAGTAAAAGGAACACAATTGGTCTACGCGGCACATTACCGCGTTTTGGTTCCCAGACGTGGTATGCCAATCAGGTCTATATTTTCACACACGCCACTTGGTGTTCACCACACCGTTGAGTCAGTGCGATCAAAGAAAAACGCCGTGCTTCGTTTACTCGTTTTTCCCTCTCATTCCACGCATATTCGTGTCAGTACGCTAGTAGTCACACTCCCCTCAGCCACCTTAATTGTTAAATCTTGTCGCTTTCCCGTCCAATGCGAGTGAAAAAAAAAACTGATCACGCTTGTTCCGAGCACCTCCTACCGCGCCTTCCATTGACAGGTCTTCTAGAGGCCCAGACGCTTGAGATTTCACCGCTTCCTCAGTTCCCGCCTTTTTTTCTCTCATTTTCAATCACACGCTTTATCAATGCGTTCTGTCCCTGCATGACTCCGAAGCGTTCGCGGAGGATGGGGTCACAAAGCAACCAAACCAACAGGCCAGGGATCAAGGAACGAAGGAAGCTCTTACCTCGTCGACGATTGCCACCGGAGCCGGGAAGCGAGCCTGGCCGCACGCCACGCGGATCGGACGAGCAAAACGGCCTGCTCGGAGCTGGCGCGCCAGTCCGGCCGAAATCTGGGCGTCCGAAATCGAAAGCCGACCCCTTTCCTCCTTTTCGCTCGTCGACCGCCAGAAAGCGAATCCCGCTCTCCCGCCGCCCCTGGGGAGAAACGGGAAGGTGCTCTCGCCCTCTCCGCCTCTACTCAGTCCTCTCGCTCCCTCCCCGTCCCCGATAGGAAGGGGAGCATCGAGAAGACGAAGAAAAGCTCCCGGGCAAAGCAGCTTTTCTGAGCAGCGCGGAGTTAGTTCTGGCCGCTATCAAAAGAGATCGAACCAGGAGCCGACGCTAAATTCATCCTTCTTTCACCGAGCGCAAAGGAGCTCTTAAACGCTGTGATCGTGATACATGAACCAATTATTCTTTCATAAGACACGTGTGGTACCCTAAGAACATGGCTACACCATTAGAGGTGACTTAAAAATGCTGTCGTCTGATACAAGCATCTCATTCGCCTGCAGAGTTTCGGTCTAAAACAAGCAAGAAAATGGGTGTGTGGGCGTTGTTTCTTGCTTAAAACTAAATGCTGCGGAGGGCAGCAATCCTTTGTCGGGTTTTTTTTTTGTTTTACTTAAGCACGCACAGAAATTAAATCTGCCAAACTGAAGGCGAACAAATATATGGAAAACCACGTGGCATGCAGTGCTTTTCATTGTATTGATAAAATCCACAAGAACTGCTGCCCAACTGAAAGTTGCATTCTTCTGTCACGGTGCTGCCGTGCATGTGCGAGAAAGTGCGTATACAGACAGCACAGTGTCGCCGGTATTACGATAACAAAGTCTTCGCTCAAGGATGTCGCGAGGAGCGACTGCGCGACAGGGCTAGGTGCCCTGTGTGCGTCACGATTGTGTTTATTTATTTTTTTAGCGCGGAAGCGCTACTTCACTAGCAAAGCTGCAAACCCGAGGTATCTGGGAAGCCTCAACCTTTGACGGAGCGCCAGCGGCGGAGGCCTTGCGCAGCTGCTCCGTCAACGCGCGGAACCGCCCCACACTCCCCGCGCGCGGCTGCCGATGGCGGGTGACGATATGAACTTGTATGCGGTTGCCTTTGAGGCGGTGTTGCCTCAAGTGCTTTCGCACGTCCTACTCGGTTTAACTACGTTAAAACCCTACTGTTTTTTTTTTCTCTCAACAAAGACGACACAAGGGCGTTGGGTCATCGCAAGATGGAGCTCAGCTACATCCGGCACAGGTTGTTGCGCCCTCACAGGTTGAAGACCGTACATGAACGCCGAACTAGTATTCTCCTTTCAGAGCCTCCTACCTCTCTTACTCTTGAAATATTTAACGGCAATAACCATATAGATGCCGTCCCTCATTTGGTCCCTGATGGCGGCGTTGGCGAGTCGACGCTTGCCGTTTTGGCGCCGTTAACTTTAATTTTTCCTACTTCGGCAGAGTCGGTGCGGCGACAAATTCGCTGGTATTCGCTTTTATGCTGGAGATCTTTGTAATGACTCACAGCTATAGCCGTATACGCAAAACCTCTATGGATGCGACGAAAGAAGGGTGAAGGAAGTTGTCAATTTAGGTAAGCGAGAGCTGTTGTCTTCCAGCGTTTCCTAGGCCGTCTCAATGCCGTGAATCGTGCCTCGCATATCGGCAGAGTCATTGCGAAAGTGAAATGGGGTGTTCACCTTTGCGTTCGCGACCAATCGACTGGATAACAGTTCTGTGTCACTCTCGCTAAGACGACGAAAGGAAAAAAGTAGCTTAGTTTTGGCCCACCACGTACTCGAGGTTGACAAAGGGTGAGGCTGTTGTTGTGTACAGGTGGAATTAGCCTTGTGTTAAATCTGCCGGCAATCGCTCCACTGTAGCGGCACATTAAAAAATAGTTGAAGAGTTTGTGGCATAGTTCTATCACTATAGTCGAGCTCACAAACACCCACAACAGTCAAACTGCCACTGTCACGACCTGAAGTCCAGTTCAGTGTCCTGGAGAGAAATTATAGGAGAAGGCGGGACGCCTCCCTCCTAACTGAACGGTTTCCACGCGGGTAAACAATGTCCTGCACACCCCAACGCTCCTGAGGGATGCGAGCAGGACCCGCCTCTCAGCATTGTGACCGG
Organism: Amblyomma mixtum; assembly: GCF_055824585.1. NCBI lineage: Eukaryota > Metazoa > Arthropoda > Arachnida > Ixodida > Ixodidae > Amblyomma > Amblyomma mixtum. The sequence goes on along the minus strand of NC_143014.1, from coordinate 103,147,407 downwards.
TGCAACCTATGAGGTAATGTTCTATGTCAGCGATGTTAGTGCTGACTCTGCAACGAACGGCGACGTTTCCATCTGCTGTCTTCACAAACCGTGCTTTTGGTCACTGTTCTTGACGGTGCAGTCTTTGATCCTCAAAAGAGCCGACGCATTGTGATGAACGATTGAAAGCTGACAATGAGTGAATAAACGTGTTTATTTTTTAAAACTAGTCGCGTACCGTTCTGCGTAGTGCTCCCAGTCCAAGTAAATCCCCGGAACAAACAGTAGTCCGGAGCCCAATATGTAGGGGCCACAAGTAGCACGTTACACCGGCCATTTGCTGGCCGGCGGCCGTGATGTCAGTCATACTAGCTAAAGTCTGCCGCTGTTGCGTGATTCATGCGATAGAGTTTTGTAATCTTACAATAACAGAGTAATTACTCATTAACCTCTGCTGCGCTTGGGTGGACGCTAATGTCTACGAAAATCCTGAACAGTTCTTTCAAATGAATCAGAATCTGAAGGTTTTACATTCAGGTATATATAAGCATGTCAGATGCAAGGCCTGTGTTTATATCTCTAGGCACAGTTTCATTTAAATAACAGTTATAGTGCGTCGACGCAAATTTTTAAAATTTTATTTGGGATCTGCATAATTCTGCTAAAATATATAATTATGGCCCTTCGTTTTGGGGTAAAACCTGATTTCTCCCCAAAAATGAGCCTTCTGGACGATGTTGGTTTTCCAATTTACAAGGTTGAAGACTCCGAAAGAACAAATTGTGGATATCTAGTGTTTATTCCAGAGAGATATATTCGGTCAACTGGGGATCTTAAACCTCTTTTAACGCTCTTTTTCATGAGGCGGATGAATTTGAGGATAAGTTCGAAAGGGGGATATAGAAGCGAGAGGCCACGACATGGCTACCGACCAGATGCCTTATCGGAGCCAATGCATTAAGCGCTACCCCCGCTAATGACATCCTGATATTTAAAAGTGTCGGATCCAGGGACCTACCTCGTTTAAAATGATTGTTGTGGTGTTGAATGTTTTCGCACTGCGCAAATAAAGGCAGGCCGATCTTGGTCAGACGCGGTAATGCACCGTAGGAGACTCGTAAGGTACGCAAAAACATATTAAGGGAGTAATTACTCAATGGCATCCACCCAAGCGCCACCATACGGCTACAAAGGAAAGCTATACAGTTTTAGCAGAAACTTCGCAGTTAACAAAAAATTCGTCCTGGTCCGGCGTTCGAACCCGGGACCACCGCTTCACCGGAGCAGTCGCTCTACCAATTGAGCTAACCGGGATGGCAAGCTTATGGTAGGGCGAGGGCGAACTGATCAATAACTCGAAGTGGGAGTTGGCCAACGCGAAAAAATATTTGTGATAGATTAGGAAAAAATTTTAATTAGTAAACAATTTTTGTAGTTGAACCCGCGATTTCCGTGTTGTTTACAAAAGAAGAAGCAAAAAATATGGCACCTGACGTCCAGCAAAAAAACGAATTGTTATTGTAAACCGTCTTGTACTGCAAAAAATAACCGGAAAAAACCCGAACTAAGAAAATTTTTCTGAATAGCCGATTTGCACCCGATGTTGACCTCGGAAAATGTAGAGGGCGGTCCTTAATCTTTTTATTTGCGTCCAACATAACCCGGAAAGTTATAAACGTAATAACCAGCTTAAAAAAATATTGGGTGTGGCTTAGATTCTATCCTTCCATCTAAAATTAAATTTGTTGTACATGAACTGTCACCCGTTCTTACCTCTGTTACAATAAAATATTTAGGTCTGGTGACTTTCCAGATCAACTTAAAAACGGCAAAGATATTCCTATATACAAGCGAGGTGATAAACACAGTTTGGCTAATTATCGTCAGGTAACTATCCTCCCATTTTTCAATAAAGTAATCGAAAAACTCATCGTTAACCGTCTAATGAACAATCTTCTAAAATCCAGCCATCTGATACCTCATAAATTCGGTTTTCGCCCAAACTATTCCACTGAGTCTGCAATGATATATTTTCCGACACAATTAAACACTTCTTTGATAACGGACTTTGGGCGGCAGCTGTATTCATTGATTTTACGAAAGTATTTGATATAGTCAATCATCCCCTATTCCTTTTAAAGCTAGAAGAAATGGGAATTTGTGGGCCCACTATAAGTCTACTGCGCAAATATCTCGCTAACAGAACTCCGTTCGTACAAATATCGAATACTTTATCCCAACCAATTACAATTAATCAACGAGCTCCACAAAGATCTGTTCTAGGCCCCCTTCTGTTTTTAATTTACATTAATTATCTGCATAAATGCCTCAACAACACCAACTGCAATCTGTATGCTGATGACAATACCATATTTTCCTCTAATGATAACTTAAGTGACCTAACATCAAAAATTATTGCTGGCCTTAAAAACGTAACAGACTGGTGCCGCAGCAATCTTTTGCAAAAAACCCAATTAAATAGAAGATAATGATATTTAACTCACAACACAAATGAATCCTCATCGTTCCTGATGTTTGCCTAGATAACCACATCATTATCCGATCAAGTTCTGTAACCTTCCTTGGTGTGACGCTTGATTCACATTTAAAATTTAACCTCCACACTAAATCTATTAGCAAAAAAGCTGCATTTGGTATACGCGTACTAATTAGAACATGTTATTATTTTCAACAACACATTCTTCATTCACTTTATTATGCATTCATTCATATCCACCTCAATTACAGTTTATCATCTTGGGGTAACACGTATTATAGACGTCTTTCTTCTTTATGTCATCTTGAAAACTAATCTGTTGGGATAATGGCATTCAGTTCATAGACCGCGTCCAGTGCTCCCATTTACCGCGGACTCAATACATTATCTATCCTTTGTTCACTCCAAGTGAAACTAAGTTTATTGACTTATTGCGCTTGTCAAAATAGCACCACTATCCCTATCTTCACAGCTTCCCATTTGTCTAACGTTAATAATGCTAGATTCTCAAAACAACATAATCTCTTGCTTCTGAAAGTCAAAACTAATTATGGCAAACAGTCCGCTTTTTTATTCTCAGCAATCACTGTCTGGAACTCGCTACCCGCAATCATCAAATCATCCCGTACCGAAGCATCATTACATAAAAACTTGAAAAGTATGTACTTTTTAATTGCTTTCAATTACCACGCCAATGAACCCTGTAATTATTGTGTACGGCTTTTATCGCTTGAGTGTTTTTTTTTATAGTACTGTGTTCGCTTTTTGTGTTTGTGAAATGTGTTTGTAAAGTTTAGCATGCTTGATAAAACTTTTTGTTGTGATGATTAAGTCCCACTGCAACTGTTTTCCGCTGTGTAGTTGCGATCTGCAATATTTTTATCGTGCGTCATATATACAATTAACAACAGGAGGTCCCCTTGACAGTTTCCACTTTGGGACCCCCTTCTGTGTTGTTTATGTTCCTCATACCTCAACTTCTTTTTCAATAAAAACCGTGAAACCGTATTTATACCCTTCCCCCCCCCCCCCCCCCCCAAATCCCGAATACTGGAAAAAATAAAACTCGAAAACAAAGAGCCCTATATATGATGCATGTATTTTCACAAAGAATGTCTTTTCTAAAATAAATATTGCGACGTGCAGAAATAATCGACGCTGACGACAGGGATTCCAATTAAGAAAACACGCCAAAATGCGTTGTTACTACTTCCTGCGTTTGCCCACCGTTACGGTTAACAATTTTGACCTGCAGCAGCTACAAGGTAAACAGGATAGGCAAGGTTATCGAAGAAGGTGGCGGCCGCGCGTGAAAGACTGCATCAACACTTACACCCATACTGCAAAACATGTCTTCAATTCCTTGGACATTGACTCACCATCGCGGTTAACACGGCTGACCTGCAACTCGGCCGATGCTCACATCTACAGCATCAAAGGCACATTAGGCAAAGCTTAGGCATAAAGGGCGGTAGCAGCTGTGTGTAGAGCACGCGGCATTTTAACCAATCCTCACACCACCCCAAACACCCGCCCTTCACTGTCGTCCACGTTTTGGCGGCCTTGCTGTTACCACGACGAACGCGAAGCGGAGGCACGCAAGGAACGAACACCAACCAAAATTCCATGCACCAGCATTTTCGGCTTTTTTGTTGCTATGAAAATAAACACACTATATAGTGCCTACCGCTTGTCACAATAGGGCCGCAACTGCGTTAACGTCTGTAATGCACCAGCATCATACCTCGGCGCCATGACAGGTGGCTCATTCACAGACATCCAACACTTACATCCACTCACTCGCACTCACGTTTACTCACACCCATTCACTTACACTCACGTCCACTCACGTACAGTCAAACTCACGCTCATAGCTACTCACATCGACCCACACTCATCCTCAAACTCACCGAGAAGTCTGCACTGCATATTTTCGAGCGGACAGTGTACTTTTAGTTTGTTTGCTTGCTTGTTTGTTTGTTTGTTTGTTTGATTGTTTGTTTTTGCAGACAGCTGAGAGGGATGAGAGATTTACTGCCGCGGCCGACGATCGTGGGTGGGGTGGCCTTTTGTTCCGCTGAATAACAGGGAAATTCGCAAAGGTGATTGATTTTGATTTGATGTCCTGCACAGTGCAGGCTGAGCGAGGCACGCTTGTAGAATTTTAAATTCCCATGACATTGCATATCCAAGTCTAACTGATGGGGCTACGCTTTGTTGTTGCTGAACAGAGCCATGAAGTCACCAGGCGGCGGCGAGAAGCACAGGTTTCAACTTTTAGAACATACGAATGTGCACGCTGCGTCGCCTTGTGGACCTGCGTGACCTCTCGCGTTTCTATAGTGAACCGATGGTGAAGTCACAAGTCCAGATAGCCGAAAATAATCCGTAGCCCTACCTCCACCACGACGCCTTTTTCTCTCTGCCTTCATTCACTCCCTCCTTCATCCCTTCGTTCACGGCGCAGTTGAGGTGTCCACCAGAGTGAGGCAGTTACCACGCCTTTCCTTCCCATATAACCAATTTTAACCCTTTAACCACCAACCCCGAGCTGTACTCGTCATGGGAGATCGTACCAAAATCGCCAATGACGAGCCACACTCGTCCGGCCCGATATTGCGGTGCTGCCACCTCAAAAGACGAGTTACGGTCGTCAGTTTGTATTGGTTGCGATTTTAAACACCAGAGGGCGGTAGTCGACCATAAAAAAACGCATTTTGCGCTTTTGGCGCGTAATTGAAGGCTCAAAAGAGCCATTTCACAATGGCGTCATCCATGAGGAGTACCGGTGGTGACAGTGTCCCGAGAAAAAAAGCTGCTTCTTCAAGCAGTTGTGACAGCAGCATTTCTGAGAATATGGAATTTGTTTCTGAAAGTGACTCGGACTTTGTACGTGCTGGGGTCGGCTTCAGATGACGACAAAAGAGGCTACGACGACAAGGGTGAGTCGCTCCACCTGTGTGGCAGCGTGTGAGCACGAAAAACCCGCCGCTCGCGCCTCCACAGTTTCCTTTTTCTTCAGTGCCTGGCATCTTGCGCCAGCCCACTGACGAGCACGACATTCTCGGCTGGGTTTACGTATTTTTTTACTGGGACGTCATTGACGTAATCGTCACAGAGACGAACCGCTACGTGGTAGAGTACTTTCCTGCTCGGCGTTCTGCATGGAAACCGGCAGACCGCGATGAGATCACGGTCTTCCTTGACCTGATAATATTGCAGGGTATTGTTGGTGAACCTCGAGTGGAAATGTACTGTTCTACAAAAGAAGTTTTGCTGACACCAGTGTTCAGGAAGGCCATGAGCAGGAGCCGCTTCAACGCGTTGATGCGCTGCCTCCATTTCACCGATATGTAAACCGTGGATGAAGCGACCCACCCGCACCCCAGGCATTGGAAGTTGTGGCCCGTGATTTCAAAGCTGAACGAGGCCTTCCTTTTAGGACGAAGCAATGTGTATGCACTCTCTTTTGTGTCACAGCGTATAATATGAAACAAATACGCGGTATTTCAATGCGTTCTACCCATTACTACAGCCTGCACTGTGGGAAAGCCACCCTCGTGAACTGTTTTTATTCTAAAAATTTTTGCGTTAATTTTAACCAGAAACCATCGAAGTAATATATTTCCAAAAATAGAATTACATTAGTTAAAAAAATTGGCGATTTTGGTACGTTTTTCAGAAAATAAATTGGCGGTTAAAGGGTTAATGCGTCAGCCAGTGGTAGGGAAACTAATCTGCACCGATTGCACTGAACTGTTTAATCTCCCGTACCTTGCGGCTCCATTCTCAAGCACATAGGCAAGCACTCACGCACACGCACGCACACACCCTGCGCCATGCGTAGTATGTGCTTGAATTTCTTAATCTCTCCCATGTTGAGATGTCCAGCCAGAGCGAAATATTCCCAAAATTTTTCAACCGACTCTGGAGTGAGAAAGTTACCGCGTCTTTCCCCAACTTCAAACCTCCTCCTTCTATGGCACAATTAGTGCGAATGACTCCACTTCGCACTGCACCTTGTTCAATGATTTCTTTGAATTGCTCATTTTGTGCTCCTTTGTACTTTTCTTTCCTACACACTCTAAGCTATTATTCGTCCTTTCGGGAGCAATTTCGTCTATTGTTCCCCGTGCACGAACGGACGGAGCAAAGAGACAACCGGAGGGACGGACGGCAACGGCATCAATTTTAGTTCCCGCTCTCTCGCTCTGCTTCCCTATAACTCACCAACCTTTGATTGCATGTTGCGGAGCATCGTGCGTCAATACGCACGGCTCGACCACGGCTACGCATTGCACGAATAATAGCTATACGTTCGCAAAAATCGCGACTGGGCTACACTTAATCTCTTCCATGCTTAATATATAACCCACCTAATATGTCGTGTGTCCGGATCCTATATCGACGGCATGCGATTGTTCTTGCTCGCCGTTCGGTCGCGTTTCTACGTGGCACTCGTGGCATTAAAGGACATACTGCGTCCGTCGATGTGGACGAGGGTGGCGCTGGTGAACACTCTCAAGGTTCGGTTACACTACATATGAATACCCCCGAAAGCAAAAGACCGGACAAGCGTCGGTGTAGCTCAGTTGGTAGAGCACCGGAGCGTATCGGGGGTCGTGGATTCGGATCCCGCCGGCTGCATGTGTTTGTTTTTTCTTCTGCTTTCTAATCAATTATATTTAAAATAATTGTGCCATGAATCTCCAATTGATGAACACCACAAATTAAAGAAATAATAAAAACATCCCCTTTGCCCCTTGGTTTCGGGCTTCTGTCATGTCTGTTTCGAAAAGGTGCACCAGTGTAGCGGTGGTCTGTATCACTGCTCTACGCCACAGGCCCACTACGCTACAGGCGCAATGCGTTGGCAAATGTGGACTACAAAATTTTTACCAAGGATTTATCAAACCGTCTGCAATACGCAATGTTAGTTCTCACTGGCACTCATCAGACGTGCGGTTTGAGAGAACGCTCAATTAAAACTAATGCACACAGTGCACGTACAATTCTCGATTCTTGTTCCTGCTCTCATGAGCAGCTTGCCGATAGGTTCAAATCGACCTTGCAAAGGCATTTTATCAAGTCCGCCATTCATTGCTCTTTTCGCTTCTAGAGCGTGCCAATATTAGGTCTACTATACTTGAAAGAGTACAACTTCGTTACGACAACCGTTAGGCTCACTTGATAGACAATGGTCTTCTCTCAGAGCCCGTGCCAATTCAATCATCTGTGAAACAAGGCTGCCCTATATGTCACCGCTACTCTTTGCCCTTTACCTGGAGCCGGTTTGTTTGAGTATACTGCAAAACAGTAAACTTCATGGTTTTGCTGCTGTCTTCGGCAATAAAGTCAAAAGGCTCACCTTCGACCTTGCCTCTTTGTCTTTTTTTTTTCTACACCGCCACGGTGGCTCAGTGGTTACGGTGCTCGGCTGCTGACCCGAAAGACGCGGGTTCGATCCCGGCCGCGGCGGCTGAATTTCTTGAAGGCGAAATTCTAGAGGCCCGTGTGCTGTGCGATGTCAGTGCACGTTAAAGAACCCCAGGTGGTCGAAATTTCCGGAGCCCTTCACTACGGCGTCTCTCATAGCCTCAGTCGCTTTGGGACGTTAAACCCCAATAAACCAAACCATCTTTTTTTTTTCTGCATTGATAAGCATAGCGTTGGCAAAACTATAGCCACGATAGAACACTTTGGCATCTTCTCTGGCGCTCAGATGAATTGGACTAAACGTTCGGGTCTGGGGTTTGGTTCCTGAGGCACAACGCCGCCTCGTTATGCGGGACTAGACTGTCTTGTGTGCCCCAAAATATCTGGGCGTCTCACTTCATGAATTCAAAGGGGGGCCTCTAGTGATACGAGTACAAGTGGAGGGGGCAATAACGAGGGAGAGATAGAAAGCGGCTGGTGGCTTCTTTTACATTGTTTTATACTAAGATGCGAAATCATTTTTAAAAGTGGTTGTTGGCTTTGTTTATGTCACAGACCTGAGACAAACGATCCCCACGCTCTGCTGCAGTGTTCTCGTTGTTATTGTGTCGCCTTGGAGCTGAGCTGCCAGCTCTGGACTGACTCGTGGTGTGAGGGCACGGGTTTCCTTTTTTTTCTTACAGGCTTTGTGTAGTGCTGCCTGCAGTATTTTTCTCCGTCTCCGGTTTTAGAAAACATGCTAGTGGTTCTTACTAAAAATAATCACAGCGAATTTTTTACAAACGTTACAGAAGAAATGTTTCTAACACCACTGACAAGAAGAATAAAAAATCATGGCTTGCTTCGGATTCATGCAGTTTCAACATTCTGGCACCAGAGGTCTCAGATCCCTTGCCAATATATAAGAGGGGGCCTGGGGCCCAACCCCGACACCACCCTAACTTTAAGCGCTGCATTACTGGAAGGAGCGGGTCTCGGACGTTCACCGTAATGAGCAGCCCTTTGTTCCGTATCGGCTTTCCATTTTTGGTCGAGTTCAGGCCTGTAACATATTTTCGGCAACATAAGTGTGTTATGTTCTGCAGGTCCTCCACTGCACTAGACAATACATCCAGCGTTTTCATCGAACACTTTTATATGCATGGTCATGCAGTTTCGAACCGATGCGGCGGGATAACCTTTATCTTCAATTAGAATATGTAGTGTCATACTTTATCGAGACCTGCCTGTGCAAGCGGATTACGCCGGTGCAATTCATGCATCGGCTTAGTTTCAGCAGTGAAGCAAGCCGCTATATAATTTAAGTTCAATACTAGCCTTTCTTCCATATAACATTCAGAGACAGTCGTCCTTCCTGAGCATATCCAAGCACCCGGAAATCCGCGCGTGCAGTATGCGCCCTCTCCAGTGAGTTAGCCGTGAAGCATGTTCGAAATACCGCTATAACACTAATTTTATTCGCCTCATTTTTTTTATACATTATATGAACCCTAGATCTTGCGGTTCCTTAGAACCGAGCGATGTTTACGTTCATAGACAACATACTTTTTTTTTTACTTTCCTGTTAGTGTCAAGCCCGACCACGGATAGCACGACCAAAAGAAGTCAGGAGAGCACTTTGAAGAGTAGGAAGCTTAAACGGATAATGAAAATATATAAGAAACTGCGAAGAACGAAACATAGCTGCCCTCCTCATTACCTCATCAACTGTTATCAGTCCTAGTGGGTCACTTTAAGCAGCAATGTTTTAGGCATTTCCTGCCAAGACGGGCAGCCGATCAAAATGTCTTCAGGGTGAAACACTCCCCAAGAATTCACGGAATCAACGGCGTCTGGAATGGAGAAGGCCGCGTAAAAAGAATGAAGCGCGAACCGACGACGACGAGAGGCGACACCAGCGGCGCCAGAGGGAAAGGCACACCAGCTTTCCCCGTTATGAATAACATTAAATGACATTCGGATTCAATGTATTATTTTCTTGCCTCTTGGTCGTGCTGGCTCAGCCGAGGTCGGATTTAGTTCGGCCACGCCACCGAGGCGAAGGCGTGAAGCGCGCGTAATCTGAGCACCGCTCTTACGTAACTGCAGCTTTAAGGAAATGCAGAGTCGAATTTCTCTCCGTCCATCGCTTACCCGTTTTGCCATGAGTGTTGCGAATAGATGCAGTAGCCACACACTGAGTTGGCTGCAGCCCGTTTCAGTCGTATTTCGGTTGCTGGCGTGAGGTTATCAAGAACCTCATTAAAACTTCTTTTTTTATATTTATTTTTAGGGGGGGGGGGGGGGGCGAGCTGGTGCATATCAGCTTGTAAAAAGTTTTAGCGCAAACAGAAAACACAAAACGCTAAAACTTTTTACAAGAGCAACTTTATCAAGAAGTTTCCAGTTGTTGTAGCGTAGCAAATGACAAAAATGACAAAGTTCGGCACGTTAGGGACAATTTTCCTACAACTGCACCTGGTGAAAATGCGCTCTCGCGCGCAGTTCTCAGCGCTTGCCTGCAATGATCGCAAGCATCACGACATAGTCACGATAAGGGTACGCATTAGCATGTTTTTCCCCGTCACATCTACGCCGGGGAATGAGTGGCGCCCTTGGTTTCATGTAATCCGCTGAATAAAGAACCAAGGGTAATCCTTTATGAGGAGAAAGTTTTCGAACACTTGTCCTTTACTCATCTCAGTATCTTGTTTTTTAACTGCACATTCGGCAAAAAGAAAAACTGAAGCTGTATTTTTGGCAGTCTACGTAAGCACTTATGGGAACATATGTACCCATATTTCTTAATGATCGAGATGGTTACGCGATTGAAAATTTAACTGTTAGGGATATGTTAATTTCAATAACCCTCGCAGACGATATGTACCCACAATTGCCTAGTCGTGCTTTCTTCGTCTCTGGCGAAATAAACACTATTCGTATGTCTGGAATTTTTTTGTTAGCTAGCAAACACAGTAAATAATAAACAAAGCATGGCAACACGTCGTTCGACATATAATCATGTACACAGTTTTCATAACTTGCAAAAAATATTTAATTTTGCGTTTCGAACATAACATAAAGCTAAAAAAAAATAAGTCATTGTGCAAACCCTCTGACAAATCCTCGCAGTTCCAAGGTTACAATTTTCATAGCGTTGCGATGTTTTCGGATAAAAACGTATTATTAGTTTGTTTTTTTTTTCAGTTCCAAAACTAAGTCAAAACTAAGTCAAGTCGCCGCGGTGGCTCAGTGGTTGTGGCGCTCGGCTGCTGACCCGAAAGACGCGCGTTCGATCCCGGCTGCGGTGGTCGAATTTCAATGGAGGCGAAATTCTAGAGGCCCGTGTACTGTGCGATGTCAGCGCACGTTAAAAAACCCCATGCGGTCGAAATTTCTGGAGCCCTTCACTGCGGCGTCTCTCATAGCCTGAGTCGCTTTGAACCCCCATAAACCCAAACCAAACCAAAACTAAATCAGGACTAAGTGGCTCTCTTTAGACCTACATAGTAGTGATGCAAAACTATCGATAGTGGAGGCACTATAGAACTATCGATGGTAAAAAAAAACTATCGGTAGTATGAGACCATGCAACGTACCGCACGTAATCACTGCAGCATATAAACTTGGCTATAGTAGCGTAAAAAAGAATGTCGATAGTATTACGATAGTTCGTTAAAGTTTGCTATCGATGGTGCTGAAGAGTTTTGCAGTTGGATGCAAGCGGTATTACTAAAATTTTTCAATAACTGCATTGAACGTTTTTATGTTGCGCTAATATTTTGTCCCAAAGAAAAGCGATCACTCAGCTTTGAACAGTCAAAGAAAGCAGTTTGCCACGAGCTCTAACAAAGCCGCCCGTCTCGGTTACGCGAGAAACCAAGCTCGTGGAAAGTGACTACGGGACGCCTGATCACGTGAATATATTTTCCATGATGCCATCGGACTGTGGATTGAGGCTGATAGAAGGCAGCCTCACTCGCACCACTAGTATATTGCAGGCCATGATGCTATCAGTAATATCCCTGCCAAAGTTTTCCAAACAATATTTCTTTTTTCCCCACTCAGCCCGGGTCAAAGTAACATGCGACGCTTCGCCGCCGGCCGCGTCATGGCGATAATCAGAAAAATTACTCGATGCGGCATCCGGAACAATTCTTCCAATTTATGAAATCCTGGAGAGGTGCAATGCTCTAGAACCTTATTAACGCAGGTAAGGTGGAAAAGCGCGTCTTGTTCACAATGCACCGCTTACGGGTTCCGAAGTGTTGGCACTCATGGGCTCGTGTAATCTACAACGTCTTTGCCCTGACGCTGAGCGTTCCGCACAAACTTACCAAGCACAACCAGCAGCTTACTTCAATTACTTCGGCAGACATAACTGCCGAAGTAATTGTTCTGTCCGATTTCGGCTCAGAAGCAGGCGTGACCAACGGTGCATCTCCGGCCGCTTGGAAGCCTTATGGACGGCACCGGTCACAGTTTAATGTAGATTTTTCTTGGCGCTTTAAGTGGCAGTCGTATCCGACAGCCTTCTAAACGCGCTTTCAAGAGCAACAGCCAGCTTCAGTTAAACTTTCAGGAATTTTTTTTTTTTTTTCAAAATGACGCTCTGAGAGCTTGCGCGCCGTGTGAATTTTGTTTCGGATGGCAATCCAATTCCACTGCCACATTGCGGAGTGCGCAAAGAACTGAAGGCACCGAAGACGCGAAAACGAAACTATGCCGTGAGACATCGCTTGGGCAGCGCTGTACGAGATGCAGCTGTGCGGGCTGTCTCTTTTTTCGTCATTCGCTTTTCCTGGTCCAATAGGGCTCAAAATGCGCCGTTTCTGGATTCCGACAGACGAAAATTATGTTGGATGAAAAGGGTCACCGCAAAAATATTGCTGCAGCCCGCGGTGTAAGAATATTTTGGGTGTTGACACTGACCGCCCGCCACGGCGGAGAGCGTGCACAGATAATGTTCGCCCTCTATAGGGAACGTGCGCTGCCCAGGTGGCACTGCAGTTATTCCACTGTTCGACTAAAAACTGCTGCCGTCAGTCGCTTGGGCCGCTACAAACGCGAGGGCACATTCTGAACGATTAGAAGCCCGCGTTTGGTTGATAGCACTATCTGCCACACTTCTGTAGACATAACCCCGATAACTGACACGCACCACGTGTGGCTTCGACAGCGCGCAGAAGCTCACGCCAATAAGCTCAGGAAGGTGGCGTGGAATAGCACCAAGAGCGCCCCCAGAACTGCTTGCTCCTCTCGCTATGCTGTGTGTTACGGCGCTCGCGAACGTGTGGCCGCAGCGTTTTCGGAAGCATGGTGGGGCCGACAAGCGGCGCGCTTGAAAGCTAAGTGGAAAGGATTCTGCTGTTCCAGCAGCCAGGCGCATCCCCCGCGTCGTCTGCTCAACGAAATCTGAGCTCATTAATTCTCACAGGCGCCGGCGCATCTAGCCTTGCACAGGCGTGGTTTCATGCTGAGGCTGACGGCTTTATGCTAAGGCCGGTGGCGTAATTATAAGCTGAAGCAGTGAGCTACGAGAGCGAGCAACTGGAGCTATATTTGCAACAGCAATGTGTACTGCTCCTCCAACACCGGCTCAAATCGTCAGCACCGCTCCAGTCATACTGTGATTGAAGAGCGATTTGGGCCACGGTTTTATCGGGCATGATAGATGAAAGCAAAAGGAATGAAACAAAATCGACTGTGACATGCGCCTTGCATTCTTCATGCAAGCGCCGGCGATGCGATAACGCGTGATACTGCCAAGACCAGACGGCACGGTGGAGAAGACTAAGTGGTGGAACAGCAAAATTCTTTCCCTTTCGTTTTCAAGCGCGTCGCTTGTCGGCTGCACCATGCTTCCGGAGAGCGCTCCGGCCACGCTGCTTGAGGTTGCAAGTCATATTGAGAGCAATAGTACATGCGCCGACCGCAGCGGCGCGGGGGCGCTGCGGAGTAGAGGCCATTCGCTTGCGAAGCGGCAGACGCAGCTGAGCGGTTTGCACGGCTTTCGGTGCCGTTTTAGGCTGTGTTTGTCGGTGTTTTGCGCTGCCAGAGTGCATCACAAGGTGTGGACGTTAGGTTCTCGGCTTCCACGTTGTGGTAGGCACCGTGCACAAACTAAGTTTGCTAGAACTGGCTTTTTGTGTCGCGGTTTGGGAGCAGCCGCAGTGATCGTTGCGCAAACACATGTGGTGGCGCAGGCCGACGCCGTGGACGGTCGTTGCGGCCTATGTAGTACATAGTGGCTGTGTTGTTTTGGCTGTTGCTGTGCCACACCTGAGGGGTCCAGCTGGGTCCAGAAGCCAACTAGACGCGATTATGCTTCGTACACAAATTCAGGTCGGGTTACCAGAGTTGTCCGGAAGTGTCACTTTCTAAAACTGTGTTGCAGCCTGCTCACATAGAACTTTGGCGCCAGGCAATTCCCAGATCAGACAGAATAATGCAACCGAGCGGCCACGTCTGCGCGAAGCACTTTCCCGACCGTAACGATATAAAATCGTACTATGCCGAGTTCAATGGCAGGACACTTATAAATGCACCCAAGAAACCGGTGCTATTGGCGAATGCTGTGCCCAGTATTTTCCCCGGATGTCCCAATTATCTGACAAAACAGGCAAGTTCAAGAAAGCCTCCTAGAAAACGACAGTCTATAGTCACGTGTGCCAAGCAGCCACGCAAGTGGTCCGCCGCTGTCGCACCGCCCTTGGGGGCGGCCTGTGAAAAATAAAGACACCGATCTATCACGAAGCCCTGAAAAGAAACTGCGCACAGGTGGCTGGAGTACATCATGAATGTCAGCTTATCAAGGAACATGCCCTTCTTCCACCAAGAAACTTGGAAGCGCCTCCTCACTTAAGTATACAAGCTCCGTCTTCTTCGACATTCATGGTGCTGAGGTTTGTTCTCTTGTGCACTGGTCCGGGTACTTAACATTCTAGGTGCTCAGCGTTCCCTGTACCATCAGGGACAAAAGTGGTATACTCCACGCGGAGGGAGCAGGAGCAACTGAAAACTAGACTGAAAACTGCACTTCAACGCCATCTACAGGCATCATCTGGGATCGAGACAGCTAATGCGCGACCTTTATTATCAGCAGGCATGTCGCTTGGCTCGTTTCAATGTTTCGTGCTTTAGCTCGCCAAAATGCCGCAGTTTTCCGTTGCTCCGGCTCCCGCCGCGTGGAGTATACCATTTTTGTCCCCGTTAGTGCATGCCATTGCAGCGGAGCAATGAATTTTGGTCGGCAATCTTGTGGCCAGTTTCCACCCCCTGTACATTTTGGTGCCACAAAACATGGCGAGGCATGCCGGTAACATTTAAAACAAATATGCTCGCTGCATAATTTGCCGGACTCTAGAACGTTCGATGGAGAATTTCGTGACCCAATATTATTGTCAACAAGTCGCTTTACCATGCCAAATGAAATATTCTTAACTGACATCCGCCAATCGCAGTTTAGAGCCGCATAAGTATTTTACCTCTGCGCATACATTCGTCTTTTCTTGAGGGAGACAGCTCAACATCGTTGGTGTCGGCTTGGCAGAAGAGCTTGGCAGAAGGAATGCCAGCGGAATTTCCACTGATCATTTTCGCATTGCATAGTTAAAAGCGCACTGCACTAGCCATTAAAATGTCGCAAATGCACACTTCATTTCCTTTCGGTACCTGCTTTTTCATATAGCGATTGAGGCGTTCCGTAATGCAGCACAAGAGCGCAAGTTCTATTCCTGGCTACAGAGGCAATATTTGTGATGCAGGCGAAATGCAGAAACGCCCTTGAGGTTTGTCTGTACATTATAGAAGCCCAGTTGGCCGAAGTTGACTATGTTCTCTACACGGCGGGCATCATCTCACAGCGTCGGCGCATATTCACTGCTCAAGCAATGTCTGAATGTACTCGTAGGCTCTTTGGCCCAAATGTGGGAGCATGAGCGCTACGGCCTACCTTTATATTTAAGAGTCAGTGTAGTTATCTATGCTCTCGGCATTCGTGCAGATGAATGAAAAACTTTGCAGTGAACGCATTTTGATAACGAAGGATCCGAAGGATTTGCTCTGAAGGATCGCAGGGCAGCATCCTCGCTGCAGTTCCACCCATTTATGCAGTTCCAGCCAGTAGAACACAAAGTCGCCAAAAATTATTCGGTGTCGACAGCAGTTCCAATCATTCTGCGCCTTGGCGCACTTAACAAAGCGCATGTACACGCCGCGGCACCGAACCATCACACAACACCTTCATTACGGCCGCCGCAGCTCGGCAACAAGTCACCATCGATGGCGCCATCTGTCCGTGTTCGAGAGAAGCGCAAGGAGCAGTGAACAGTGAAGTTGGTTATATTAACTCTATGGTGAATAGGATCTGGTCGCACCGCCGGGTGCAGTGTCAGCACCTAAATATATTCTTACACCATGCTGCAGCCATAGGCGTGCATAGATCTCTCCATAGAGGGGGCCAAAGTTCGTGGTAGCGCTTCCTCATATTGCCTGGGTAGCAGTGAAGAGCATGGAACATAATTTGCGCACCCGTCATCCATGCCTGACTGCAGCTGACATGTACTCCGCTAAGTCCGTTTAATGTGCAACGTGTTTCTAATCGCAGTAATCGAAAACCTAACGAGGGAGCTCTAGCCCCCATTTACTTTCTCAAACGGCGCGTTCAAGGTCAGTCATGAAAGGCGTCTTGGCATGACATGGTAAGTTGGGTAAGTGCGGCGTGGTGCTGCACTTGGGCAACTTCGGCTTGCGGTCCGCCAGCACGCGGCGGCTCTTGATTATACCATCAACGGATTACTTTGATGCATGACCTAGAAGTATCGCATGCGCAGTTTTGGCGCATACTGGCAACCACCCTTACTTCACAACGTGTTTGACATTTCGAATATTCACACACTTGTACTTTCTAAAGCACTGTTGAGAAGGCTATGCACCACCAACTTCTGAAAGCGTGGGTTTCTCACAAGAGCTTTTGGTTTCGTTCTCGAAAAGTTTTCATTGACTCTTTCGCAGAAACATGACACAAAAACAAGCAAAAATAGAACTTTGTAGCAGCATGCAGCAGGATTTGCCTTTTGGCACAGTGTGCAGCGGTTCTACCACTGCCAATGCTCTCTCTCTCGAAAGCAGGACAAGCAATTTTGGGAGAAGTGGTTCAAGTGTTCAACTAAAGATGAATCTTTGGAACACACTGAAGACCTGCTTTTTCGCTATCGGGCTGAAGGAACCACTCAGCTCGGCCCCCCAATGGCTACATTCCGAATGCGCCCCAACGCAGGGGTGGCATGTTCAGAACACAAAAAGGAAAGGGGGTCTACGCATTTTCCCACAACTCTCGGATAGATGCTCGCAACGCTCCGTTCGGCCCAGCGACTTGACTCTGCATCATTTTTTTTTCCCTGCTTGCATAAGACAGTGAGGCGAGCCCGTGTTTTCTAGGGCTGCTCTTTTTCCTGCTGTTCACACTGCCAGTGTCTATCATGGGCTGAAGGAACTTGGTGAACAGCTGTCGTGTGTTCGCTGCCATGTGCAAGATGCCACTGCACTTCTGGGAGAAAGACGGGGACTTCAAAATGCCAAAGGAAAAGCCAAGCAGTTATCGCAACAGGATTATAGTCCTCTGCTGTTAAATCTCCATCACCACATGGCCTTAGGAATAGGAAGGTTTTTTTTTTTTTTTGCAGAGTTCAAAAAAAAGGTACAGGGTAGCATTCAAGGAGACATGACCACACCAGTGCACAGTTATCGTCATGCCAATTATTTGCAACGTCAGGAAAGTAGCCCAGTTTCATAAGACCGAAGAAAACTATGATGCTATATTGACGGTAGACAGATGCAGACACCACAGCAGGTGCCAAAGCCATGCATGCCAGCTGCTCTCCTTACACCACCCTGCCACAAGCAACACAAACACAGAAGCCATAAAATTCTCCACCAATCTGTAGTAGCTGAAACAGGCATGCGGTGGTCAGCCTAAGGAATGTTCCAGCATTCATAATTTCTAGCAATAGCTTTTTGCACACCTGCTGTGTACACGGAGGCATTAAAAAATACGCAAATCAAGTTGCATGATGCCATCGTCCTTTATCTTAGTGCTGTGTTGGGTTTTATGGCACATAAACAACTAAGGCTACCATGCACCAATCGATTATTTTGATCTGAGATATAAATTTCACCTTTAGCATTATGACGTACAACGCAATGAACATGCTTTTTATAAACAGCAAGCATTTATTAGACTTATTTGGACAACACTGCAGTCTCTGCCATGTCAAAACATGACCACTAATTTTTCCTGAATGGTACTTTCTGAATAGAGATATAACACAACGTGCCTCCTCATCATGCACACTCATGAAGCACAGAAATGCGCAAACAAAATGCAACAAAGAGTATGCAAGAACCAAATGTTCGAACATAAAGCGTTAGGTCCGTAGAAGAATAACCATAAGCACCAAGAATAAACTGAGAGAACAAACTGAGAGAAGGAAAAACAGTTCACAAAAACTTCAGGAAATGGCTGGTGAACCACGAACGATCACAAGCAGCTTAACATTAAAAAAATATATATTTTTACTTCAGATTTAGAATTCCTAGCCATATAAATGCAGGAGAAAAAGCAACAATACCCACATGCAGAGCAGCTAATTATATGCAAATACACTCGTGCCCTCAGCTGTTCCATAAAAAGCCAGCTCTTAAAAAGGCATAACTTTATTACAAAAAAAGCAGCTTGATTTCATTAAATACCACAGAAGTTTATAAAGGAAAGTGAAAGACCCTCCCATCCTTCTTCAGAGCCCCAAAATGATGTATTAGCAGGCCAGCTTCAGCTTGGCAAAATCATGGGCCACCTGAAGAGCCTTTTCAAGAGAGCCCAGGTTGCTTCCAATGGCCTGGGCAGACTCCTCTCGGCCACCACCCTTGCCACCAATCACATCCGAGACTTCCTTGACCCAGGCATTGGCAGTGAGGCCCCTGGCAACAATTCCCTGCACAGCAGACATTGCATGATAAGCTTATGTATCTTCACACAGCCAATAAATTCAAGACAAAAATCATGTGCCAAGAGAACAATTTAAATGCTTGTGCACTGGCAGGAGATAGAAGCAGAAGCATTACATTCAATGCTCCCAGAATTACCACAAAGGCATTAATTACCCTAGAGCCCAACATGATTACTATTTTGTGTGGTTTTTCTCAAAACCTGGAGCAGGATATTCTGCTATTAAAATATCAGTTCAAAATGTGGTAAAATGTCAACAAGTGTACAGGCCATAGCCTGTTTTCATGAAGGAAATATATACAGTCAAACCATATTATATCAAACTTGGCTAAATTGAATTATCCTTTATACCAAATAATTTCTAAGCCCCATAAGCCTACAATGAGAATGTATAGGAAAATGTGCGGCAATATCATACAAATATTAGCTGTCATATCTGAGAGATTGAGCTTTGAACTCCAGTTGATTCAAGATGTTGGCTTTTCCTCCACACATGTTCGGGGGTTAGCTTTCCCCACAGGTCCTACCGAACTTCGGACAACATCGGTCAACTCAAGGTGCTGGCTTTCCCTCAGCACACCCCTGGATGTTAGCTTTCCTGAATGGGTCTGCAGGTGCTACTGGCGCTAATGTGCTACGTAGTGCACACAGACCAATGAGAATGCGGATTTTCTATGACAAAGATGGCGGGCGCGTACCCAGCCAACCAGAACATGCGTTTTTAGGGCGTTGCGCTGTTGTGACCCTATTATCACACAGTTCGCACGTATGGTGCATCGTGCTGCCATCGGTAACTTCGCATCGTTTTTGCTGTCTCTGTCTGTACGCGATGGCAGCCATGAAATGGCAGAGCCTCCCTTTTCTATGAAACTGGAAATTATCAAGCAAGCTGAACGAGGTGAGAAGAAATTCGAAGTCGCCGCAGCGTACAAGATTCCACAAAGCACGGTGAGCACCATTTTGAAGAACAAGACTGATGTTCAGGCTAAAGCAAAGAAGAGACCTTTCAGAAAAAGCAAGCCTCGCAATGCTTGCAGCATGTGCTTTCGGTTCCAGTGACCTCCACGTGCAGTCAAAGAGACGAATAACCTCCGAACTTTATACCAAGAGGCTGAAATCTTAGACCAACGACCTGGTAGATCAAGATCGCAACATCTGCCTCGTCATAGACAACATATCCGCCCACCACTGCAGTACTAGTTTCAGCAACATAGCACTTCGCTTCCTGCCACCGAACACTATGTTGGTGCTTCAACTCCTGCGCCAGGGGATAATCCGCGCGGTGAAGGCTGACTATAGAAATCATCTGATTGAACGGCTCCTGCAGAACCTGGAGACTAAGAGAAACATAAAAATCGACCTCTCAGGCGCCTTGCCTGTACTGAGTGGGTCGTGGAACGATGTCAAAAAAGAAACCATACAGAACTGCTCCTGCCATTCTCGTCTCTGTTTTCCCGGAGGAGACTGAGCAAATTCTTTGTCGGGTGAGCTTGACGAAGACATTACGGGTCTTCATGATTTGTGAAACCAGTTGCCCATATTTCCTGGTGCTATTTGTGCTGGGGCAGCTGTAAGTGACTCTGTTTCGGTGGAAGACAATGCTGAGGCTGTGGGAGAGCTTGTGGATGAAGACCATGCGAATTGTGACGAGGACTCGACAGAACCTGTGCCCATGAGCTTCGATGTGCTCAGTGCGCTCATGGTTCATCATTATTGCATGTCGATAGAAGGCTGCAGTTTCAGCTGTTCAGAGTCAATCAACATTGGAAAATGTGTTCTCTCAGAGACAATGAGGTTGAAGAAACAAAAAGTTGATGACTATGTGCTGGGTAATCTGCATGCAGTAATTAGCTATCATAGAAGTACATTTTCTTCCATCTCAATCAGTTTTGTGTTGTTAAGTTTACTACTACTTTTATATCGAATTCACGTTATATCAAACTCGTAGGTGTTTTTTTGACAGTTAGATATATGCGGGGTTCGACTGCATATATAAAAAAAGATCCTTGCAAAGGCCATACCCAACCTTCTCACCACCCACATGGGAATAACCTTCGAAATGTGCGTGCAGAAGAGCTCCCAGGGAGCCAATCACAGATGGTGCGCAAGGACGCAGGTCATCATCATCATCATGTCAACTTTTTCCCTCCGCAAACTCCCGCTATCCATATCGGCATTTTTATCACCAGCTCCAGCATTTTGTGTCTGTGAACCACACATGTGATGTGGCTTTCATATGCTGCTTGCTGTTTTTCATGAACTGCTGCCAAGCGCTGGAATTTTAGCACAGTGAACACACATCTTAACGGCTACAAGGCTGGCTTTGAACTGAAAGTCACAGACAGCTCAGAGTCTGAAAACTCGGCAAGTGACGATCATTCAGCATAGAATAAATTCCACTCATTCCCTGATTGGTGTGTTGTTTCTACTCAAAAAAATAAAAGCATGAGCCACAACCCCAAAAATTGGCCCTCAAATCAGGGAAAAAAATGTGGCCCTTTTACACGTTTATATGGTAATTAAATGGCAGTTGGGCATGCTGTCTGCTAACTACAAAAAGCAAAAGAGGCATCCTTGAAACCACTTCAACACAAGTGCACACATTTCTGACTATATATATAAATATACTCATTGATTGCCCATTAAAAACAGACAAAAGGAAAGAATTTTGAATAATACGGCCAAGAGTTCCAGAGTTTACAGCCATGACATACACCAGTCATTGACACTGCAAGGGCTTAGAATGACACACTTCACCTTCGGCACTGAGCTCAGGCAGATGACCTTGCCCTTCTCACTGTCCTGACTGAAGAACATAGCAGCTGCATTGGGCGTCAGTGTCCTCACTTGCTTCAAAGCAGCATCGAGTGCCTGTGCAAAAAGGAAAAAGTGTCTGAAGCCCCAAAAAGTGAACGCTATAGCAGGAAAGAGGCAAACCACATAGTGCTTGCCACAGATAACAATGCTGGAAATACATTACAACTCACTCACCTTAGCATTGTCGCCAACTTCAAGAGTATGAACAATATAATCACAATCCTTCTTGTCCTCTAGAAGCTTTTTCACAGTCTCAATTGCCTGTAAACACAAACAGTGTTTGCATTAGGTGTGCAATAGGGGTGTGCGAATATTCGAAATTTTCGAATATATTTCGAATATTATATCTTTAGTATTCGAATTCGATTCGAAATCCAAGTATTCGTGTTGTTTCGAATAATCGACCCGACGCGAATATTCGTATCTAGCCGAATATTCATTGTGAGCACTGGCGTTCATTTCGGTCCGCAAGCCCTATCGACAGATACACAACAACATGGCGGCGCCTACACAGAAGGAAAATTCTTTCTTCCTGCAAGGGCCATGCCGTAGCTGACTGCACTGGTGAGCTTTTTTTGTGGCTATACCTGCGAAGCTGGTATAGTCAGAGCTGTGCACGAAGTACCTCGCAATACGTACCAGGTCAATGCGAAGTGAGAGGGCATTTTCTGAAGCTGGTATAGTCAGAGCTGTGCACGAAGTACCTCGCAATACGTGCCAGGTCAGTGCGAAGTGAGAGGGCATTTTCTGAAGCTGGTATAGTCAGAGCTGTGCACGAAGTACCTCGCAATACGTGCCAGGTCAATGCGAAGTGAGAGGGCATTTTCTGAAGCTGGTATAGTCAGAGCTGTGCACGAAGTACCTCGCAATACGTGCCAGGTCAATGCGAAGTGAGAGGGCATTTTCTGAAGCTGGTATAGTCAGAGCTGTGCACGAAGTACCTCGCAATATGTGCCAGGTCAGTGCGAAGTGAGAGGGCATTTTCTGTGGCTGGAGGAGTCGTTTCAGTTAGAAGGGAACTACTTCTGCCTGACCATGTGGTGCAGCTGGTTTTCCTTCACGACAACCTTTTACGTCATCCCAGCAACGCACTTTTGTGCTGATGGCAAGCTAGCCTTAATCAATGCTGTGTACTAGCCATCTTCTCTGATATTTCCACTGTTCTAAGAATAATGTTCGAGACTTTGATACTTTTTGTGCAGCCACACACACCTTTTGTGTTCATTTAATCATCGATAGTTGAACTGTAATGTTCTTGGGTGCCCAAATCAATGTTTTGTAGTGATTAAATGCGTCTATCCTTGATTATTCGATATTCGATTCGATATTCGAAAAATTTGATATTCGCACACCCCTATGTGCAAGTAAAATTATAAAAATATAATGCAAAATAAAAAAAAAATCAAATTAAACCCTAATGATTATGATGATGACAGTACCATGAAATACTTCATGGCAACTTAAGAGCTCCTATTTCTTAGCTCCAGCCCGAAAAAATTTATTTCGTTACTGCAACTCACATGTTTTGAGTTTCAATTCCTGACAACATGCCTGCTAACTATTTAGAAAAAAAAAATGGTGCCATGCCTTCTCTAAGAGACACCACAGGCTTGGGCAACTCCTTAACAATACAACACTGGCTTTCCAGGCTTCACCTAAACACTTGCTCGAAGACTTCAACATGCATTTGTTATGGACGCAATAACAATTTGTACTGTTCAACATGGTGTCTGCACACTTAGCAACAACAGTAAAATAGAAACCTTCACTATTTCTCACGTGCACACTAATAATCATCTTAAAATGCCACCCACATACAAAAACAAATCCATCCACACCGATAGAAAAAATTTATGCATAGTCACCAAAACACACACAAATTTGGAAGCACAAACAGCAAGCAATACATTGCTTACCAACTGCTGAGCCTGAGCCTTGTTGTTCCGATCAAGGTCATCGAGCTTCTTCTTGAGGTTCTTCAGTTCCGTTCTTAGCTCATCCTTTTTCCAATAAGAAATACTTGACTGGGAAATCTCCTGTATAAAATACATGCCACAACAATCGAGATTGTATGAGTCACAACAAAACACGGAAAATATTCTAAGATCAGGACATCCACCCGTATCATTTCAGCAGCTTCAGAGCTTATTACATTCAGACTTCATGGGCTTTCTTCCACATTAACCAAAAGTGAAGCATAGTTAACACGCTTTAGGTCAATCTGACTTGACAAAAAAAAATTCCACAGCACTTCAAAGGCATTTGCATCTCATATCTAAAGCATAGCTGACCAGTTCGCTGTGTGTCACTTGGCTCTTTTACATCTGGAGAAGGCCATCCATGGCCCACAAAACAAAAGCAAAGGCTCACGATATAACACACAGAACAACCTTCCCCTGAAACTAGTAGTTTGTTCTCAGTTTATAATTTAGTGGCCCTAAATAACAGAACCGCACCTTCTTGCACAAACCATGCTTCAAGGTTCTCCAGGACCAGGACTCCAGGACCCATCCGAAAAATTGGCACAGTAAAGGCTACACTTACAGGAATTCAATTACACCACTGTGTACAATTCAATAACACCATTCAACTTCTGAAGCAACACTAAGCCTTGATTTTCTGAACCACTAGTGACCCATGAACCACACAGCACAAGATGAAATTGATTTCTTGTGATGTGCAGCGAGCTACCAGTGGGCAACAGCTGCAGTAAGACCTCGTTGATGCGTTTTTCTTTTTTTTTTAATGCAAGGGGAAAACGTATTATCCGGGAAAACGTATGATATAAACCGCCTAATTTTAAAAAAAAACTAACTTGCTGAATGAGGTACAAATCTGAAGAGATAATTTCACTTCATAAAAATGTCGATAAGAAGTTCTTGGCGTAAGGTCTAAGCAGCTCCTTTCCTAATGCTTACGGAATTCAGACTGCATTTGCGCTGTTCGTAGTGCAGAAGAAACTTACACATCCAATCTACTGATGGTAATGGCGAAAGTAGCCGGAACCAGGTATGAAAGATTTAAAACCCTTTACCTCATTTTTAGCAACTTTCTCAACATAAACAATCTAGATTACTTTGAAATTAAAACCAATGAAACATCAAGGCATCGCCACAGTAAGTTCATCCCATTACCGACCATACGAAATGACTGTTTTAAGCTTAGTTACTTTCCGCGAAGCTGCAATGATTGGAACTCTCTTCCAGACTCTGCTGTTCTGTCTAAATCATTAACTGAACACTAGCAGCATTTAGAAAGTTTGTATGGCACTTTGTTTGTTTCATGTGCGTGTTTAGAGATGATTTTCTATTAGCTGTTATATACCTGTGTTTGTCAACACATCTGTTTTTGCACTAACAATTTTACTGTTGATATTTGACTGTTTTCTTTTCCACTCCTGTTACAGCCTCTTTTGGGGCTGACAGTATGAATGAATGAATGAATGAATGAATGA
Source organism: Amblyomma mixtum (assembly GCF_055824585.1). NCBI lineage: Eukaryota > Metazoa > Arthropoda > Arachnida > Ixodida > Ixodidae > Amblyomma > Amblyomma mixtum. Next base: position 103,122,237 of record NC_143014.1, on the reverse strand, counting down.
ATGAATGAATGAATGAATGAATGAATGAATGAATGAATGAATGACCTCTTTCGCATTGTTTTTGGATGCTTTGCTTCCTAGCACTAACGCACAACAGGGAAGCCATCGTCGTAGCTGACTGTCGGTGTGTTTTTGCTCTTGTTGCTTTTCCCTGACAGCTCTTTATGTCGTGTGTCCTCAGGTTCGACCCACTCGTATGTTTGCACATGCGTGTTTGGTTGCTAAACGTATTATATGACCAGAATTTGTCGAAATTTTGAATGTAGTGACTGCGATTACCACAATTCTTGGCTAAAGCATAAAATCAACCAATGAAGCTGAATTTTCTCACCTCAGTGAGTTCGACAATCTGCTTGACCAGCTCTTTTCCTTGAGCAGCTTGAGTCACTTTCTCTGTGTCAGTCCTCAGCCTATCCACCTCAGTCTGGAAGTGCTCTGCTTTCTTCAGTGCCTGCAGAAAAACCAAGATCATGTGAGCAAAAAAAGATTGAGAGATCCTAGGTAAGAAGAAACACACAGTGGGCTTGTGGCACTTACACCTGGCATGGGCGTCCGGGGTGGAGGGCAAATGGGGAGGCGGCTGCCCCCCCTGGAATATAGGATATTTTTATCCACTAGCAGAAAACAACTACACAGCTTCATTAGCACACTTAGGTGATACCGTATTTACTCACATAATAGGCACACTTGCATAATCGGCGCACCCCCAGTTTGATCGCGAAAAATCCGATTTTTTTTATTTCCGTGCATAATAGGCGCACCCCAAACTTAGCACTGTGATCAATACTGTATTTACACGATTTCAAGCTGACGACCCCCCCCCCCCCCCCCCCCTTTCTCCCCATCACCCCAATCTTTATTTTAACAAAGTTTTTGCTGAACTGACTACTAGTCCTCACTAGAGCTGCTGCTGTCGCAGCTGCTGCGGACCCATAGCACGTACAGCGACATCGCGTGGAACAGCCGCACACAGTTTTCAGGGATGCTCACTTTAAACGTCTGTTTGGAAAGCTTCATCACAAGTCGGAAACCTTCCAGACTTTGGCCCACGAAAACCTCGGTGATAGGAGTTGCATACGTGAATTTTGGCACGCCGCTGTCGCAGCTGCCGCAGCTGCCGCACTTCTCGGCCACGTCAAATTTCTGGCCTGCCGCACGCTTGCCGTGTTCGAGAGCAAACTCCCAGCCAAGTAGCTATTAAGGTGTTTGCCCGTCGTGCTAAGATAGCAACGCTCGGTGGCAGCACATGAAAGCCACAACTAGGAAGAAATAACACGCTAACACAGATGCCAGGCCATTGACAGCCACAATAAAATTTTTTAAAAATAAATAAAATGGAGCTGGCGATGCTGATATGGATAGCAAAAGCTCACGGCGGAAAAAAGTTGATGATGATGATGATGAGCTCGGCCTAGGGTGCTCCTTTGCGCGTGTGTGGCCTTCGCGATCACGCGCCTGTTGCTCGCAGCCAGAGCCGATTGCGGAGGCCATGGCACGTACATTTCGAAGGCTGTTCCCACGTGGGTCGTGGAAAGTTTGGGTGCGGCCCTTACACGGATATTTTTTTTTTTTTAATATTTCCTTCGGGAAAATAGGGTGCGGCCTGTAGACAGGTACGCTTATGCGGTACGTTCAATTTTGCGAAGTGAAAAATTTCCGGAAATTTTACCCCGCGTAGTAGGCGCACCCCGAACTTTGAGCCAGATTTTCTGGAAAAAAAGTGTGCCTATTATGCGAGTAAATACGGTAGTAACTTTTTACATTTTGCTTATTAAGTGTAATTCTTTGTTAATTAATAAAATCCAATGTATGTTCTTCGAGCCTAGCACTAATTTGCTGTTGCTAATTTTTGTTTCGTGTGGATAGGTTAGACCACAAATTGTGCCTTTTTAGTGCTGACCTACCGCCTCCCCCCGCCCCCTGCAAAAAGTTACGCAGATGCCCTTGGACTCTGGCGTCATGTCATGCCCAAGCCAAAAAATTTATGGTATACTTGTCACTTTTAATCAACTCAATACCTTTCCTCTTGGTATAAGTTTACCTGAAATTTCAGCTTAAGAATGTAAAAGGCGAACTTCAACTTTAAAAATCGAAGTTTTCGTGTTCAAATAACATTTGTTCTATGACCTTTAAAAAAAAGCACTCCCTGGGCATCACCATATTGCTTGTATGGTTAGGTATGTGTGGCTTAAAAAGTGGCACATGGAAAATGAAAAATGCCACAATGGAGGGCTCCAGATCGATTAAGACTACATGGGGTTCTTTAATGTGTACCAACATGGCACAGAATATGGCCGTTTTTTACATTTTGCCTCCATCAAAATGTGACCACTGCAGCCACATTACTTTCTGGATTGTTATGTTGACATGATGCAACCACGGAGCAAGTGAGAGGGTGAGCTTTCTGCTTGTTTGCAACAGTACAAAGAGCAGGTGCTTTGATACCTGCGTGAGCAAGGTCTGTAATTCAACAATAAAATTTATTTGAATTGCTTTACGCATGTTAACCCAAGCATAATTTAGCGAATGCTATACTACTATTCAAGTATATGAAAACTGAATCACAACCCCGCTTAGCTGAATCACAATTTAAATATCTCATTTATGCGACTTCCCAATTTAGGTAATCACCCACAAGAGCTACAATGAACCAGACAGCAGTCAGCAAGCACCAAAAGTGCTACAATGCAGCCACATTTCTGTTAGAGTGCACCTATGCTCAGCTACTTGCTTGCACAAGAGAACAGAGAAGCTAATCTTCAAGAGTACAGGCAGGTTCCCAAATAGCATGCAATGTGCTTCCAGTAGGTAAGGAGGAATAAATAAGTGCACTAACATTTGCAGTACCTTTAGGGAATGCAGCACTTATTCAAACTTTTTATAGAATGTTTCAGACTTTGAAAGATGCGCGGCTACCAGGATATAACAAGAAGCAAAACAACTACATGAAAGTAGTTTAGCACCTCAAAAGACCACAAATATGCAAAAGATGGTGTATATGAAGACCTTCACTTAAAACAGAAATATTTATTCATTAGTATACAAGGCACAGAAACCTAACATGGCATAAAGGAGGCTTCAGTGGAAAAATATATTTCACTGCACCGTTGGTCATAGTGGTAGTCCAAGAACTGTGACAGTTGATAGTAGCCCAAGGGTTCTCAATAGGTTTGGCCAGCAGTAGCCCGACTAGTTCTCAAAAACTAGCCAGGAGCATCTGCGCCCTTGCATGTGCACCTAGCCGGAAACCTCACAGATTCCTACTGGATGCACATGTGAAAAAATATTAGTTTAAGATGCGTGACTTCTGAAGAAATACTCAATAAACCAATAATGACTGGCCATAGCAATGCAGCAGCTGGTTGCAAACAATTACTCCATGCTAAGCTTCCATAACAAAATGGGTCAAGAAAGCATGGGCAGAGTGGCACGCATGAATCAAGATGCTTGAGGAACCCAAAAACACAACCCAAAGGATCACCAAGCCTAGGAGTTCCTAGCTTAAACTCCTGCCCTAGCGCACCCTGCACAAAAAGAAAATGAGATATGCCTCATGCACACCACAAAATGCACAATATGACCCCCGTCACGAAAGACACTTGGTACAAAAATAGTGGCAGGAGCTTGACAGAGTTCCGAGTAGACCGAGAACACAGTCTGACATGTTCCTGCCGCTGACAGCCACTCTGTGTAAATGATTGATTGCGTGCGATATGTGCCTCGGCACTCTCCTTACACAAAGATTTCTTTATACTGAACAAAACTAGCTGATGGTGTGATTGCTACACTGCTACAAGCCTGCCATGCTCCAGCAAGATTTCAGCAATTCACTACCCACCTCGGATGATAAGCCAACGTATGCGCTCAAGAAATCTAAGCTCTTGGTCAACACCTGCTCTACAAAGTCATGTATACGGGCTTTCAATAACATTTTAGAGGTACCAACAATTTTGGGGTAATACCAAGCTTTTCCAGCGTGACTTCTGTGTACAGCATGGAAGGCACATACAGATTCACAGCCAAACCAAGTATGAAAGTTTTTATCATATGTGCATTGTGTTGCACACAAGAGGGTGCCTGCGTGTGTGCATGCACGTGTGTGTGTTTGTGGGGTGGGGAATCAAAGGCTTCACCAGGACTTGTATCCTTTTTTTCAGGTGCTGTGTACACAACACTGTTCAAGGGGATCGCTCCTTTCCCACCCACCTCGCCTTGCGTGTCGGGTTCTTGAACCACAAGAAAAGGAGCAGTCAACTCCACTTTATGAGGTCGACATCACTAACATGTATATCTAAGCAAGAAAAAAAAAGTCGCATGCTGAGAATCAAGTAAGACCTTAATGCAACTGTATAAGCAGGAAAGAAATGAAGAAAAAAAAAGAAAGAAAGGGTGGCGTCAGTAGTGGAGTCCAATAACAGTCTATTCTCAAGGCACATCAAGGGGTGCAAATGAGTTTCATTCTGGTACAAAAATAAACTGAAACATGAGCCAGGGAATTCAGACACTTTCCATACCCAGTCCTTTACTCACCTTAGTTGCTTCAGGGCCAGTGAGGGCGACAATCCTGCGAATGCCTTTAGCAATGGCTTCTTCTGTCGAAATCACGAAGTCTCCAATGTGGCCAGCACGTTTCAGATGACTGCATAGCAAAAGTTTGTATGAAAGTCAAAACTAGCCATCCTTCCTTAAAGTTTATTTCCTACAAGGAGCACCAACGTGCTCCATGACTGCATGTTCTTCCTATACACACAGTCTTTATGGCATCTCACTATGCATTGTATTTGTATTTATTTCCCTTCAGAAAAATGGTAGAAGTTGAAGTAAAAGCTGCACAGAGCAAATTGAAAGCCCTCAACCCTAGTACACTGCTATTTGAATATCCAAACTCTTTTACAGCAAGCAGATACACAATTGCCACAATTAAACTCTGGCAGGACAAAGAGATGCTTGTAAAATGCCATCATATTAGAGACAGCACAGATACTTTTAATGAGTAATTTCCATTAGACTCAGACGTACCCTGAAAACATTTTTCATGGCTAGGTTGCTTAGTTTCACGGTGCTTCGAAATTTATTAACCAGCTATGAACACCTCTGCAAGTCAAGCGAAAAGCAGCAGCAGCACCCAGAGTAAAAATATGCAGTGAGGCAGAATATATAAGCAACACATAAGCGGCTGCTGAAACAACTGAGGAACAACATGCATGTAGAGACTCAGACTAGCAAAATACCAGGAGAGTGCTGGCAATTTTATTTACAAACAATAAGTCTAAAAGAAAAAAAAATTATGGACGATTTAGCATAGTTAGGCCAGATTCGAATTAGGTGTGCAAGCATTTCAATTTTCATTCCCTCACTGGCCATTTTGATGTGATGCCATCACCACCTGCCCAAACAGAGGGACCACACAGACAACAGCTAAGTGGAAGCTCTAGTGCTAGTGCATTAAAAAAAATTAGTGCTGCATGCAGAAACTGCTGCCTCTATCTAGCGCACCTGATCTGCAGCCAGCAGAAATAAAGGAATAGGGAAGATGGTAGGTGATGCAAAAACTGAGATGGGAGGGACAAAAAAGAAAGACAGCAAAGAGTAAAATAAATAAACTATATACAGTAGACTCCCTTTAAAGGGATACTGAACCAAACTTTTGGAGCTGCTCTTTTGCATGTAAACAAGAACTTGACTGCTAAAATTGATAAATATGACAAGCATTTTAGCGAAAAAGGCGGATAACACGCTTTTTTTCGCGATTTATTGCCGTATCGATGCACCTGGTGGCCGCCTGTGGAAGCTGCGACTAGACGTCATAACACCTGCGCGCTCACACCGTTCCCGCAGAAGCACGACTGCCATCGCTACTCGCAGCTTTTCCATGTCTGTCGTCTGCTCACGGCGTACACAGATATGTCAAAATGTTAATCGATGCTGTCTACATACCATAACCATATGCACGCTTACGTCCGCTAAATGCAGGTACTTTTTCCTGACCTTGTGCCATTTCTAGCATTCTCGCTTTTAAAACAGAAGCGCGACGATGTTCAGACTAGTGGCGCCATCCGGTGGTTAGGAGGGGAAGCATTGTTGTCAACAAACCTGACACCCCTCTTAGCTTAAAGGGGGCAGAATAGTCACTCTAAATAAAAAATAAAGCAAATTTATTACTCGTAAGCTTTCATATGTGCAACAGGAGATGAAGCGAAAGACTGGTGGCCCATTTACGGCCAGTGAACGCGCTGAAGAAGCCAGTAACAACGACGGAACCAGTCCGAAGCGACGTTTCATGCATCAAAGGGCGCCGCCATATTTGTTGCCGCGAGAGGGTGCCATGACGTCACGCTTTCCACCTCGCGCCGAGCGGGAGGGCTTGGCGCGCGCTCATGAAACATCGAAAATAAAACCATCGGCTGAAAAATATGCACAGTGACGACTAGATTTCGGTGTAATCACATTCCGAGAATCTATATTCAGCCTTTTTGTTCAATTTTCAGATTTTGCTTCAGTATCCCTTTAAGATTAAACTGAAGGGACAATGAAAATTTATCTTCTCAGAAGTGCCCCAAAAAGGTTATATAAGCATGATTGGTGTGCCAAAATCTGTTACATGAGAAGAACAAATAAAATTACCTTGCAGTGGTGAGATAATGGCAAACCTAGCATTATAACCATATTTATTCGCATAATTTGTGCACCAGCCAACTTTTTACCTAGATTTAAAAAAAACAACTTTTACACGCATATTTTCCGCTCTGTGCTGTGCCAGACCACCAGCACATATGCGGATGCGTGCAAGGCATGGGAAAAACAGCACGGCCACGTTGCCGTGTGCAGTTGCGCAAGGTGCGAGTGGCGAGGGCACGAATTATGCCCTGTATGCCCAGCTCGCTCGCGCAAGCAGTCGCTTGCCCAGGCGATCAGTTGTGCACGTGCCCGAATACGAAACTACCAAACCATTTGCTGTTCAGTTTGCCATTAACATCTAGTTTCGCGATTGTACTGTTGCGCGTTTATTGCTCTGAGCTGCAGACACACTTTCATGCCATTGAGCGGGGAACTACAGCCTTAATTTAAAGAATAGAAGTGCACAAATTATGCAAGTGAATAGGGTATATGAAGAGAGCGGAAAAGTGAGGATATGAAAAAGCTCGTGTCATCCTACAGGAAATCGGTATTGGTGTAGTTTCTTACTTATACCACCTCTTTTTCCCTTTCGCAGTGATCACTATTTGTTTTTTTCCTTGTTTTGTACTTTCCTACAACGGCTTCAATCTCTACGAAGGTGCCCAGCCAGGCTCTGAAAACCAGCTTTCTCTTAAACCCCTTCTGCAGTGCGGCTGATAGGCTGATATCAATTCTAAAAGCAGGTGCACAGCTCACATCCTTCTGTCTGCCGCAGGCGATGCAAACTCGGTGCTAATATGCAGCCACATCAGATTTTTTTCGCCGTAAAAACCCACACTGCAACGTCGTGTCAGTTTAAATTCTGCTTCCACCATGCATAAGTCTTTTCACTGCCTTTCCCAATGACATGACTTTGCAGCACTGCTTTTATTCAAGGCTTTCCACATTCAAATTGTCAATGTTGACAGGGCAAAATTCTTGATGCCACTGGCCTCAAAAAAATACTTCTGCTCACTTTCTTGCAAGTTTTGCAGGCACAATGTTGACTAACAGGTGTACTCTGTGCATATGTGCCTTTTTGTCTGCTGGAAGCAATGCGTGGCACACGACATGCATGCAACGCTGAGGTATGGCCATGTCAGATCCCTGTAACGCATGCAGGCTGGCCCAAAAAGAATCCGGCCTTCTCTACCTGCACCCACAAAAACACTTCCCCACACCTTCGAGCAAAGGGGCAAGGAAGCTACCATGCGGGGGCAAGCTAAAGGTGCGGGGAAGCTCTCTTCCAAGATACATTTTCTGGTGAGTAAGTGTTCTTCTAATTTTTTTTTTTTTCCCCTAGCTAGCCTCGAGAGTCCCTCACAAATGCTCCTCGGTGCCACTAGGTGGAGTCGCCATGGGTAACGTTTGTTATGAAAATTTTGTGCTAACTGAAGGACAGACAAAATAGATCGTCTTGAACACTTTTTACACCGAGTCTCTAGGGGAAACCAACCAAATGTTCTCGTACTGTTCCGGCTAATCCGAGAATTCTTCTAAACTGAGTTCATTGTAACTGCAGTCCACTGTACGATGATTCAAAAAAAAAGATGGGAAAATAGAACATGGCTGGCAGCGCACGCACAAGTATCAGGTCGCAGTCCACTGCAGTGCATGTGACTTTGCCAGAGTGAACTAAACAGAACAGCACACTCAAATAAGGATATCTTACGTTCCCCCACAGAATTCCACTGAAGTAATAGATCCTGCTGGACTTGAGGGGTCTGCAAGCATTTCTTCAACAGGAATGCCAATGGAGACAACACGGACCGGATCAGGATATGTCTGCAAATATATGCACCAGAGTGTTTGGCACACAATGCATTCACTCCCAAGGGAGAAGACACAGTGGCAACGGCAATCACATCTAGCAGCTTAGAGCAGTGAGAAACAACCATTCTTAGAAGAACACTAAAGTGCTTGTACCCACAGTCTATGTCATGAAGTAAGCTCCATACGATCTTTGGCCTTTCATCCCAGCTCCAAACGCTTCATTTATTTACAAAATACAAAAGTAGAGAAACCATGCAAAGACACTGGCAATCCAAGCTAGACATCACACGTACTGCCATCATGTGTAACGTTTCATATGCCACTCGGAGACACCCAAGTATTTTGACTTTGCACTTCGTGCCAGTGTGGTTGTTTTAAACAATATTTCTTTTCAAAAAGTGTTATTACACTATACACATCTCACTTCTAGAAGTCGGACAGAAAAAAAATTGGGGGACACTTAAGCTCTGCCTTTCAGGATATAACTCAACAGCAGTGCCTCTTGCCCACGCAAACACGGACACTGCTTCCACTTTCACAATCATTAAGTGAACGACCACACGACATACATATAAAGCCCTGCTTTTTTTAACGACGCTGTACGAACGTGTCTGCATGGTGTAGCAGTAGCATGTCTGACTCGCAAACTGAGGGCCCAAGGGTCAGGGGTTTCAGATGCGCTGCTGGTGTGTGGCTGGTGCCATCTATGGCAGCCTCTTGTAATTGACTAGTCCTAATTTTTCCGTCATGCCGACACCGGCTTTTCTGCGACACAGGGCCTTTAGGCTTTCATGTAAATGAACTGCACCATTGCTTTTCTTGGGTAGTTTTGGTTGTGTTCAGAGCTGCTCTGCATGATTTTTCAGACTTCATCTGTCAGTATTAACAAGGCATTTCCATCTCGTTCCCAAATTGAAACATTTCCTGAACTGCGGTGATAAACACAGAGTGAGCTAGAAAACAATGACACACACAAATGTGAACTGAACTGTAAGCACCAACATCCTTTTTGAATTTTGCACCAAAAAGTGAAAGGTGAAAGCTGGTTCAGCAGTTTGGGTCACACACTTACCATACATGCTCATGAGCAGTTAAAGCTGATTTAGGTCTCCACTCTGCTTTATCGCCAGTATTGGCTTCCTGAGTGCACTGAGACGTGCCTACACAAGGATTCGTATCCCTTCACGGCATTTCACATTAGGTGTAGTTCAAGATTGAAAAAGTGAGCTCTGCATGACATACGTAAGCTTCTCGTCTGCCTTCACCACAGACTGCATATGTGAACATCGTGCAACTGAGCCACAGTGATTAATGATAGCCCTCATAATATATACATACCCTCATGTTTAAGTTCTCACTGATAATACTGTGATGTCGCAAATGACATCAACACTTGTTCTGAGGGTATGAAGAGGGAGTAGAAAATCGAAAGAGCTGATTTGAAAATGTCTTATTGGAAAAAAAAAAAAAAAAATGACGAAACTTGTGTAAAATGCACTGCATGTAGTCTAGATTGTGTTGTGTTGGGTTTAATGGCACATAGGCAACTAAGACCATCATGCGTGCATGTAGTCTAGAGATATTGGGCTCCAAGAGTTTGAAGCAGATGCACAATGTGCAAAGCAGTCTTTGGATTCCTCAATAAAGGGGAGCAAAGCAAACAAAGGCAAGGCATGACTACTTCGAACAGCAACACATGGATGTAAGAGCAGTAAACAAGTTTGTTACTCATGGAACAGCAAGGCAAGAGGCAAACAAAAGCATGATACATACAGTTAAACTTCGATATAACGAAGTCAGTGAAATCCACAGTTTCTTTTGTAAAATTTAAATTCTGCATCATTGAAATATGTCTCCAAGCATGCAGAAAATCCTCCAAACACTTTCAAGGAGCACTCACAATGAAAACGTTTATTTGCGGTGAATGTGGTCCGTTACTTTTGCACGATCTTCGCCCTTAACGATGGTGTTATGCATTGTCGGTGTGCCTTAAGGGATTACACTGTGTGTTGCTTGTGTTGCCCGCTCATAGTGAACTGCCTCAACACGTCTTTCACATCAAGCACCACGCAGGTGATAGGGACAGTGCTCTTATAGAGTTTTGGTTTAGCTGTCACCATCATTAGCCTTCTAAACTGCAAGTCACTGATCACTTCGCCGACCCGATGGCGCATTCTGCTACCACCACCACCGCTGCGGCCTTGTAGGAATGAAGCCAGGGAATAGAGGGAAGGTAGGTGGTGGTGGGCCACACTGACTTTCTCCATGTCGGCGACAGCAAAAAGAGCATCCTTTACAACAGCGAAATCCTCCAGTCAGCACCAAATGAAATGAAACTGGGCCCATGCTGCATCTTGCTGCTTTTCCGCCGCAAGTGAAATATGTCCATCTTTGAACACATGCACGCAAAATATGACAGGACAGTGAGGTTGTCAGGTGTGAAGCCCTAGCCTTACAGCTGACGGATGTGCAGACCCTCCCAGTCCTTTTACCAAGCTTTGGCAGATGATAAACATGATAATCATGCACTTTTGAGCACAGGCAGCACGCCGCATTCAGTGCAGATTTTGAGCAAAGCTGCGAGAGCTGTGGCTGGCCTGGCTGATTGCACTGCGCAGCCACTTGTGCTGCCTAGTGTACTTGCCTCGGCACTACATTTGCAAACTTCACCCGTACTAGCCCAGATGGCACAGCAGGTGGCGCGCTCCATCATCATCACATTTTTCATCTGTCATGTACTCTACATCTGCCAGCCGAGTAGCACCCACTTGTGCCTTTGTGCTCAGATGTGAGCTTCAGCACACGCCCTACTCAACCATTTGAGCCAGTGGTACAAATTTTCCTCGGTTTCATTTAGAGCCAGCATTTAAAATTTCATTACGCTGAAAGTGTGCTAAAATTTACTTTGTTATACTAAAGCTACATACATGTTATACATGGTGTATTTCGGACTATGGACATGAAGTTGTCGAAACCAAAATACTATATTACAATGAGGATCTCATTACACTGAAGTTCATTATGTCAAGATTTAACTGTAGCATATTAATGAAAGAAAATCACCGACAAACACAAGCTCTATGCCTACCTCATTGAAGACAGCTCTCAGACCTTGAATGGCTTTTGCAAGAGAAAGAGGCGAATCCTTGGCATAGACAGCTCCATTCTTTGCAATAAGTTCTACAGCATGCTCTTCTGCTGCCTTTACTTCGGCTGGTGACATGGGCTTCTGCAAACATTATGAGACACAAGAAATAAGCTCCCTAATAAAGAATAGGCTCAGAATGCATCATCATGATCATGTAGTCGAAAAACTTCAACATAATACATTGGAAATCAATGACAAAACTGCCCGAAGTGATGACGCACAAGTCTTTTTGAAAATGCAGCATCAGCAATGCGCTGAATGGCACAGAGGACGATGCTCTGATGCTCTGTGGGACGTGGGCAGCGAGAAGCACTCATCATCTGACTCAAGTTCTGACGACTCTGATGACTCCGAGCAACGCCTGCACACTTTGTGCCCTTGTGGCATGCACTGTATATAAGAGCACCATTTAAATGCAAATGAAAATAAATAAATAGTGTCATCACTGTACAACCCGGTTGAGTCGCAACTTTTTCAAGGTAAGGGTGCCTTTTGGTACTTTTGCCATTCAATGATTTTTTTTATCATTTTTTGAATTCTTAAGATTTGGGGTTGACCTATTATTCCGGTTTTTACAGTACTCATTTTTATAGGGACACACTAAAGGGGAATACTAAGTCAGGCTAGACTGATAGGGTAGGTTCACCTGTTGAAGACTGATTTTTCGGACTCTCTAATAGACACCATGAAAACATCCATAAAAACCAAATTTCACCAAAAAAATCGGTTTATGGTTCCAAACCAACCAAAAAAAATCACTTCAAAAGGACACTAAAGGGAAATATCAAACTAGGTAAGACTGATTAGATTATTCCTTGGAACACTACCAACATTTTTTTCTATGTAGAAAGGTGGCTGAATTGCTGAGAAAACCACAAATGAAAAGCGCCTGTAAAAAATGAAGGGTCAGGCAACATCTCTGCAATCCGACCAATCAGAGGCACCACTTCCAAACACCAGAAACTCTGCCGGAATACAAAAACAAAGTCAATAGATCAGTGGTCACGGTGGCAACGTGCAAGTGCAGGCAGTCTCGGCCCCCCACTATTTCGATGGGGGCTCTCTGCTGCGTCTCCCTCTCAACGCAAGCTCGGTGGGTGCAAAAGAAACAAAGTTATCAAGGGTACAGACTGCAGAACAAACTGCTGATCATGCTTACACTAGTATATATTGGTGACAATAAAGCGCACGTAATGATGTGTAACACATATGCTTCGAGAAATCCTCAAAAGTATGCGAGCAGCAGTCGCGTTCTAATGTACCATAGTTACACGATTGTAAGTAAACTCGTATGTAAGTCGACCCCCCCACCCCATATCGCATGGCAGGGAAAAAAAAAGGACGGGGGGGGGTGTGTGCCTATGGGCACATTCCAAAACGAAAAACTTTGGAGGACACTTAGCGTCGCCTTTAAGAGTTGAATGTGATAGCATCATCGGGCCGCCACCGCCTCTTATAAGCAGCCCCGTGCGGAGAGGGCGGGGGATGTCAGTTCTGCGCACTGACAGAGCAGCTACACAAGGCCAGCACGAAGAGCAACACAACGTAGCCGAGGCAGCCTGGCGACAATCTCGACGAACATGCATTAGCTGGTTACATGTTTTTCTTGCGAAAAACCCTGCCTTGCGCGCCGGCGCCTCATGCACTGCGTGAATGATGACCCGCGCTGGGATACCTTTTTCTTTAATGAGCCAAAAGAGAGATGATAGTGCATGCATGTGGTACTTCTCGGATATTTTTTAAGCACATCTAAAAGCATATTAGCATTTCCACTGCACAGAAAACATGGAAGCCCACACTCTCGCATAGCACTTTACACATTGACGACATGCATGCATGCGCATGTATCTGTATGAGTGCGTACTAAAAATAAAGAAACAAACACTGCAATTTCATAATGCCCACAACCTGCACAAAGTAGCCGATTTGACGGATGAAGTGAGAACGAAACCACCTCGCCGGTCGCATAGCAAGCACACATAGCACGAATGTCGTTGAAAGCTTGTGGTTCTGAATTTGGTGTGTACAACAGCTACACGTAGTCAGAGTACACAGAATATGAGACGAAAGCTTCAGCACTTATGTTTGCAACTCACGTACCTTTCTCTCCATCACCTGTTTTGTATTTTTTAAAATAATGAGACCCTTCACACTGTGGACTATCCTCGCCGCACTGCTTTCTTCGTATTTTGACTGTAATTGACTTATTTTGTTCATTTATGAATACGTCACTCACCGCCGCTGTGCGAATCTGCGAGTGGCGGCGCCACATGGACCTAGCTTTTGTGCACTTTTCTGGCTTATGAACACTATATTTTCGGCAAAAATGACACAAACCATTAGGTAAGCCTACGCTACCAGTCTAAATTGACTTCATATTCCCCTTTAGAGTCCCTCTAACTTATTGCCATTAAGCCGGAGGAAGGGGTTCGTAGTTACATGCACATTCTGAAGCTCCTCACGACTAAAATCTCATCGTGCATCGTGTACACAGCCAACGGGCAGCGAACGCTTTCATGAGCTTGGTGTATGATGACTGTATTCCCTTCAGCATGTCACTGACGAGCTCACAGGTTACGACAAAGTCTAGATGCGAAAGCAAACCCACGCAGCAGGAGCGGCGCTGCGCCCACAATACAAAGGGCCCAGAACAACCTGAAGACAAAGATGGCGAAACAATATGAACCGACAAACGGCTGAAGCAATTGGATAAAACAGCGCAACGGAAGACGAGACAAGAGAAGGACAAACACCAGCGCTGACTAACAACCAAATGGTTTGTTGCTACAGGCAAGGCAGCATATAAATGAAATGACACAAGTAAAAACACAAGAAAGGCATGAGAAAAAGATACCGCACGACCACATAACCTGACTGAGAATAGGCACATCACTGATTAAGATACGCATGTTCCTTAGGTAGTAGATTTATCGATGGGCTGCTGATACAGGTGTTACCTAGCTTTTTAATATGGCAGGCCTCCGAAATGAGCCTCGTGGTCTCATCTTTATAACGGCCGATGATCGTGGTCCGATGATCGTGGTCCGATCCAATTCTTCAGACATGTACCAACCAGCCCGTATTTCATCTCTTCTGGCTGAAGCAAGCACTCCGTCGGCATTGGCCTTCCAATTAGGCCTAGCGACTAGAGCCAAAATCAGCATCATAACTGTCAATATGAACTCTGCAGTGGCTTGCATATAGTGAGAGGTGTCTTGCCTGTCATCAAAACACCAGTTCTTGGCAGTTTTACGATAGAAAAGTCTGAGTTGCGGTACGTTTTGCCCCGTGTACACTGACCTCACTTAAAAATGTTTTCTGCAGTGGAAAGGCGAATAGAGTTGTCGAAGCAAATAATGTGGTATTCGATTCAAGCTTCGAAGCAAAAAGCAATTTTTTAAAATATTGAATATTTTCAAAGCATTTTGAGGTCGGAGAATTCAAGAAAATAAGGTGCAGTAAGAAGCAGTCGATGGCCTTATGCATGCTCTGACATTCAGCACGATCCCAGCGCTCTGGATGTCGGCATGAGGCTTGCATATGGCGCAGCAGCAGCGTCCACAAACTCAGCCTTTGACGGCAGCACGGTTCAACACACCGCCGAGGAGCATGCGTGATACGAAACAAATCCCAGATGTGATAGCAAACACGCTACAGTGGAAGCTGAGCTGCGCCCGCCGCACAGAGGGCCCGAAAGAAGATGATGAAAAAGATAAGAATGCAGAGCTACCAACAATGTCCGAGGCGAGCACTCCATCGACGTTGGCTTTCGTATTAGCGGTGTCACTGGACACCAACTTTGAAGACTGCCATACCTTATTGTTTACACCCTTCAACAGTTGAAATCAGATGAGAGGTAAAAAGCCAGTTATTTTAGGTACCACAATTAAAAAGCCAGCACTGTGAAGAGTTTTGATACAGGTGCACAGCCTTCACTTCGGTGAGCACCGGCATTTTCTTGTGCTCACGATAGTAAGGGTGCACCTCCTCAGCGCTTCTCTGCACTTGCTCAGAAGAATGCCATTTGAACCTGCTCTCCAAAGATAGGTGCAACCCATACCTTTGCGTAGCGGTGCATGTATGAGGGGGAAGAGGGCATGCTCACATCTCCTTGCACCTCACATAGCAGAACATAGCAGAACACAGCAGAGTCAATAACAAGGGTTATCTGCGATCATACTTACAGCATAGTTGGTTAACAAACGCGCGATAATCAACAGCACGGTGCGGCGTCTGATCAGGAATGTGCGTGCAATTTTGCACTCAGATGTGGTGTTGAATGAATACATCACAGCTCAACAGCTGTTCACAAGCTTTTGAGGATCCCTTAAAGTTTCTGTGCACACTTTATGACAACACAGAACGAATTGAAGGCCACACGCTCACTTTATGGTCGCCAATGTATACATGCATGAGCGTAATCGACAGTTTGTTCTACAGTCTGCGGCTGTCCTCGATAACTTCACATAGCTTCTTCCGCACTGACAGAGCTTACGACGAGACACAGACGTACGCGATGCAGTGGACAGCCCCCATCGAAATAGTGGGAGGCAGCCTGCCACCATGACCACTGATCTACAGTCAAGCCCACTTATAACAATACTGGTTATAACAATATATCGGATATAACAATGGTCAGTCATGGCACCATCAGCTTTGCCATGTGTTCTATGGTAAAATAAACTGCTTATAGCAATGCTGTCAAGGCACATTATTGGTTATAACAATTAAATCTGGTACTTGAGTGTCAACCATTATAGAAAAAGAAAGAAGGAAATGCTACAACCACACCAGCAAAACCATGCTTACAACACAAAAGTGCGCATGTGTGGGGCCGACCAATGGACTAAGCTGGTGCAGCAACGCCACGAAAGCAAAAGAGGCAGGCGTCATCACGTCAGGAGAGCTGCTGCATTGCTGCATTGGCTACGCACGCCATGCGTACCCCTAATCAGTCAGTGCAGCGCGCGTGCATGCGGCCAGCACGGTTTTTCTCTTGTCAGCTGTCACCGCACCCTTGGTTCTGCATGCTTCTTGAATTTCCCATAAGAATAGCTTCCAAAAAGCCGGCTTGATTCCTGTGACGTTGAGGTGCGCAAAGCTCCCGGTGGCGCAGTGATGGCGGTGCTTTGGTCATCGGTGAACGGTGAACATTGTTCCGGTTCCCTGAAGTTCGATTTAACGAGCTTTTACAGGCATTAGAACAATCAAACCCCTCTGGGTATTTACTGTCAATAAATGCTCTGAAGTTTGTCATCCTTTCTTTTTTTTTCGGCACAACCCTGTTATAACAATTACTGGTTATAACAATGGTATTTCCATGGCACTTGAATATTGTTATAAGTGGGCTTGACTGTATTGACTTTCATTTTTTGGTCTCCGGCTGCATTTTCTGTCTTTGGAAGTGGCACCTCTGATTGGTCGGATTATGAAGACATCATAGGAACGTCACAGCAGTTCATTTTTTGCAGGCTTGCTGAATGAGGAAGGGTTTCAGGACTTTCGTTTGCAGTCTTCTCTGCAACACAGCCACTTTTCCACGTAGAAAAATGGTCAGTAGAGTTCCCGAGTAATAATTTATTTGTCTTGCCTAGTTTGACATTGCTCTTTAGTGTCCCTTTAAAGCGTCCTTGACAAACCCTCTGGACAAAAATTTGGTTATACTCCCATGATTGTACAGTTCAAGGAATGCACTTCCACAAAAATTCCATACAGGGACACATTAACAGATGAGTTACTGCCATTGAAATCAAGTGATTTAGCCATCCCTTTCAGTAGTACTCTATCCAAGATGGCTGTTCTTGCCCATCAATCAACTAGCCCCTGCAAGCAAAATTTCTCTTGCCCCTCCTTTCCAGCAAAGGCACAGAGCAACATCAAAAGTCTACACCAGGCACCCTGTTTGCAACATGGTGCAAACAGGGTGCAATTTACAAAGCTGTAGATTGCAGTAACATGCAAGTAGCAGATTCAGAACGCAGCTACACTTGCATTCATTGCACGAGACCATGAGCATACAAAGTGTGCAATGAAGATATGACACAAAAAGAAACAAACTAATACACAACACAATATACAAGCATTTAAAAATGGGAGAGAGGTTGCACGCAGTTACGCATGTCAATGCACGTGGTAACACACATGGTTACACACATGCAACAACACATGCAAACGGCTTGCTACAATGCAACCAATTGGTATTACCATGACAATGCAGCAAAGGCTTAAAAATATTTCAACGGCTTCTTCACAAAAAAATATTGCATGAAGATGGATAATTTGGTTAATACTATTCAGTGAAGAAAAAAAAAAGACCTAGTGAGTCATGTAGCACTTATGAGCAAGCAGCTAAGCCTATTCAATGAAAATGTCACAACTAATTATGATCCAAATCAATCAATACACAAAAAGTGCAACATTACCTTGTTTGCAAAATCGAATCGCAGTCTGTCAGCAGCAACCAGTGAACCCCTTTGGTCAGCTTCGGCTGTCAGAACTTTCCGCAGTGCAAAATTCAAAACATGTGTTCCAGTGTGGTTGTTCATTAGTAACTTGCGGCGCTCCTGCAGATATGTGCATTGTCATAGGTTAAAACTGTTCATCAGACAAGGCATCTTCACACCTCCTACACAAATAGATGTGGAAGCAGCCTAGGACAATTACCGTGCAAACTCGTGCAAGGGCCCCACTTTGTTTCAAAACATGGGATGTGAATTTTCAAGGTGCGGCCCATGCACAAACAAAAAAAAACTGTATAACGATATTTTTTTTACAATTACCTAGTCCAAAACAGGAGGTGCGGCCCATACATGGGCGCAGCCCTTACACAAGATTATATGGTACATTACCAATAGTATACTATATAATCCAAAGAAAAGACAGGCATAGTGCAGTGCACACTAACAATGGCAGCAAGCAACAACATGAAAAAAATCTCAACTACCCAAAAGTTTTCTTCGCTTTCCCAAACAGAGAACTCACAAAAATTGTGGATCAAAAAATTACCGTTTTTACCCGCACATTGTATTCACCGATCAAGCTGCACATTCACCAAAGTAATTGTTTTAACCTGCTCTTTTACTGTTAATTTCCACATGCTCATTTAAAGCTGTCATCTGTTTACTAGCCAGTGTCGAATCTAATCCAATCTAAAACTGCCCCACACATCAAAGCTATGCCTTTCTGATGAAGGACACAATTGGTTGGTTTGGTTGGTTTATGGGGTTTAACGTCCCAAAGCGACTAAGGCTATGAGAGACGCCGTAGTGGAGGGCTCCGGAAATTTCGACCACCTGGGGTTCTTTAATGTGCACTGACATCGCACAGTACACGGGCCTCTAGAATTTCTCCTCCAAAGAAATTCAGCCGCCGCGGCCGGGATCGAACCCGCGTCTTTCGGGCCAGCAGCCGAGCACCATAACCACTCAGCCACCGCGGCGGGGTGAAGGACACAATTGACTAGCCTCAAAGATTAAAATGAATTACTTGAAAACAATGCTAAAATTATTACAGCAGATACCAAGGTGTCTATTTTTTCTTGTATCCACACCTGAAACCGGCACAAGAGCTAAACTGAACATGTGCTGTGTATTAAGCTATTTTACAGTTGAATTAGTTTGAGTAACTAGAAGCAACCCCCCCCCCCTCCTGTTAAAATACAGCAAAAGCTCATTAATTCGACCATCATTAATTTGGAAATCCAGTTCAAACTGCCGGTTCAGTCCCAGCCAACACCCATGTGTCTATGGCGTCAGGCGCTTGCTAGTACTTGGACGCCATGGGTCTCGCACCGGTTAATTCGAACGAGCTCCTGAACGGGCTCCTTGCAGCGTCCAGGTACGACCAGCGTGGCACGAGATCGTCGAATTCAAAACCTGAATTCCATGTTAATAGTCGCTCGTGCAACTCTGGATGACAGGCGCAACCCAACCCAACCAGCTGAACACCGTTTCGGGCACTGATTGGCACACCACTAGTGTTTTCTTTCACCCTTTTTTTCCTCCGGCTTCACCACCATTTCATTCACTTGTATTCGCATGATTGCATTCTTCCCCCAGTGCACTGAAACTGTGCGTTCGACACATGCTGTTTGCTGTTTCTGCAGTGAACCTTCCTCCTCACCCACTGCTTATGATGCGTGTGACATGGTAGCGGTGCAGCTCCACCACGCCGCACTGTGAAGGATGTGGAAGGCCCTCAAGATTCTGAAGCAAATGTGCTTCGATGCTCCCAACAGTATGCACGCAATAAAGCATTAGTGGGAACATGAAAAACAGTAAGTGCCACACTGTTTTTATCTCAAATCAAGTATCCACAGATTCACAACAGCGCTACGAAACGAGGACAGAAGGAACACGAAAAACACAGGGCGAGCGCTAAAGGACGGGCGCTCAAGTTTTCGTGTTCCTTCTGTCCTCGTTTCGTAGCGCTGTTGTGAATCTGTTTATTAAGCATGAACCAACTAGCCCACACCAGAATCCTCTTACAAGTATCCACTGCTACGTCTTTCACCAAACAAATTTACCATGATTCAAGTAGTTCATAGTTTTTCAGGGTCATTTGATAATTAGAACTTTCGGATAAATCAAAACATTTTCCCCAGTCCACTGAAGTTCGAACTGAGATTTCACTGAACTGTATTTACTCCCTCACAATAACCCCACTTTATTTCCATAAAAGTTGTCATTCAATCTGAAGGAAGGATTCATCACACAGGGTAAAAAAAGTTCCTGTAAAGTTCCTGTTTTTGCGAGAGTCTGAATTTAATATCATACATACACCCACCGTCTGTCTGTCCATTCAGCCCGCCATCCATCACTAACAAAAGCATGTGGCTAGCCGCGTTCGTGTCACCTGTGTTTAGCATCATTTACTTTAAAAGGTGTTTGCTGTACCATGACGTGATCAGATGATTTTGTGGTAGTCGAGGGTGCCAGTTTGTGCATTTGTTACCCAAGATTAAAACAAACTCGCAGGACAGTTATTAGTGTGTAATGCAAATGTTCAAGCGTTAGCTCTGGTGTGAGAGGGGTTAGGCATTTTCGCTCCTCGATTTCGAGCTTGCCAAATCGCTTGGGCATCTGAAGGTCCTGCTTCCTCCACAGCATTTCAATGCAGAGGATATCGTATAGCGTTATGCTTTAAACGGTTAAGCTCCTTTCCTAGGCTCGAGCATTCGCTGATTTTCTATGCATACACAAGCACAGCCAGACACGCAGCAGTGCACCGAGCAAGCCACTACCACCGGCGCTCCTGTCACAGGCACACAGCGTCTTGGTGCTCTGCCAAGGTCATGAAGCGTGCCACCCCTGAAGAAGATCTTGTCAAAAGATAAACAGATAGCGATGTTATCGGTGCATAGCATCTTGGCATGCTGCAGACGATGTGAAACTGAGGAACTCACCAACAAAATTTAAAACTTAAAAAAAAGAAAGTAAATTCTCAACGCCAAAAGCAGGGGTGGGTTTGTTATGCAAGTAAATACTGTACACAACTTTGACGTGACCACAGGACCAGTTCCAAGTTATCTGCAAGTCTGAATTAAAAAAGAGTGTTTTATTAAGACTCCTCAAAATTTTGCACTTGCACTGCCACACAGCCTCTACAGGGAATCGCATTACTTTCGTTACCACCCTATTTCATAAGTCCCCTTCATTACAACAAAGAGCAATGGTTAACAAATTGGTACAGCAAGATGAGCTATGCTATAATGAAGTGAAACGGCAAAACAAGACCACCACAAGCACAATGGTACTGACCTCATCAATGGCGAGCTTGAGCTTATCACCAACTTTGAGTGTGCCACTTCCAAGCCTTCCAATGTGAACAACATAGCCGCCCTGGGCATGCACTTCAGTCACAGCGAACTCCACATCCTAGGAGAGACAGAAAACTACACACTGAGAGGCCACAAATCTACAAGAACACAAAAAGGAACCCAAACAAGGTTCATTCACTTGAGCAAACAAAGAATTCTGTTAAATAGCCAATGTACCATTACTCCTACCAGCAGCAATATGCGTGGCAGAGAAAAAAAGAAACAAAAAAAAACTCCTCCTCCCCCCACCCCATGAGAGTGACACCACTGAAGTTCCTAACAGCATGACTGATTTTGTCATTTCCCCAAGATAACTTTTGAAAAGCACCAAAGTACTCTTTCAAAGGAAACAATGTAACTGTCGACACATACCTCATTTCCGTCACAAGTCATAAAGCCCGTATCACAAGACTGGCCTCCTGATTCTGCATAAAAGTTTGTGCGGTCAAGGATGACACCGCACTGCTGACCAGCCTCCACTGAGTCCACAAACTTCTTGCATGTCCGCAGCACAAGAACGGTCCCTTGACATGGAGCAAATTCTGCACAGGGACAGGGGGTTTTATGACAACTTGCACAGCCACTGTCGACAAGGAAAGAACAAAAGGGCACATTGTGAAAAACGTACCATAAACAGCATTCCTGTCATCTGACTTGGCACAGTAGTCATATTTGGGGAGGTCATCTGTAGGTGGCACACCTTTCGCCTGCAACTCTGATATGGCATGCACATCGAGCTTGAGGCCATCATCCACTTTGTTGTCTCCACCCTGAGATGCAAGCTAAAAAGAGGAGCATAAGCAAAAAGCCACAATTAAATTGTTATTTTCATAACACAGAAAACAGCTATTCACAAGTGCATTCCTTGGCACAAGGCATGTGTAAAGCATGTAGATTCAACTATAAAGCAGACAGTGCAGACAGAACACACTTTTACCTCCACTGATATTTCTACTGCCTGCAGAAGGCTCCTTTGTACAAAAAGAGAGTGAGCGAACCTGAGCTGCTCCTTTGGACTTCTCATAAGACTCCATGTCAACAGCAAGACCCTTCTCTTCAACCATCAGCTGGGTCAGGTCAATGGGAAATCCATACGTGTCATACAGCCTCCAAGCCACATCACCTGCACACAAAAATTTTGTTGTGTCAGCGACCTACCTTTCATAAGCAGTACAACTGAGTACTGACTAGGTACAGTAAAAAAAAAGAGAAAATTTTCATCTCAAGTTTCACATCGCATTATAAACATAGGCATGTATGCAAGAATTCTTAGATTAGATCACAGATTATCCAAAACCTTGTACCTCGCTGTAGTAAAGTAAACCTGCAATCTTTTCCCCTTTCGTGAAGGCTATACTTTTTTTTGTTTATAGTAAAGACACCTTTAATAAACAAATGGTTATAGTAGAGAGCATCTGGCCATAATGACGTACTTCCTGTGGAATGATGGCACTGTGGTGGATAGCAAAGACAATAAAAATGGAGCTCTTTGAGATGGTTTAGCCACCAAGCTCATGAGCTGCGAGGAGAAGCCAACTTTTCGAAGGGCTGGGGCTGTGAGGAAGCACGCAGCGTGCACGGGGGGAAGGGGGGGGGGGGGGGGGGGGGGAATTTAAAGTCGTAAATGTAAAAAAATGCAAGTGTAAATTCGCGAGTCACGGAGGCTGCCCTATCGCTTTGGTCAAAAAGCCGCAGTCGCAGGACGGTAGCATACTGCTCGACTTTCCAGCCTTGCAACCATGCTCGCAGGCAGCTGCAAGCCCTTCATGACTCCAATGCAGTCCTCCGCTGCACAAGTTCAGATGCGCTGAATGCCACTCACCTCTTCAGTTTTGGAAGAGTCCTTCCAATAAGTTCGGGCTTTAGAACAGAAGATGTTGGCCGGGGTGATGAAGGAATATTTTAGAAAAATAAAATAGGGTAATCTCACTACCAGACTGCTTCCCAATTGCAGTGCACTGCATATCAGGTTCACTTTCATTAGTTAGAACTTCGTTTAATTCGAACTTCGTTGGTGTCCTACTGTACTGTTTGCCACACCATCTGGGCCCTTTGCCTGCCAATGCAAGGCTGGATCAGCGGGATGACCTGATTAACCCTTTGAGGGTCGAATTATTTTGAAGAAAACTTTCCCAGGTGGTCAAATTACTTTATTGCGGATATTGAATCTACAAAATGTATATAATCGAGAATAAATAGTAAAAAAAAATTAGGAACAGTACTTTGGTGACAGCATCACTCACAAATGGAAAATGTTCAATAGAATAGAATAGCAACGGTGATAAGCAAGCTAAGAGCCGCACCAATAAAGATAGAAATCAACTTTCGCCACCTCTACAAAACAGTGCCCACAAAGAGAAAACACGTTTCGCACGACTCCGTTGCGATCCCGCGGCGGAATCGAAACCGCGTAGGCGCGTTGCCACAGAGGGCGAGAATACCTCGTGAGCAACGGTGATAAGCAAGCTAAGAGCAGCGCCAATAAAGATAGAAATCAACTTCGGCAGCCCCTGCAAGATAGTGCTGACAAAAAGAAAACTCAAATTTCGCGCGACTCCGTTGCGATCACGCGGCAAAACCAAAACTACAAAAGGGGTGTTGCCCCAGTCTGTGCCGCCGCGCTAAAGCTAGACATAAGTTCTACTTATCTCCGTAAGAAGGCAGCACAAAATTCAAACACTTCTTGTAAGTCCTAAGAGGTGGCAGCACCCCTCAGTGAGCACGCATTGTTCTTTTGGCGCAAAATTTCAAACGGAAGATCGAAACCGTACCCGTACGGCAAAGACCTTGCGGGACAGAAAACCGCCGCCGTACATATACGGCAAAAACCTTCAAAGGGTTAAGGCCTTGCATCCAAAGCAGCTCTTTCAAGAAAGGCTCTCCACAGGACACAAGAACTCAGGAAAACCACGTTATAGAGAACTATGCCCCTGTCAACTGCAACGGCAAGCAGGGTTTGATATAGGTGCATAGCATGGTTATACTTATACAAGTGATCTTCTTTATTCAGACATCCACTAGAGACAATACCGTATAAACGTGTGTAAGGGCCGCACCCATGTATGCGCCGCACCCCGTTTTCCTGAAGTAAATGTTTAAAAAAAAATAAATCCATGTAAGGGCCACACCCGAACTTCCCATGACCCAGGCGGGAATAGCCTTCTAAATGCACGCACCATGGCCTCTGCGATCGGCTCCAGCTGCAAGCAATGGTGCGCTTGATCGCGGAGGCCACGCATGCGCCATAGCCTCTGAGGCCATGCACACGCACAGGAGCTTTCAAGTGCCGCCCATGGATGGCGCCCGAGATTGTAGTCATCATCATCGTCAACTTTTTTCTCCCCTATCAACGACCTCCCGCTATCCTCATCGGCATCAGTATCGCCAGCTCCAGCCTTTTGTTGCTTTTGTGGCGTGTTCGCCGTAGTTGTAGTGATTGTGGCTTTCGCATGCTGCCGCCGAGTGTAGCAGTTTTAGGACGATGGGCAAGTACCTTAAAAGCTACACAGCTGGGAGTTAGCTCTCGAACACGGCAAGCATGCGGAGGGCAGGATATTTGACGTGGCCGAGAAGTGCGTCCGATGATGGTGCAACCAAAAGGATGCATTGAGAAACACAAGCTGCAAAAAGCGTGCTTTCCGAGGCAAGCCGTGAGAGTTTCCCGAACTGGAAGAGCTGCTCTGCTATGTGATGGAAGTGCGGAACAACGGCTACACATTGACAGCGGATATGCTGCACGGCTTCTTTTGGGATGAGCGTGCACCAGAGCGCAGCACCAACTCAGAGTTGAAATACTCCGCGAGTGACGATTTAACGCAGAATAAATGCCACTCACTACCTGATTGGTGTCTTTTTACCTTAAAAGAAAAAAATTTTTTTCACACATCACGTGTATGGGCCGCACCCCAAAAATTAGCCCTAGAATCCGGAAAAAAAAGTGCAGCCCTTAAACATGTTTATACGGTAACTGCAGATATCTGAATTCGAAATAGGAGGGTTCAATTGGATTTCTTGGATCACACTATTCCTTTTCCTGTGTGTGTGTGCGCATTTATAAAATAAATTTAATTCATGGTCACAAACATTTGCATACCTACATTTTTTTTCTAGCCCTACTCCCAGGGCTTCCTAAGTGATCTTCAAAGACATTCAAAGGGTCCTCAACATACAGCTGAGAACCACTGATTAATGAATGAAGGAGCACAAAGAAGACAAAATGCTTGCCTGGCAAAAACTTTTGATCTCCCAACTTGCCAACTGTTTTCTCAAGCAGACGCCTGCCACGAGAAAGCGTTTTCAGGAATTGGCTTTCCTCTTCATTAATAATGTCCATCACCTAAGAGAGAAAATTTAATGATGGTTACACAACTGGTAATGCAGAAGATCAGTGCCAGCCAGCATACAACAAAGAATGCACAGAGAAAGGTGCCCCTCCTCCAGGTCACACTTGGCCGCACACACACAAAATGACTAGGAACACAAATATGCCTTTCCTGGCATGTTTTCGCAGAAAGCCTCTCAGACTTTTAGAGAAAGCTGGCGCATACCATGGACTAAGTGCATGGGTAGTCAAGTGGCCACACCTGTGTGAGTCGCCTGTGTCCCTGCTGCTACCCTGCTGCTACCCTGCTGCTACCCTGCTGCTACCCTGCTGCTACCCTGCTGCTACCCTACCAGTCCCACTTGGCTGCATGGATGCTTTTTGATGATAACGACAACAAACGTGTTTTGCCTGGGAACCTTCACAGTACCCGCTAGCAATGTAAACAATGAGAAGCTACGCTTATCTCATACAGAACAAAAATAAGCTTCCTAGTAAGCCCAATGACACAGACGTCCACCACTTTATCCATACATACATCACAGATGCTGCAACCAGCAAAGAGGACTTACACCTTCTGGGTCTTTCTTCAGTTCCGGGAAGACATCACCCTGAATTGAGTAAAAGAAAGTTGCAAATGTAGCCAAGAAAAATATTGCCAAGCACAAGATACATGCTTATACACACCACACTGCCATTAGTGGTCCTTGTTATGCATCTAAACCTGGCTACTGGTTTTCTGTGCAGCAGACAGTCTTACCAGAATCTGAACGACGACTGGTACGAGGCTTGCAAATGTCCCTGGAACAGCATTCATCTTCTCTGTGGCGTAACGCACAGCTCGCCTCAGAATTCTTCTAAGAACATACCTGACAAAAAAATATAATGGATAAAAGGTCATAAAAATAAAACCAGTCATAAGACCAACAAGCATCCTGGTGCTCCAGCACGTTATACCCGAAATATGATGGTTAACGGGATCAGTATCCAGATGACACTTGTTCATGAATAGCAGCAAGTGTAAGTGCTTCCGATACTGCTCACTCATATTTACAGCCGTTAAAATGAAGAAAGAACAAAATTGTCACTTATTAACTCAACGCTGCCCAACCAACATCGGCACCACAGGACAGATTGGAGGGGAGTAAATATTGGACTTCCCATTAAAGGGTAGACCTAATCAAGGATGCAAAATACCTTGACTAGTTCCCACAAAAGTTGTGTGGTGGCGGTTCCACAGAAGCCATCATCAAAACCGCTACTACGCATTTGTACATGCACACTTGGGCGAACAAAGTTAGCTGTTAAATTCGCACTGCATTTCTACACATAACGCGATCACTGCAGCAGCAATTTTTGGCCCACAGTGGCCCACCAGTGGGCAATCCTCAAATTTAGTCCAGTGCGGCATTACCCACCAATGAGCCACTGACGAAGCCATCTTCTTTGAGTCGCTAACAGACGGCAATAGTGACCTTGCATGTATGTTTCTCATGGGGTATTTGGACTAACCGAGCAGTCCCACAGTTTCATTGCGTGATTCAACATTCGTAACTGCACACCATGCATGCAAGATGTGGCCCACTGGTGACCCATGAAGCGGTAAACATGTTAAAAGGTGTCAATGTTTCTAGAATCTTTAAATATTACTTTCAATGTCAAAACTTACTGACATATATAAATCCATAATCTACAGAAGAAAATTTCTGCAGAACAGTACTCATTCAAGGGCTAGCTGGCGCATACCGACAGACAAAAAAATTGTGTGAAAGGCACACGGACAGAGAAGAAATGAAACATACATAACAAACAGATGAATGTGCTCATCACATGCTTCCTTTTTTATGTTCTTATGCTTTTATACAGTTCAATCGTTTTAAAAAGCACTGCAGATGATCAGAACAGTTTCCATATGGTCACACTGACATGTCATTTTGTTTACGCCAACTCATTGGCACAGCAACACAAGACACCACGCCTGCATGTCAATTGCGTAAACTTAGGCAAAACAACCCTGACTGGTGAAGAAGACTACAGTTTACACAGCATAAAAGTCACTCGATTTAGCAAGGCATCGTGGGAATTGTGAGCAAATTGACAACCAATGCCTGTGAAATACCCCCACCATCAGTTCCACTAATAGTTCCTGTGCTCCTACGCCCAGTTTCTTGAGTTGGTTACGCTGTGAATCCCATGAAATTGTTCACGCACAAGGCTTTTGATAAAGAAGTCAATTTTTTGTATTGGTACACTAAAAATGCACACACCATTCGCCTACAAACTCCACAAAAACTGCTCAAAGTGAACAAAGAAGTGTGTCTTTATGTAGATATTGTTGGAAAAGAAAACAATACGACATGCACCAGTCAAGAATTTGGCTCCCAACTTTTGTGTCAAGATCTGGATGGCAGACTTTCAACGTAACACATGTAAGATGTGTTTTCATGTATATGCTTATACTACAAGGTGTTTAACGTAACGTGAACCAAAGGTTAAAAAAAAAAAGAGGCTGACCGGAGCTGAACCAAACCAATGACGTATTGTTTTCCATTGTGTGGCACCCCTCAGAGTATGTTTTAAATTCCACTTAATCCACTTAAATCAAAAAATAGTTGGATGCAGTTGCTATTAAAAAAAAAAAGATAATATTTTAAATAAAGCTACGTCTGGAACATGAGGTAGAATGTCAAACTTAAAAATTCTGAATTGATCCCAACAATCTAGAACGTTTTCCGATACAATAAAGCCTGCTTTTGCGCTTCACCTACATGAAAATACAGCTGTCTCAGCCCAAACAAACCCCCAGTCTCGAGAGCAGCCCCATAATGCCACAGCTGCTCAGATACTGTGGCAGCAGGCGGACACAGCAAATGAAATCCTCCTTCCATGCATCACTGACCCACGACCAATGTTGTCTGGACGTCCACCATCCGAGAGGGCAATGGTCAAAGTACGGCTATGGTCTGCCAGCACACGGTATGCCATGTCAATGCCATCAACATCGTCCTTGCCAACCTTGCCACTGTAAGGTCTAGCACCTGTAGCCTGTAAGCAAAAACAGCATACACTCTTGCTCACAATTTATTCTTCTCAAACTGACAACTCTCCATGGGAAACACCAGCAGTGAAAGGAAACATGCCCAAAATCATCTGTCTGAAAAATTAGCCATACAGCTGAATACTGAGAACAGTGCATTACAGTCAATTTTTCTGATTATGAAGTATACTATAATCAAAGCAACTTAAGCTAACAAAATAATGTCAGCCCCAGAACAAGATAGAAAGACCCTGACCTTTTAACAAAGATTCTTGTGCCATACACCTTTAGACTCCTCATGACCACACCACAAGACCTCCTTAATGCCAAATTTCAAGATTTAAATGCTGATGCAACCTTACGTTGAACTTCTCCCAGCAACCAGTCAAAGAAGCTTTGACAAAGCAAAGCTTGACTAACAATGAAATCAAGAACAAAACCTAAAAGCAAGCACAGCAGTACTGTTATCCTGAAAACGAGCCCAACTATTCCTCTGAAATAACCCACATATTTTAATCAAATGCACCTTTATGCCTATTTGTTTCAGAAGGAATGGATACAAATAAAGTAAAACTGAATGCAAGAACTAATATGAATCATACCTTCTGGATAGCCTCAAAAATTGGCACAAAAACATCTGTGTCATAGTTTGAAGGCTTGTCCTGAATGACTGACACCAGCCGTTCAAAGCCCATGCCTGTATCAACATGCTGCTTTGGCAGCAGCCGCAATGTGCCATCAGTTTCCCTGGAACATGGTTGAAGCAAAAAGATAAAGCACCAGCCATTTACCACAATAGCAAGCAACATGCTGAACTGAAATGTCACCATTTTTTTTCTTTTCTGATTCAGTAATATTATGTTTCTAACAAAGGTGAACTTTAGAGAGGGGGGGGGGGGGGGGGGGGCACAGTGAGGGCTGTCACAAATTAAAAATAAAAACACTCCCAAACACCACCCCTTTTAAGAGGCACCATAAGTCCAGCCCTGGTCCCAAATGACCTCAAGAAGGAACCAACAGTTCAAATATGTTCCAGGCTAACAAAACCTCACTGATGTCAAGATGATAGCTACACATTATGTAGACAACTGCCACCACAGAAAGAGATATATTTAAGGGTAATAGAGGAAAAGTATGAGAATCAACCAGTACAAGTTCCTCCGCATAGCAAGGATTTAAAAGATGCAGAATTAGACACTTTTAGTTGCTGCGTACGTAGCGACATTGCGTACGCAACGCTCACTACGTTCCGTACGCTGTACAGGACACCCCCGTCACACTTATAGTTGGCCGTACCACCGCAGAGCAGTCGCGTAGCGCGTCGTGTTGTGTCGCCATCTAGTGACAAACACTGAAAGCGCTGTAGCGCTCGGCTGAACATTTTCAGTTTCTGACAATATGAATAGTATATTACTGTTTTTAATGGAGGAAAAAATGTATAATGTTTAATGAAGTGCAAAAGTAGGCACATGACTAAAAAAAAATATTCGACAGGTGCGGTTGCTATGACGATAAACGTACACAACGTTAGTTAGGCTTAAAAGGTCCAAAATCGCCTCATTATCTGAAAAACAAGGGGCATTTGTCCCTAATATTTTGGCGTGTGGGTGAGAGTAGACAAAATAAAAGCTAACAGCACAGTTTAGAGCGAGCCGTCGCATTGAAGAAAGCAGCGGCGAAGTGAAATCGGTCCGAAGCGGGCGAGATGGTCGCCGCCATGTTCTCTACGCAGCACGTAGCGTCCCGCGTTGCGTACGCTACGCTATGTTTTACAGCGGGCGGGCGTCCGCAACGCGCGGCTAGATACGTTGCGTTCTGCGCATGCGCATTCGTTACCCGCAGTGTCGTTGCGTACGCAAGCTCACTGCGTACGTCCAACTAAAAGTGTCTATTTACATAAGCACCACTCCTAAGGCAGGATGAGACTTACAAGTAGTAATCAGAAAATATTTTATGGCAATGGTGCAATCAAAGCTATGTTCAAGAAACTTGCAATATATGACGCACAGAAGCCGTACTTGCAAGTTTTTACTATTTATTTAAGTTTCTAATTTTTCTTTCCACTTTTGTACCTTCATCTCAAAAATAGCCTGAAGCATTGTGCTGAAATTAGCAGTGCGAGAAGGCACATATGTGTTACACAAGTGGTACCATAATTTTAAGCCCAGTATAAAAGCTACATTCTCTACAATTGTTTTGTTTTTTTCTTGAACAAATTCACTCAGTGAAGACAGAAAAAAATTAGTAAATGTAGTCTTTATTCTAGGCTTATAAACCTGGTACCACTTCTGTAACACATAAGTGCCTTCCCGCGATGCTAATTTTGGTGCTGTGTTTCAGTTCATTTATAAAATGTTCAAAACTGTAAAAAGAAAAATGAGAAATTTAAACAAATAAATTGTAAAAACTTTTTCATAAAATTTTAACTTCTTTTTAAAACTGCAGCTTCTGTGTGTCATATATGCCAAGATTTATGAACACAACTTTAATTGTACCACTGCCATGAATTATTTTCTGATTACTACTTGCAATGTCTCACCCCACCTTAAGTTAGTCAATATTTAAAATTCAAAGAATTAGTAGCCTTTTACTTCACAAAGGTGTGTGTGACACAAGCACAGGCAGTTTGACAGAAAACTGAGAGCTCAGAGCTGAACTGCTTGCACATTTCAGGACAACAATAATGCATGATGCAACAGTTTTCCAGATGTTACCTTTCCTTGGGCATGGGTAACAGTAGCTACTTTCAAAATACGCTCAGAAACTTTCCACGATGCTCCCCACATTTTCACCGAGCACACAAAGCACAAAGCTGGGAAATATGGATCAATCAGCTAAAGGAGTATAGACACCTAATTTTGGTGGCATGATTTCTTCTCTATAATGATGCGGAAGACACTATTATGCATGATTGGTTTGGTTTGGTTTATGGGGTTTAACGTCCCAAAGCGACTGAGGCTATGAGAGACGCCGTAGTGAAGGGCTTCGGAAATTTCGACCACCTGGGGTTCTTTAATGTGCACTGACATCGCACAGTACACGGGCCTCGAATTTCTCCTCCAAAGAAATTCAACCGCCGCGGACGGGATCGAACCCGCGTCTTTCGGGCCAGCAGCCAAGCACCATAGCCACTGAGCCACCGCGGCGGCCTTATTATGCATGAATCACCATGTGGTATTTGCCTACGACCACTAAATAATTTATAAACAAATTTTTCTGTCGTGCTGTTTCGGTTCCGATTTCAACAACCGAAAGATGGCTGTGACGTCAAAGAGAGGTTATAGGTCACGCGAGACATGAAAAAACTGCGATATAATTGCTGCTTAATTGTTTTAATTGACTACAGTGTTGAAGCCAGCCTTCCTCATGAGCCAGAATGACAACGTATATAGAAGCACGAATTATATTGCAGTTTTTCATGCCTCATGTGACCTATAACCTCTCTTTGACATCACAGCCATCCTTCGGCTGTTGAAACCAAAACCAAACAGCACGAGAAAGAAATTCAATTATAAATTATTTAGCGGTAGTAGGATGATACTGCATGGCAATACGTGTATAATAATGCCTTGCGCCTAAAACATGCACCCAAAAATTAGGTGTCTACACTCCTTTAACCTTACATTGACAGTATAAATGTTTGCATTTGAAGTGATTTGTGGCGTTATATAGGCTTACTTTGACTTATTTTTATTTCATCACCAAGCCTCCTGTAACAAGGGCAAATGCCGTATTGATTCAAATCAGCTTCACCTTCAAACCTCAACAGCAAGTTACTCAAATGTTCCACTTTACAGCAAAAAACTATAAGCACTCACTTCACTTTTTAAGTTTTACTAAAATAATTCCTTCGAGCTCTCATCACAACTTCCTTTGAATATAGGTCATGAACACCCACCCCCAACAGTACCAAATCCCAACACCTGAAGTAATCTCGTAACATATGCATAGAAATTGTCACTGCTCGAAAGTGTATGCAGACTGAGCGTATAATCTTTCTTGCAGCTGCAGACTTTCAATTTCTCTTCCCAGTCACCCACAGGGACGGAAATATCACCGGCAAATAAATTAGCCATGTTCCCCACAATGAAACACATGCCATTATTTGACAAGTATACCGTTTCACATACATACACCCAAATCACAGAAAAAAATTAAGGAACAATACAGCCACTAGCAAAACTAAGCAACTTTCATATCTGTTAGATTTGCTTTAAAGTGGCTGCTAACCTGTTGTACTGAATGAACACAAGGTTCCAGATTTCCAAGACATCGGGAACATCAGCATTCACAAGATGTGCAGCATTGCGACCACCAATGCGGTCATAGTGTATTTCAGAGCATGGACCACACGGGCCAGTTTCACCCATCTCCCAGAAATTATCCTTCATACTCCCAGGCAAAATGCGCTCCTCAGGAACACTGGAAAAATAAAGAGAACAATTTATGTGTCAATAAAGCATAACAATAGTATCAGTTTTTAATTTCTTTACCTACAGAATACTACATGATCAAAGTGGTTTGGTTTATGGGGGTTTAACACTCCAAAGCAACTCAGGCTATGAGGGACACTGTAGTGAAGTGCTCTGGAAATTTCGACAACCTGGGGTTCTTTAACGTGCACTGACATGGGTCAGTACATAGGCCTCAAGCATTTTGTCTCCGTAGAAATGTGAACCCCGCGGCTGGGACCGAACCCGCATCTTTCGGGTCAGCAGCCGAGTGCCACAACCACTGAGCCACCACGGCGGCCACATGGTCAAAGTGGGCTCTGACAGAAGAGAACACTCACATGGGATTTTATACCCTGTTGCATGTTGTGCTCAATGCTTCTATTGCCCCAAACTGCGACAAAATATCTTAAGATGTACAAAGAGGTTCATTTATTTGTCTAAGAGCATAACATCTACCTTAGCAGAAGCCACACATAACTGAACAGTGTGTTGAAACAATTTAGAATACGCATTTCCACCCAGTCCAGTTTAAGCTCCAGTCCAAGACTGGAAGATTATTATTGGTTCAACTCAAGCACCAGTATTTAAAAAAAAAATTCTAATGTCCTCGGCTTTGACTCCATTCCAGTTCTACACCTATGGTTGGCAGACGGAATGTTCAAATGATGTTAGCACTCAGTAGAATTGGGGACTAAGCTTTCCTCATGAACACACATTGCAGGGGCATACCCTAGTTTCTTCCAGATGTCTTTGCACTCCAAGTCTGGTTCCAAGCCAGCTGCTTCATTACCCCCAAAGTAGGTAACATAGAGGCGATCTGGCTGCAGCTTGAACACTTCGGTGAGCAGCTCCCATGCCCAGGCACAGATTTCCTTCTGCAAAGGAAGGGTAGCCATTAAAATAAACACTTGCAACACAGACAGGGAGATGCAAAGTTACTCAGCTAGTTGCCCACTACACCTACATTATGTGAGTATAGTAAGCAAAGACAGCAAGAAAACTGCCACTCCCAACAGAACAAGCCTTACCTTGAAGAAATCCCCAAAGGACCAGTTTCCCAGCATCTCAAAGAAAGTGTGGTGGTAGACATCTTTCCCCACATCATCTAAATCATTGTGTTTCCCACCAGCACGAATGCACTTCTGTGTGTCCACCACACGCTTGTACCTGCCAGCTTCACTGTTCGGGTCAACTGTCCCCAGGAAGATGGGCTTGAACTTTTTATGTAAAGAACAAACACAAAAGAAACGAGCATTAGGAAGTGCAACACACCTGATTTAGTTGCCACACTAAGTAATCGCAGTAAGATACATTTAAAAAAGGCACATTTTATTGAACATATGGATAGAGCACACAGCAGCACCATATTTAACGCATGAATTGTGTTACTGTGACTAGAGCCAAATATAGATAGTCATTTATCTAAAATATATTCACACATATTGATATTTGTGGTATGATCAAAGAAAGACTAAGTTCATGGTCCAGAGACACTTCTCTGTAAACCGCAAAAATATCCTGAAATATGGGATAGTACTATGAAAAGCACAAAAAAATCTCAGAACTCTTTACAACGTATTCTTGTCCTGCAGACTTTTCTTCCAGAACTCGTGCGCTATATGCAAAGCAAGCTCAAATTCTGCCTGCAACAATAAGAGTGCAACCCATATAACCTATGCATACTTAAAGGAAAACATCTCACCTGATTCATGCCAGCATTTGTGAAAAGAAGTGTGGGGTCATCATGAGGGATCACTGATGATGATTTAACATACACATGATCATACTTTTGGACAAAGAAGTCCATAAACTTCTGTCTTATCTCAGCTGCAGATGTCATTGTGACAGTTCTGAAAAAAAAAAAAAAAAAACTTTCTTAGGCTCAGGTTTACCTCACAGAACTTCATTACAATTTTTAAAATGCAATCAAAAGAAAACTCATTCAATATTTAAAAAACAAAACCTCAGCAAAGCTTGGTCAGCTGCTCATGACCATTCATGAGGCTTTTAAGAAGTGCGTGTGATGAAAGCTACATATGATCAACATGGGAGTTTAAAACATAAAACAGCCACTTAAATATGTCACTTCGTGCTTAGTTAATAAAACACTTCTTTCGAGGTTATCTATACAAAAGTAAATTGCCCAAGCTAAGATTTGAGTCACATTAACAGTGCCATCTTGTCAAAAAATACAACTCCTAACAGTCAAATCTACTAAAGCGTCGCCTCAGAAACGCTAGATGAGACTGAAAAAGCTCACTGAGGCGCCCAGGGAGGAAAAAATGGTTATGATCGCAATGAAGACAGAAAACGAAACTACATACGCACAATGTTCAACAAAAAATAAGTAAAAGCTGAAAGCAAAATGAAAAGAAACCGTACCGCAGTCTTTGTTTCACGTGTTTTGACAGAAAACAGGCAAAGCAAAGCAAACTGATCGCAACGACAAGAAACCAATAATTTCAATGAAACACGCCTACACAGGCAGCACACTCAGATGTGGTGCTTAGCATTCGGTTAGCACAGGCGCAAAAAAGAACTGCAGCTCGAGCAAATCCAAGGCAACAGCAGCAATATTCGCTGAACATGCAAAAACGACAACTCAGGTGGTCGCATTCGCGTGTGCCAGCTTGGCAGACACGCCGGCACGACGGCATGATAGTGTGCCGGCGAGACCGGTTCTAATGTGAACTTCAAGGTAACCCAATTTGAAACTCCGCAACTGGCATAACTCACAAAGGTTCAAAACGAAAACAATGCTAAGCCGACCAGCACACAATGCAAAGTCAACCCTCGCAAAGAGACAGTAAAAAGAACACACTCTTAAAAGCTCAATAAACATTACACTTCTCAAAGTGTTTGTGAATACCGTGAAGAGAACACTAAAACTGCACGAAGGTGATGGTACTGTACGTGTTCAATGGGAAAGAACTGACACCAAAAAATGACAT
Organism: Amblyomma mixtum; assembly: GCF_055824585.1. Classification (NCBI taxonomy): domain Eukaryota; kingdom Metazoa; phylum Arthropoda; class Arachnida; order Ixodida; family Ixodidae; genus Amblyomma; species Amblyomma mixtum. The sequence goes on along the minus strand of NC_143014.1, from coordinate 103,086,079 downwards.
TACGTGCTAAATTTCTGACACAGAGACGCGTTCGCGTCTTCCGGTGGTCATATAACACTGCAATAAACTTCGCGATTTAGATCAAGCAACAATTCATTCTGTAGTAGAGTTACCATACGTTTCTCCACGCGGGCAAAAGAAAGTGCAAGAACGCAGCCGATGCCACGGTGATCTAACCAATGAAAAACAAATAAATGTTTCCGTAACATACCACTCACGCACGCGGTGTGGATCCACAGCAAACCACGCAACACGTGCCTATGACAGAAACCGCACGAAAACCCGAGCGGCTTGAGTTACGGCCAGATCCGTGATGTCGATGATGCAACTAGCGCGAGAGCTCCCGACCGCGCGCGCCGTTCGGTGGCGCTACCGGCGCAATAGACCCATAGAGATAGACCTATGAAAGAGCACGACCAGCGTGGCCTCTCGGAAACCGCAGGGCCACGGCACACTGCGCTTTTCAGTTTTGACCGCGAAATTCGCAAGGAGTGCAGATGCACGATCGCTCGACAAACGGACACATCTCGACCAGCCGTAATGAAGCTGAGAACACAGCGAAAAGAACTGCAAACGTGTTTATTATTATTATTGTTATTAATTCTCTTTAGAGGCCTCCGACACCGTGGCACCAACGTGATACTAACGTGAAAATTCGATACAATTCCATCTTCTCCGTTCCTTCCTTTGAACTGTCACTCACACATCAAATAACCGCTCAATCGGACTGCTCAAGCGCAACTTGAAGATGCTGCCTCCCTCGCATCCGAAAATCGAACGTGGCTTCAGCCGCATTGGAAATATTTCTCTCTCCGAAAAATCGTGCCGTTAGCTTCATTTCTTTTTTTTTTTTTCTGAATTAAGAAGCAAACCTAGATGGAGGTCTTCTCCGTCGCAAACTTGCCTAGCTCGTTTCGCTTCCCGGTAAGTTTTTTTTTTTTTTTAGTTCAGCGCAGCTGTCACTTGCGTGACGTAACTTTACAGAATTAAATCATATATATGCCACTTTTTTCGTCCGGTTATTCCCCGCTCCACAGATGAGGGTATGACTATACCTACACATATATGCCAGAACCGGACCAACAAATTCCAATAGCCAATTGTGCATAAGTCTGCAATCAACTGCTTTTTGTGTACGAGTGTGCCCCAGGCCAACACCAGAATAACCTGCATTGCTTGTGTACTTCACCTGTTCTCTTTCTTATTTTTGATTTCCCATATTCACAAGCATGCCAGATTTACTTCTGGTTTTTCATTATTGCCAAATTTTTGCTCGAATATATAGCTTTCTTTCTTTTTTTGTAGAAATAACCTAGATTATTGTAATGCCAACTTTTATCTTTGCAATGTGCATGAATAATGTCCCCCTCATAGTTCATTGCAATGAATGAATGAATCTACACTTCAATACTGTGCAAAGCTTAATGAACAAATGCAACCGGCATGGAATGCTTATATCATACAATCTAAAAAGACTTTCATTAAATTATTCCATGCAAGAATTTGTTAGCATTAGTAGCAAACAGTCGTCGTTAAACAGATACATGGAAGCCATAAAGTATGCAGCACCTCAACATCTAGCCGAGCATTCAATCTACGAGTTTCCCACCACTGAAGAAAAGCATATGGCTCACCTCATAACGCTTTGACGTCCAAGATTTTAAACAAAGTCCAGAAAGAATGCTTCCAGACTTATCCCTTCGCCTTCTTAATGGAAAAATTCACAAGGGCAGGGTGTAACCAAAATGCTTGGAACCAGATTTTCTGCAATTCATTTCTTGATACCGAAGCATTTGAAAGTTTATATTATACTTAAAAGTTTGAATTAGCTGCAGATAAAAATGCCTTTTTGAGTGCACAAAAAGAAAATTGCGCTAGTTTTGTGGTACACTACTTTTTGTAACGTCTCAACTTCTATATATACCTTTCTCGATGCATCTTGCTGCATGTTTTCTGTCACAACTACAGTAGAAAACACACTACTCTTAAAAGTGTAATGCTACATTGTGACAGCACAGCTCTAGTAAATGACTTTCATTTTTAAGAAATAAGAAAAAAGCTACAAATAGAAAAAAAAATAGTATAAAAATGCCTCTTTTCTGCAGAGCAGTAAAAAAAAAAGCAGTATCTGTAATTACGGTCAGTTGGAGGTTGGTTCAATTATTCCTTAAGGCGCTGGTTGCTGACAACACATCAGATTATGGGCCTACATGGTGTGTGCCACGTTTCAGCATGTGCTCTTTGCCCTCGTGCTTAGCATGCAGAAACTTCTTAGAAATGTTAGGACCTCCTGTTGCAGCTTCCAGTGCAGCCACTCTGCCAGGCTAAGCAGTGTACCTTCCACACTCGTGACCACTTGTGTGTGTGCTGTGTATCCAGCCAAGAGCATAGCTTTTTTGTATGCAGCTTGTGATCCAGGGATCAAAGTTAATGTTTTAAATTTACAACATGGAGGTTCTGAGCAGGTCAGCCGAGTTGTACAATTGACTTGATCAAGAATTTATCGACAGAGGTTAATAGCAAATTAATGCAGTTTGAATGATTTCGAAAAGACAATGCAAACAAATATTTTCTGTATGGACATCATGCAGAGAACAAATTTAAATGGCAGTGTAGCTCATGCCACAAGTGGGAACATCCTCACATTACTGTAGAGTTTTCTTTCGAAAAGGAAGAAATTTTACACCGGTGTACACCAGTGTTCTTCCTAGTACTAAGTACTAAGTACAGCAGCAAAGAAATATTTGTCACGTAAACATGGGCACTGTACACGAGAAAAACCGTTTAGTATGCTTTATTTCGATATTAAAATGTGAAAGGTACCACGCAGGTAGATGAATTAACAAGGCAAGTGTGTCCTTGAATACATAGCACAAGGGATGAATTACATAAAAGCATTCAATATGAAGCAGGGGTGTACTTTGGAGAAACTTTAGAGAAACCCCAAAATTATCAAAATTCTGCACAGCTGACATCATATCACAGACATGCTCAAAGCCCTTCAAAACGGTTTGACAACATTACTAGCGAGTCTTGTTCCTCAGTCACACCAAGAGCATCAGCCCTCTTTTTTTTCTTTTTCTTTCCTCCACCTGCAGACTGTATTGGTCTGAAACTGTCCCCTGGCAAGAAGCTGTGGATTTTCTTGTAGAGGATAGCAAACCCTGTATCAAGTACCGTTCCTCTTCCCAAGTATTCTGCAATGAAAAGATCTGGGTTCACACGCCCATCCAACTCCTTAGTGAAGTTGTAAAGGAAAGTGCCATTCAAAACCTTGTGAAACTCAACATTCTTGCATGGTTCCAGCAGCAGCCTGTTAAGAAATCTTGCAAACAAGAGGCAGGTCTGAAGTTGGCTAACCAAATATACAAGTTCAGAATCAAACCGCTTGGCGTAGTTGTGTGTCGGACGAATGAAAAACTTTGAAAAGTTGTTGTTCACACGACACAGGATGTCTTGATTAAGCTGTTCTTTCACACCAAGAAGAATGTCCCCAATGCCTTCGCAGCTTCTAACTGTGCAACCATTCTTAAGGAACTTCAGCTTCTCAGAAGCTTTTCGAGAAGACAATTTCGTCCTTGGGAGAAGCTTCATTAGTACAATGCCCAGAAGAAATGAGCGAAGAAGATTCTCATTAGCTTTTACTCTAGAATTCTTCAGCCAGAAACAAATAACAGCAATAAGGCCATGTAAAGACTCTGGACATTGATCTGGCATGTTTTGAACGCCAAATAAACAAAAGAATAACTCCTTCCTTTTTTCCAGTGTCAAAGTGCTAATTTCTTCCAATTTTGGAAGCTTTCCATAACCAGGTGCATCCAGAACAGGCTCGACAAAACAACGAGCAATGTTCCTACCATCTCTATCAAATTCTTCTACTGAAGACATCTTATCAGAAGCTGAATTCACACTCAGTACAAGCCCGTAAAGAGCTTGTCGGAGGGACAAAGAGCAGGAGTAACTGCTTTCCAAATCAAAACAGTCAATCTGTGTCAAATGAAACACCTTATGCACAGCAGCAATGTTTATGAGATATGGGTTGAGTATTCCACTGAAATACAGTGTTGAAAACCATTCTGGGAAAGTACCATCAGCTGCATCAGTGAGAACCATTGGAGTTCCTTTCTTCAAGTTGTCAACAAAAGGGGATGTGAATCCTTCATAACGTGCCACTGTTTCTGAAACTATTTTCGCAGTCAACTCCCGCCTCGTTGATTTCAGTGTCTGCAATATTTGCGGTAATGCCAAATCAGCAGTGGTTGTACTTAACCAATAAAGAAGCCCAACCATCTTTGTGTGCTGCTTACTGATCTTCAACTTTTTGCTTCGGAGTCGAGGAAGCTTGATGCGACTAAAGAAACCCTCGAACATCTGGCCATTCACAAAGTCATTTCCCATCAGGGTAGCAAACAATGGAAGTAGAGACTTGTCAAAGCCTGGAAAATGACATAACAAGTTGTCTACGTGATACCATCTGCAGGATAAAACATTCACTTTTTCACCACTTTCCATTGTCACTGCCTGTGGTGCTGCAGAGAGAGAGTCAAGGCGAACAAAGCCACCAACAAGGTTGAATATGTAGAAGTCACTGTCTTGGCTGGCAACTGGGCATTCATAGTAGTTAGCAATTGCTGCAATTTCCTCATCCGCTTCAAAACTGCACTGTAGGACTTGGATGCCAAGTTCTCGAACAACATCCTTGAACACCTGAAGGTAAGTGAAAAAATAAATTAATATAATCAGTATAGCCACATAATCTCAACAACACCTTCTAACGTAATTTATTCATTCACAGCACTTTTGATCTATGTTACAGATCACTGAACTACAAAAGGAATATAGCTTTCAAATGAGAGACCGATCAATGCTTCACGAACCTGTAGTTCACATGTAGAAGTACCATTAAAGAGTTATTGAACTGTTCTGTTATGGATGCTACAAAACAAATAATATTCATAAACACTAATTCATGCTCTCAGTGCAAGCTCACTCATGCTAATTTTGCAACAGTCGCCAGAAGTAAGGTGAGCTAGTTGGTGACCTGTACTTGAACGCATATTGCAACCATGCAAAAGTCCTGCTTGCTTCTTTCTTCATCTCTTGTCGTTCACTCGGTTACAATATACATTTGACCACAAGTAATGCCCTTTAAAGGTTTTTATCCTTCACTCTGCACTCTCAGATAGGAAATTCTTTTCTTACGCAACTTACTTCATGAGCAAGTATGGGAAGAATCTTCAGATTTGGAGCTCCTGTCTTGGCAATGGTCTTGGCAGTAGCCAAACGTTCCTGCAGACGACGCTGGGTTGTCTTCAGTTTGCGGTTCGACACATCATGGCCACCATCAAATACAAGAATGACTTCGATGTTGCATGCTTTAAAAGCAGCGAAATAATTGCGTATTGCAGTTGCATACCTAGTGTAGCAAAAGAAACAAATTTAGGGGTAATCAGAAAAGAGCAGTCACTACTGATCAGTCACAGGCTGCTTATGAGAAAGCAATGAAGCATCTACTTGGGTAAATATGCTGTTTGTTCAATTATCTCACAACCTTATTGAACAGCCTGGCTTAACTACAACATCACAGTCACTGGAGCCACCAATGTATACAATTATCGGATGAGGAACATTAACAATGTTGCCACAACCTTCGCGATGCAGCATCACCTGATGGTACACAAGGCCTCATAGCACAGTTGTCGATGGCTGGAGTGTACATCTATGTGGCAACTTTGCTTGGTACATCAACAAGCACTACGATGTGGCACAGCAGGCATTCACTTTTCAGATAATGCATACCGTGTGATATTATGGGTGCAGTCAACTGAAGGTGCGTTTAACAAGAAAATAGGGTAATTGGAGCTCGAATGACAGCAACAATAAGAATAGAGTCTGTTTGTGCGCTATGGAAAGTGATCCATAGTTGAATATAGGCAGAAGCAACAGTGAGATTAAGGAGGACAGCAACAAAAGCCAGCAACAGTCTAAGTTTGTTCTTTGTAATAATTCAAAGAACTCATGGACAAGAACAACCTGCTTTGAGAATGTCACACAAAATGTAACAGGCAGCATGTAAGTAACAGGCAGCATGTGACTGAACTGCAATGCCCAAATAAATTTTCAAAAAAGTAACCTGCACCTCTGCCTGAGCAACAACTGTCTGTGCAATTTTCATTCAGAATGTAGGCTTACGAGTCTGTCTTCTGTCAATATGTGCTAACTGCGCAAAATGGCTTCAATTCCCGCTGTCGCAAATTCGTGGCTTTTGAAACTGCACCGGCACTAACAGATATATGAACTTGATTTTCATTGCGGGTGCATTAATTCGCATAGTAGTAACTGCAATTTTTTTCCCCTTTCATTTCTTTACAGTTTGGTGGTTAAACGGTTAAAACTTAAGCTGGGCCTTCTGCATTGTCTGAAGGACCGCAGATAAACGCTTCCTGTTCGTCACTTTAACAATTTGGGCGAGCAGCTCCTGACAAGCATCATGCCATGCATCATGCATAGCATTAATGCACTGCAGTGTTGCACGGAGCTGCTAAGTGTCGAGTACGAAGAGTGCAGCAACTTTTGTATGTTCCACCCAACCAAATGACCTTTAATGAGCTGCACTTGGTAATAACCCTGCATCATTGCTGGTTAAAACAGAACACAATCATACAGAATGCTGTCGTAACCCGAGTTGTTCATTTTCGAATGGGTACAAAAAAAGTTTTGCTAATAGCCTCCAGTAAAAAATTGCGATCCGTGCGAGAACACACGCACACTCACGAGCTGTTTCTTTTCAGGGTGGAATTAACAAACCACTTCTTTCCAGGGCGGAACTAACAATGTTTACATGAGGAAGCGAGCGCTCTTACCCATCATAGTCACCACCGTAGATGCATTCGAGGTTTGAGGTGAAGTATATCATGTAAATGAGATTATTTCCATCAATGACTAATTTAGTAGAGTGCAAATTCTTCCACTCCGACAAGTCAGGATTAAGAGTAAAAAAGGAACTCAAGCCGTGGACACCCATCGGTGCTCATGGGAAGCAGCCAGGCTGCGTCTGGTCTATGCAAGACAGATCGGCGTGCAAACCGTTCCCCTTACTTCACGTCGTCACATCGCTAATGCGATGCAGCAGCATCGAACGCACAATGAAGTTAATTACCACACACGCGCTCTCGAATTAACTGCCAAAGCCGCAAACAAGCTGACACTGACGTCCCACCACACCGTAGAACACTCCACCACTGCACGTCACACGCACGTCGACCACATGGACGTGTTTGGATTCAACCATGGATTCAATCAATTCACTTTCGGATTAGTTTGGCTTGGACTGCCGTGCACAAACCATAAATAAAACATACGTATGTTTCTCTATGCACAAAACGCATCCAGCGCGCACAACTATACAAAAACTTACTACGAGACATAATACGCAAGCTCCGCAGTCAGTTTTACCCCAAACGAGACAGCGGTTGAAGCGGGAAAAGTTTTTTAAATCTTCACGATAAAGATGCACAATACTGCATGCGCAGGACTGAAACGTAACTTAGCGTTTCTAATTTGTTCCTTATAAGAGAGTTTTAGCACTACCGTGTAGCCGTTCCAGCAAACATTTTCAACATGTTATATATGGGCTTCTCCCGAAGAACCACCACAGTACAGGCGTGGTACAGAACAAAGCAGCACGAACACATCGGACGGTGAGGTCTGCGTGCCGTACCGCTGTCCTAGTCTTCCATGAACTGTGTAGACCCAGGGGCATGAACAGATCGTACGAGGTTTCGTCTGCAGTATCAACAGGTCAAACCTAATTCCTGAAGGGGTGCTTGGCAATTCATTTGAGTCTTCTTCTTCTAAAGCGCTCAATATTGAAAACTCCAACCCCTAGGACCCACACTGAGTGTCGCGCAACTTTCCGTTGAAACTATGTACGAAAAACGAACTTTGCTCGCAAACTAGATTGGAAGTCAAGCACCCGCAATGCTTTTTTGCCTCGCGTGCGGCTTCCGGGCAGTGGCTGAAATTTGCCTCAAAACCAGAACCTGGGAAACGCGATCAGCGACAGCGGCTCAGGCTGAAGGACGCATTCACAAGGAGGACAAGTACACAGGACAACGCTGGTCCAGCGTTGTCCTGTGTACTTCTCCTCCTTGTGAATGCGTCCTTTTCGAACTACATGTACGCGAAAACTCACGCGAACGCGACGGCGGCAAGAGATGAACGACGCCGTCGCGCGAAGCGAAATGCCCGTGTTGCTTGTCGTGTCGCTCGGATCTGCACTCACAGAAAATTTCGCTCGTCGCCCAGAAGTTGCTTACGCGATTAGCCAATAGTAGCTAATCCGGCAGCGTACGTCACTGCCGGTAATTTCGAGCGCTTTCTCGAAAGTGCCGCAATTTGCGTTGGCAAGTTTTTTCGAGAGGTCGTAGGTACTACACTTGCACTACCATGGCACACGCCCAAGCCCAAGGCTTCAATGTTAGGCTCATCGACGCCGTGGAGTGCGGGCAGGTTCTTTGGGACCTGCAGCAAAAAAATTTTAAGGCGCGCTTCGTTTCAGAAGGGGAAAAGGGCGGGAGAAAACCGCCAAAACCAAAACTCCACAACCAAGTACCAAAAGTTTACGTAAGCGTTTCGTCAAACAGTCTGTATTCAATGACAAAGCTGTAAACACATTTTATTTCGCATTTTTCTGCCCAAAATTTTAATCCTTGCAAATAATGTGACTCTCGTTATAGGCGCAAACAGCTTTGCGGTGTATTATGCCAGCAATACTGATCGATGTCTCCATTTCGCTAGGCACTATAATTTCGCGTTCACGTTGTCGCAACGCATGGAGTTTGGCCGGTGGGCGACAGAGCGAACGCCAGCCGTCGTCGCCGCGCCGACTCGTCGCGTCGCTTACTTTTTCGCGTACATGGAGCTCAGTCCCTCATGTGGTGAGCGCTTGATAACGATGCTAAAGTGATATATATCGGCACGAACGCAGTGTGTGCAGTGTACAGTAAACACTTCGCAGGCATATTTTAGCGCAAAAGACGGGACGACAGAAAGACAGCTCGTCTTTTGCGCTAAAATATGCCTGTGAAGTCTGAACACCAACTAGCCCAACATTTAACCCTTTTACAATGAACACGGCTGTCGAAAAAAAACCGTCTTCAAATTGGTTTTTACAATTACGGAACTCATGCGGGTGTTGCGATTTGATATTAAAACGACACGTAACTGGCGCCGGTCTCTGCTCTTAATTCTGCAGCGAGAAATATTTCGTTCGTTTTAACTGTGCCTTTTTCAGTCGACTAATCCTGCTTCCAGGCAGCAAAAGTGCCAACATCTGTATAGTTCGAAAGACCATCCAGCTGTACACAACGCCCACGGCCATGAAGGAACTCGACCTCCCCTCCCGCCACTTTACAATTGCTCAGCGCTAAGCACCCCCTCCTTCATCCCTGTCTTTGACATGGGCCTCGTCTCCTGCGGTCTGGGCTGGTCTGGACGCCTCGCGGGGTGAGCGCGACCGCCAGAAATGGTTCCGCACGAGTGCCGGAACCCGGCAGAAAAGTTTGAGAGTTGGTCGCGTGGAGACGTTGGCGTTCTTTTCGACAAGCCAAGAGAGCGAGCCTATAGTGATGGTCGAAGAAGGGCAATTATTGTAAGATACAATCAACTCTAAATGCCAACAGCTTGATCTCAGCGACAGATGATTTGAAGAGACTGTTACAAGGTTGGCACCGCATTTCACAAGTCAGCACGAGTTGCTTGTCCTGCTGTCTTGAAACTTTCAAATTCTTTGACGGTGCACGTATTGCGTAGGCAGGTCCATTTGTATCGCACTCATTATGCTCGCTTCGGAACTGAGAAGGCAAATTGTGCCGGCACATTTTCAATAAAGAGCATGCGTCCTCCAAGTCAGAATAGACGGCCCAAAATAGCACCAAAGCTCTTTCTGCAGCAGCTGCACGCGACAGTTCTTCGCCCGACGAGTGCAAAACGCACAACGTCGTGTTGGCGAACAGTAGAATTCCGAGAGTACCTCCGTCCTTCCCCGAGCCTTGCAAAGCTGCAGCCATGGTGTGTTAGAATGTCGCGCCCTCCTCTGCTCCCCAGAGTAGCGGGGCTTTTTTTTCTTTCTTGTTGGGTCGCATTGTTTCTTTCATCTGTTTGTATGGGGTTTTCATTTTTGTTTTTCTTCCACCAGCGGTACCGCTCTCGACCGCGAGAGGCGGTGCAGTCCTTGTCCGCTCACCTCCGGTGTTTAAGGATAGACATTTTTCTCGATAGCAGAACATAATGCGTTACTGAAGGGGCTATACAAGTGACCTGTCGACACAATCGAACAGTGACTACACTGCAAGGAGGGAAGTTACGACGGGAGTTCATTGAGACTTGCAGGTGGCCACCTGGTTGTAGTCCCGCAGAGCTGGTATTTCAAAGAAAGGAATGAAAACACTTTTCGCTTTGCAACTTGGTGCGCTTAATTTCATCAGATGATTAGTGCGTCGCGAAAATAGTTTGATCCTAATATAACACGGTAATATAACATGGCGCGGTCATTTCGTTTTCTCATAGAAGAATCGCTTGCAGCTTCTATGTGATACGTATGCATTTTTTTTTGCTTAGGCTATGAAGAACGCCATAGTGCACGTGGAGGGCTCCGAATAATTTAGACCACCTGAGTTTCTATTTAACGTACACTCGCAAGGAACCTTCGAGATAGGAACCAAAAGCAACTACAACAATCTGGTAAATGTGGAAGCAGCAGCGCGTGGCCACGATCAATCGAGGTAAGCCTGGACGCTTCTCGCGTCACAAATAGAAAGGTAAAGCTGTGTGCCGGCGGCTTTGAGCATGAATTAACAAACAGAACAAAGATTAGCGTCAATTTTCTCTGCAGTCAGTTTCACGCGCATTTGAATTAGTTTAACACTTCGGTAATTTGATTTTCGCCACACAGCGAGGTGCTGAAACGCGCACAGTTTAGCAGACGATAGATGTACTTTCCTCACAGCGTGTAAACGCTGCCAGTGGGATAACAAACGACCCATACATGCCACTGTGCGCACAGCGCATCGCAACACATCGCACGTACTGCATACTCATTGAAAAGCTCGTACTATTTTGGTTGGTTTTTGAGGTTAAGCGTCCCAAAGCGACTCAGGCTATCAGGGACGCCGTAGTGGAGGGCTCCAGATAATTTCGACCGCCTGAGATTTTTAACGAGCACTGATATCGCACAGTACACGGACTCTAGCAGTCCGCCTCCATCGAAATGCGACCGCCGCGGCCAGGATTGATCCCGTGTATTTCGGGTCAGCAGCCGAGCACTATAACCACTGAGCCACCGCGGTGGCTCGTACCATTTCATTATTTTGGTTGCATTTAGCGCCAAAACACTGTAGGAAGCAGCTGGGGCACAGTCGATGTCGCATTGGTCTTGCGATGATGCAGTACAGTCAGCGATGTCGCATTACAAATCAATTAGTGAAACAAGCGCCATTAATAGCAGCCGAACGCTCTACCCACTGAGCCACCCAGGCAAAGTGACCGGTTAATCACAGGGGGGTAATGAACCGATGCCATTGTAGTGGATGGTTCAGTATGGGGCGGCGACGTCTTCCAGGAAACGATGGGGCTTCATTCTTATAACACTTTAATACTGTAAATTTACAAGTCGGCCAGGAAGATCGGTGACGAACTCAAGAGACATCTCAGCTCAATACGGATGCAAGCTGGCACTAAGCTTTACCTTGTCTTCTCGCTCCTCGGACCAGAGTTAGCGCAAAGCTACCACTTTGTCCGTTCTCGCTCGTCTTCGTTCGTTTCCGCATATTTGTTCATTATCCCAAGGTGTGCCGTCCTTTAACAATACCTAAAGAAATGCTCTCTGACACTGTTTTCGCAGCTACAATAGGGGATATTCAAAATTCCGCAAGTGCGCTTTCCCACATAACTATGTTGCCCCAGACAAGATGGCCGACTTCGCTATAAATGAACTACGTGGTCTACAGGACAGGCGCTAAAGGTGTGGATAGAATGTGAGAAACGTATCTTGGAAGAATCAAACAAAAAACCAGTCTTTCTTGCTTTGTTTCAGCTGGAAACGCATGGTCAGCCATCTTGTTGGGGGCAACATTGTTATGCGGGAAAGCGCACTTGCGGAATTTTGAATATCCCCTATTGTTACGCCACCGCTCCTAGGTTTCGCATTGGTGTAGAAGTAGTAGCATATGCAATGTGTTTTTCACGTAACTTAAAAAATGTGGCGCAGTGGAGCTGGGTGAAACCAGACACTGTTTCCCGTAGTGTGACGCTCCTGAGAGTATTTTTGCAATTCCCCTGAATTAGTTAATTAGCTTAGATTAATTATGCAAAAAAATTTAATGTTCACTTTAGGGTCGCGTGCCTTTCGTAAAGGTGCAGTGAAGAGGAATCTGAACTTGCCTTTTTGCCGCGGGAACTCAATCTGCACGTTCCGAGCATTCTTAGAAACCTCGATTTATTGCCCTGTGTGGCCGATTTCCCTAATTAAATTAAATTAACGTCCGGCTCCCGCCTTTTTTTTTTTTTTTTTGAATTCTCCCCGTACGGTGGGTGGAGTCGACCAACGCGTGGAGTGCCTCTCACCCAGTCCCGTGGCGGCTTGCCGCTCTGCCATCGGCGGAGTAATACGTAGTAGTCCGTAGTAGCAAATAGTCCGCGCGTATTTTTATTTCTGCCGGCTTATTTTGCGGCTATATTATCTGCGAATGAAGCTATTTATTCACGGAAAGCTAAAAAACAAAATAAAGCGAAAGCAAAGCCTCCACGGAGCTGGCTGAAAGGCACTCCACGCGTTGATCGACTCCGCCCACCGTACGGAGAGAATTAAAAAAATAAAGGCGGGAGCCGGACGTTAATTCGATTTAATTAGGGAAATCGGCCACACAGGGCAATACGTCGAAGTTTCTAAGAATGCTTAGAACGTGTAGATCGAGTTCCCGCGGCAAAAAGACGAGTTCAGATTCCTCTTCAGTGCACCTTTAAGTTGTGACGGGGTTACGAAACAACCGATCCAGTTTTTTGTATCAACGTAACTTCTACGTGGTCCTTTTTTCCAGCATTTAAAGAAAGACCCTGAAATATGAAAAAAAAAATCACGTGAATGCACTCTTGCGCAACTGTATTGTAGGGCTGCCAAATGCGTCCTGAGTGAACAAAACGTGCGCGCTCCCCTCCTCGAAGTGAGCGGCCGACGCCGCTCTCAGCATAGACTTCAAAATGCGCCAGCGCATTCTTCCTGAACTTGGAAAGCGCCGTGATCTGCGACAAGCGATAAGTAGGATATCGATAGCCAATTCAGACAGAGCTTCTATTGAGCCATCCCAGAAGCAAAACGCAAGTTCTGGCGGTGGAGTAGGCTGACAAAGTCGTCGAGGGCTATGTACTCTCGACCACTTAACGCGACATCTTACCAAGCTCTTTCCAGCGAAAAGCGTTTAGTCTTCAGTGTGTGACTGCGCGGCTACGACAGACATCACCTACGCTACGCAGCGCATCGAGGGCAGTGCGTGGAAGGCATATCTGCGTGAATCACCTGCGCGGATACGCTGCTGGATCGGTCTGGTTAGAAATGGATGAATCTCCAATACCGCTGAACGCTTAAAATATCATTGTCGGTTGGGTTTATCGTTCTGTGTCATCTTCGGTCTCTGACTTTTGCAATCAACTAAGCGCACTTATTAACATATTATTTACAAAAAAAAAAAGATGTCATCGCCATTGGTGACATTAATATCTATATATTGATGACAGTGACTCCAACTGTATAAATTATACGAACTGCTTATAGTGAGCTTCTGAGGCTACGCGATTCCCGGAAACACTTTCAATCGACTCATTAACCCGCCATGCGAGACGCCTCACTCCGGATTAGACTCATCACAGATTGTCATGCCGCCACTCTTGAACTAAATCGCCCTACCTCTACCAACCCAATCGCGACCAAGCTCCATCGCATTGTGTCCATGGTTGAAGAGCGCTGACATAACATTCGCGTCGTATGAACTCCGGGTCACAGGGATGCCAGCACAGGGAATCAGTCCGCCCAAGAAGCGGCCAGGGAGCGTCTCCTTGCCTCCACACATCCTCCTTGTTGACGAGGACATCCCGTACGTGTCTCGCGAAGCTCGACACGATCAGAAGAACGTTGTCATCTTGCATCTTCAAATAAATCACCTCGGGAACGTCAGTTATCTCCGTCTTCATAATACCACCCCTCAGGGTTTCCTCGTTGACACTTCCAAGCTCTCTCGGGCGAACCAAGTTTTCATTTACAAGCTTTGTACTAACGCTGCTTACACCGTTACATTCTCCACAAATGGATTGCGCCCCATCGCCCACGATCGTCGTCGCCGATCCCGCATGAACGCAGGTTACTTAAATGCCAGTACTGTTCCCGTAATTGCAAACCAGATTTATTTCACCGAATATGCCACTGGTCCTTCTTTGATCGAGACAGGGACGCCTCGGCAACAAAACATGCCACACCCACAGACGCTAGTTCCTTTAGTCAACTGCTTTAAGCATTGAAGAGCATTAAGCATTAAGGACAAAGTGGCCTTATACGAGCAGTGTGAGTCGGTGCATCTCACCCCACTAAGTGGGTTACTCATACCCTCTTTCCGACTTCTATCTCTATACTTCATCTAATGGATGCTATTCTTCCCCATCCCCAACCATGACCACAGGCCTTCCTCTGCCTCAGGGAAAGTTTATTCATTGATTAATTTTTGATAGCTATGAATGATCTTCCTAATTGTATTACTAATTCTGAACAAGTTCTTTATGGCGACAATAGAATTTTTTCACTGATAAATGCATTAGATCCTTAACTGTCACTATAAACATTGAACCTTACAATATTTTATCATGGTGCTACAATCACCGTCTCAAAATTAACCCCTAAAACACTGTAGGTTCATAGCTTCTCTTTCAGTAATAAAAGTACTGTATATACTACAGCCCTGTAGTCATTCTTAGAAACCATTAGGTTTCAGAAGATAGCGAGTGTTCATTCCTGGGAGTCTCTAGGGTCTAATTTGAAATTTACTAGACATATTGCCCAATTAAAACGAAAGATAGCTTATGTCATCGCAACATTAACAAAAAATGATAGATCCTATTTTTCCACAAGAACATTGCTCACTCCACTTCACATTCATTCACAGCCATATTAACTATTTTATTTCTAAATGAAGCAACAGACGTCCGAACCATAAAGCCCCGCTTCAGTACTTGCAGAACCAGTCCATACGAATACTCACCTTCGGTTCTTTCCATTGTAATGCTTCACCATTGTTCCGAGATCACTGAATATTATCGATTACGAAGTTGTTCAAATTCAACATATCTATCACCTCATTAAAATTTTTCCAACAGTATTATTTCGCAATGTTTCTCTCATCAATACTAACTTAACTGGCTGTCTCAGATCGGAATATTTCTTGTTACCGCTAATTGTAGTAGTAGCAGTAAAGGACTTTTATTGGCCAAGAAGCAAAGGCCGACGCGTCGAACCGCCTGGAGGAACACTCGATGCTTTATTCTTCCCCTCTCAGCGCCAAGCCAGTCAAGCCAGGTGGTGATGGAAAGGGAAGGGGGGATAGGAGCCCGACTGATGAGCAGCCAGGCCGTAGTAAAGACAATTTGGTAGGTCAGCATAGAGAGAGGAGCAGCTGGGACAGGAGGGGTCGGATTGAAAGCGATAGAGAAAGAGGCAGGAGGGGTTAATGGGTGCGTTCATTTGGATGTGCCGGAGAAGGCGAGTATGCAACATGGTGAGTTATGGATGAAGGCGTGGGAAGGGGCATTTGTCTATGTGGAGCTGGAGGTGGGCCTCCTTGATGGTACGGCACAGGGAGAGCCTCCCATCGTACTTCAAGGGCTTGAACCAAGGATCAACGGCATCTGGTGAAGAGTACCATGGGTGAGCCGATGGGCCAGTTCATTTCCTCCAATCCCTGCATTCTCAGGACCCAGTGGACGAAAACGGTGGGTGGCTGTAGTGCGGACTCCATTCGTTCGACCTCATGATGGAAGGAACGGGGTAGGGAGTGGTTGTCTGTGTTGCGGATAGCGGTTTGGAAGTATTTTCGGGATGGGGACCTGGAGAATCCAGAAATAACTTCCACTAGCGAGCCCGCTCCCCAGCGTGCAGTCCTGCGGAAAAGATGGCACCCTGGGGCATCTACTGACCACCTACTGACAGCAGTTCATGGCCCACCTGCGTAGCCTGGGCTTACCCGCTGAAACGGAGACGCTCGGATGAGACCCGAGCGCCTAGTGACCACACACCGCAGGAGGAGGGTTACCGAGTGGCAGGTAGTGAGAGCATGGTGGAGGGCTTGCACGTTATTGGAAGCATGCAAAGGGAAGGCAAGTATTTTACACTGGGTGACGAGAGAAATGGGAGAGCCAGAAAGATGGAGGGAAACGATGTGGTTGTGGAAGTGCTGGTATGAGTAGACGCTGAGAAGGGCAAGCTCGAATTTGTCCGGAGCAGAAGAGAGACCAGTGGTGATGAGGAATGAGTTTAGATCTAGGCCATGGAGATGGATGTCCCGTAAGTGACCCGGAGAGCCAGACGAACGCCAGAGGGTGATGTCGTCGGCGCAAAAATGTGATGGAGGTTGGGAATTGGGGCTCGTCGGGAGAGGAGGGGGACCATTGCTAAATTGAAAAGGGTAGGAGGGAGAACAGCACTTTGTGGAGTGCCCCGGGTAAGGTGGGGGGGGGGGGGGGGTCGGACAGATTGGTGTCTACACTAAATCGAGCCACTCGGTTGAGAGGAATGAGCGGAGATAAGAGTACATGCGGAAGCCGCTGGCGAGGGAGGTGAGTTGGAACGGGATGTGGACACACTACGCTTCGAAACCAAGCATTCGTTGTGGCGATTTGAGCAAGCCGCGTCCCGCAATGACAACGCTCCCGGCGTACGCGTGAACGTCCTATCCCCCTCCAGCATCCTTCACACCACCGCTTTCCTTCTTTCGGCCCCCTGCTTCCACACCATGCATGCTTAAAGACGCTAGCCACAACCCCCAGTTACCCCTGAAGAAGAAGCCGAGCCGGCTTCAAAATGTTGGGTTTCAACTTAAAAAGGTTTTGGTTGGAGACTTGTCAGAGTTTATCATAAGTTAACCCAACCAGACAGGCAATTCAGTGAAAATGTTTAGTTTTCAGTCTCGAATGCGCGAGCGACGATGCAGCTGTATCGTTCGCCAGGTAGCCTAAAACACAGGTTACGCTCTTTTTGATTGAAGTGTCGCGCGGAAGCCATACTGTCTCAAAGGTAGGCACTACTAGCGCTGTGAGGCCCACTCCGGAGCGCATTCAATCAACAGAGTTTATTGAACATTATGCACACAATAAAAATAAGTGCAGGAAATTGGTATTCAAGGGGGTCCCATGGTTAATAATAATTGACATTGGAATTTCGAAATCCACCTATCATAGGGCCATGTCATCGCATATTCTGTCTCAATGAAATCGCTCAACGTCGAGGAAGGTGCAACTGACGTCAACACGTCAGGGACCAAATTTCACAATCGTTTGTGCGTTGTAATGGTCCATTATGTATCGACGGCTGCGCGCTGGCTCATCGCGTGAACTACGACGCCTGTCTCAGTTACATCGCCCGCTATCTTGCGCTCAACGCGCGAGTGGGTCGAGGCGCATTGACGTAGGGGTCGAGACGACGGGCTGCCAGACTGACCCAACGACGACGTGGCCCGATCGGCTCTTCCGGAGGTTGGCCGCCGCCATGCGTATAAACGCGTTCAAGGCCCCCGGGAGCCGCGACCTGGCCCCGCTACACATCCTGCACTGCTTACCCACATATGGGGGCCCAGCACAACGGCCGCGTCACTTTCGCTGGTGCATCTCATTACGCGCTTGAGCGGCGCAGGAAAGGCACTGGCGAGACCGTCACGTGAAGCTGGCCACCATCTCCCCACCCTGTACTCGCGACTGATTCCGGTGCTCGCCTCCCCGACTCCATTTTTTTTGCGAGCTACGAGCCTGACGCCAGGCCCGTCCGTTGGGTGCTCCGGCACCCCTGTCGAGTCAAGTTGAGGATTTCGCAAGACAAAACTGTGCCTGCATGCTGCAAAACTGGTTATCTACGGACAGTGATGGATGTCCCAAGATCCGTTCGTAAGTCCAATCTTTCCTTCTGCGTCGTTGTAGCCGCGTGCATCGAGCTTACTTTAGTGAGCAACGTGACGTCTGCTGAGGAACGTCACGACGTGAACTTGCATGACGAGCTTGTACAAAAAGCTTTTTTTGATTACAGCGCAGAGTCTTGCGTCACCGATATGGCAACCTACCACATCGCTGACGCAACACGCTCGTGGCTGTAGATCAACCGAAAAAAAAAAAATCAGCCTAGAAGCCATGATGCGTATTACTGGTCCGTGTTCGTTACAGGAACCTGCTGTCTAATTTTTGGTACTGCGTGGCATATATCGCATTTATTATGATGCAGACTAATTAGGATGGTACAAAATTACGCGAATATATAACACTTTTATTATTTTGAGCACAAACCACTTTCTTGCTTTATTTTTGGAAAAGGCGGTGAAGATAACTGGAAGGGGAGGCAAATGAAATCTTTCTTGGAGCTGACGAGTGAACGTAAGCTGAGCTTTGATTCTGTGTTACGTAACAACCTTTTACTGGGGCCAAAAATGTTTATAAGCATTTCTTTGTGTTTTAGAATGACAGGTTTTTTTCAGTCTTTTTTTATGGGTTTCAAACGCAGCTGAGCAGGCACTCGGTAAATTTTGTGGCAATGGCTCAGGCCCAAAATGCCTGGACCTCTGGCACATGAGCAGTGAAGAACAAGTATCGGCGCGACTCTCATTTCCGTCGAATCACAGATTGCAATTAAGGTCACGGTAGGTTATGTGTTTTATGCACTTCTATAAGGCATATGTTACGGACAGCGGTATGCAGTTACGCTTTCGTGCCGTTCGTATACCAACTCTGTCACTACAGATAGGGAATATTTGCGGGAAGATACTAATGAGAATACTACAGAATATTCACTCAGTGACGAAAATAAGGCAGTTGTACGCAGTGTGCGTTGTAGCTCGCATGCCATTATATGTCCTTCCATGCTTTTCAGGGACTTAATACGTATTTTCTATTGTTTTTGTACCTTATTGATCAGACAAAGGTAGAGAAACGAGGGGCTCATTGGCTATAGTCTTCTTTCACTTTCAAGTCTCACCTTATTTTGTCACACGAAACGTGAGTAGGTAGACCGAGAAGCGCACTGCTTTAGACTGAATATCGAACCAAAAATTCATCGCCCTGTTCCTATTTTTTTGACGTAAGTGCTCTCTGTCAAGATGAAATGTTAAGTCATGGCGGCGCGCAGTAAATCCCGAAATGAGTGCTATCAGGTGTCTTCACTACGTCGAACCGGCACGTGACCGCTTCTCCAGGGTAAATCATAAAAAAGCGGCGCGTGGAGGCATTGAACAACATTCTTATCAGCGTTTTAGCGCAACATTCATTAGTCAGAGAAGTGAATGACCAGAAAAAGGAATTTCAGGTTAAAGTTTATCATGACATGGAAGGGGAGAAGGGCGACCGCCCCCGCAGAGAGAGAGTTTTTTTTTGATGAGCAAATACCCCCATACGCACATGATTTTTTTCTGCAAATGAAGTTCAGAATCAGAATCAGTTTATTATAAACGATCGATCAACGATAAAGTTAAAGGATATCCCCCTGTGTTTAAAGTGATCTCACCTATCTAACAATCGAAGGTTAAATCTGCGTGATTGCGATTACACGTGTCTTATCGATGTAAATGCGAATACTGTTAGAACAGGAAATTCGACACTGAAGCCACAGGCCGGTGAGTGGCTACCGGGATTAGCCAGAGAACACTCCAAGAAGCGCTTTGTGTTACAATGCTGTTTAAACCATTTAGATACCATTAGATGCGCGCTCTGCTTTGAAAAATTTTAAAGTCATACCTGGTTGGATAGCGATTTCAGTCCTTTCGGTTACCTTATTGCAGCGCCTAACAGTCGCAAGAAGACACAATTATAAGAGGCTACCCATATGGTTGCACGGCATCAATTCACAGACTTAAAGAATGATAAGAGGCGAGGGATTGCCTCTGCTTTTTTGTACACACAGATTTTGCCTCATTAATAGCGTTTTATGTCGTCGAATAACCCTCTTCTCTATAGCTGTGTATTAGAAGGAACATGCTGGAAGTCTACCGGGGACCGCGCAGAAGTAGACGACAAAAGTTGTTGAGATCAGCCCACTCTGTGAATGCTGTGGAATATGCGATTGCTTTGAAACATGCGGGGGGCGTCGAAGTCCAGCCTAAAACCTCTCAACGCAGGCTTCAGAAGTCATTCGCAAGACGCGAGGCGCGGACCGAGGCGCACGTCGGACTCCGAGGAGCAGTCGCCTCCACCCGTGCCAAAGCACGGCCCCGCAGCGTCCCCGTCAAAGAAGAACAGACCCAAGAACTTGAAGGTGGCTTTCGAAAGCGTCGACATCGACTCTAGGCTGAACGCTTTCCACTCTGAAAATGGTAGCGCTCGCTTCAGGGCGCCACCCTCCAGGTCGCACCGACTGGAAGACTTCACCCAAGTGCACACAGGTTGGTTACAAAACAAAGAGCTATCAAGCTCTGACGCCACCATTGTGAGCGGCGAACGGTTGTTCGATCGCGACCAAAAGATGAGTCACGCGGAAGTGCGTCAGACGTACTGGTTACATCCGGGACACTGGAACGCCGAGCAGGCTTGCTCTGACGGGATGGAACTGATGAACGCCTAAGCTTGCATTACCGCCGAGCTCGCTGCATACACAAATGCAGGCAGGTATAGGGGCTCTCGTTACCGGCTGGTGAAGGTGCAAGAAAAATGAAAAGGAACATTTAGTTCACACTCTGTGAGCAAATTTATTGTTGCTTCTGCATCGGACAAAAAATATCAACAGAGGGACCTTAGGTATAGGGAAACCAGTTAAAGAAAGAAGGAAAGATATGAAGAAATACGTAGCGCTACCAAGATACGGAGAGACAGGACACGAGCGTCTGTCCGTGTCTTGGTCGAGCTAAGTATTTATTCGTATCATGCGCCAACAAGTCCAAGCGTCTTCCGTTCTCAAAAGATACGCCTGTCGCTCCCACTTGGGAGCACATGCTTGGGAGTAATCGTTGACTACATGCCTGTTTTCTTTCACATTGCTTCGATCTGTACGTAGCTCAGAAGGACCGGAAAACAAGCGATTTGCAGAGCATCTGTCCTAACAAAACTCTAAAAACTTACACAGTGGGTTAAAAAACTATGTGACCGTCTGAAATAGGACACGACTATCGGTTTGTCATGCCTGAGGCGTTCGCTAGTTCTTTGCACTCGTATTCTCGTCCTTCATAGCTCAGAAGGTGTGATTGCGGAACATCTATACTTTTGTGCTGATAACAAAGATTTGAAGAGTTTTTTTTTCTGCGAAATGAGCGAAATCCAGTTATGCACTAGTTATGGACACAATTAAAAAAGATAAAAATGAAATTAACATAAAACAACACTGATTTATAAGGGCGTCTCATACTAACTACATTGGTAAAACTATTTTCATCAATACAGCTTGAATTGATACTGTAGAAGTAAAATTTATGGAGTTAAACTGGCTCATTACCAAGAGTTTCACATCGAAAATAGCCAAAGCAAAAGTTTACTTGCTGATATTGACCAAATTATTTTCATAATTCTTCAGTACATCGTGGCGCAGAGTTGCTCTAACTTATATGTAAAGCATATCATATTGCAGCTCGGATAGCGCAAACGTTTATACGGATAAGAAACATTTGCGTTTTTCTCAGTTTCTGTTTAGGTGTATTTGGCCCATTTCGGGAAAAAAAAAAACTTCTCGTTTACATCGGCGCAAAGCCAAATGTTCGCACTAATTAACCTCCTCCTTTCTATACTCGTCCTGCCCCCTACCCCCGTTGATAAAAAATGGCCTCGTCACTGCTTCTATCATACGGTCTGATTTGGCCCTAAAAAAGCGGAGAGCAGCTATCACCGCTTGCATTGGTGTTTCAGTTTTACCTGTTGTGGGAGCGAAGTCGGGTAGACGTATATACAGAGAAGTGCATGGATGACGGGCGACAGACTACTAGAAACTGCTTCTTGTAGCATAATATCCAAATTTTGTCCGAAAAATCAGTCGTTCGCAACGGCAGCAACGAAAAATTGCGAGGACACTTTGGCAACTAAAGTGTTGAGAGGCGAAAGCCGAGGACGCTATGCCGTGACGACTTCCGGTGGATGTAACGTCATACCGTTCCCATGGCTATATTCATACCCAAATTATACATCTTTCGGAGATATTAAGTGTAATTACGCTTAATTACTCATTTTTCATCTAATTTGACACAAATACGGCGTTTTTCCGACCATTCTGTGACAATTTTAACTATGCCGTGACGACTTCCAGTGGATGTGACGTCACATTGTTCTTGTGGCTATATCGACGTCTGCGTTATTTCGACGCAGTTTTGACATTTTTGACTATAATCAATTAACGAATTACTTTACAGTCATCAAACGTGGCTTCTAGGTTCATTTTTTTCCTCTATCTGAAGCAACCATTCGTTTTCTCCAATCTTTTTTAGTTCCCGAGGTAACACGCTGCCAAAGGTGTGACACGCTCTGCTAACGGACGACAGTACGAGCCATTAAAGGCTTTTGCCTTAAAAAGGAAGCCAGCTCGTCTCGCTTAAAACAACGTGCGAGCGTTCAGCTGCTGAGCCCGAGAACGCGGGTTCAATCCCGGCCGTGGAGGTGAAACGCAAAAGACGCCCGTGCGCTGTGCTACGTCGGTGCACATTAAGGAACCCTAGGTGGTCGAGATTAAACCAGAGCCCTCCACATTACGGTGCCTGCTGCTCTTCCTTCTCTATAACTACCCTCTTCATCTCTTCCCCCGCTCGCGGTTAAGGTGTCCATCGAGAGTGAGGCAGATACTGCGCCTTTCCATTCCCGATAGCCAATTACTATTATTAACGCGCAAGCTTCTTGCCAGGATTGCTAGCTGATACGTGTCCCGAAAGGCTGGTTACCATATACCAAAGAGCCGAGAATTATAAAACTCTCTACCGGTACCTTAACGTCGATCATAGCGCAGTTAATCCGCTTGGCATGGCGACCAACAGCAAGCTGCTGTTGCAGCCTTGGGCAACGAATGTCCGCGATCTTCATGCGTATTTGCTTAAGTTATCATTGGGCTTAACGCTGCTACTTTAAACATTTTTGAACACGAGGTCCCTCAGGCAGTTTAACTGGTTTAACCTTGGTGCCTCCTTCTGTATTGACATTCCCCCCAATGCTCTTATGTAAAAAGAGCGCTCAATAAACTGAAACTGAAAGACATAAAATATAAGAGCTTGCGGTCTAATTCGTGCTACGCTTAGATTACCCCACTGCAGGAATACGCAGGTTGTTGTTCAATGTTTTGATCCTCTGCATACACAAAAAAAAACAACACAAGGAAGGTTGTCACTAAAAAAACCTTTATGCACACTTTTCGCTACGTCACTTGCAAGTACCCACGTGGCAACAGCGATGACGTAGCGTGTACGATATCTTACTTAGAACCCTGGTCTTTTATTGGCGTCTCGGCGAAGCTATCTGTTTTTTTATTTCATTTGCTTTGCAATTGCGTCACGCGTTCCAGGTGAGGTCGGTCTGGCGGATGCAAGCAACGAGGGCGCTAGCGATGGCACAAGCATTTTTATAGGCATATTATGCACGCGACGAGCCAACCAGACACACAAAAACTATCACACAAGAAGAGAACAAATGCGGGCACAAAAAGCACGTGCGAGGGAGGCTACGAACGCATGCTCGAACGCAACAGAGAACAAACGCATCACAATGAAAGGCACTCTGCGCGTACCAAAAAAGATAAAAAGCGGCCACGTTTTCAAGAAGTCCCTCTTCACTTATTTCGTGAGGGTGTTGTGCATTCATGAGCGGGTCAGATTTCTCTCTCGTACGGTGTCTTGTATATAAATCCTGCAAATTCTACCTTTCCTTCTCGTGCTTCGCTGCGTACAAAATTATCGCAGTTTTAGCAAGTTGTTAATGTCGCACTAATTGCAAGTTAAATATTACATGAGCAAGTGTACTTTTTGAATAAGCTTCCACGACCTCCATGTTGGTCAAAGGAGGGGGTATTGGGTGTATCTGTTGCTGATGTAGCCGACGTCGACGCTTTGGGGACGGGGTTGCTGCGATGCGCGTCTGTTCTTTCAATCTTTTCTTTCATCCACTCCCTTCTGCCTGCACCCGTGGTGTGGACGGACCGACGGACGGACAAAATATGCGGGCAAAGAGAGGTGAAAATGCAGCCCTTAATTGCATTCCTGCATTAATAAAATTACGGAGGGCACGTAAGACTACTTGCGTGTTGCGAATGCAGAAGCATGCACGCGGGGTGTTCGGCTGCGGCGATGGCGAACTACTTTAATGTAACTGACAGCGAAGCTGATGTGTTCGCGACGCCCGAATCCCCATTGTGTCTGTATTGTGCTCAGCCGGAAACAGCAGATCACTTCCTTCTCTATTGTCATCGCTACCCATCGCTGAGGAGGCGACTGTTAGAAGTTCAATTTCAGAAACTCAGTTTGAGCTTGTCTTCTGCGGTTGTTCTATCCCTTGGCTCTTCTATACACTTGGACGTAGCAATGGGAATGTTGCTCTGCCGTTTAAAATTTTCTTCTATCAAAACGTCTTCCATCATAAGCTTTCGTTATGCCCCTTTTATCCATTAATTTCGGTCTTCTGTTTTTTGCTATTCCTATATCTGTTTCTCTATTTTTTCCTTTTCTTACTATCTCTCTCAAATTTAAGCTTATTAGCCCCTTTACCATCCTCAACCACCTCTGTCACGGAAAGTGAGTAGCTCAAATTTTTGAAATAACCTCATGTTTACAAAACTGATAGTCAGCGCCTGGTCATGACCAATCCCCCTTATGGGTACCTGCCATTTTATGAGGCCAAAAACAGCAACAACAACGATCGAAAGTTTAGCGCACAGGGTGTAGTGCTGCGGTGATGGTCTAGTGTCCTAATGAAGTGGCCTGGCCTGGCTTCGAACCCACTTCGGAAGAAAATTTATTTTTCGTTCTTTCCTGGTGATGTATGCGGTACCGAGGACGTGATGAGGTCACGAGGGAGCTTCGGTCGGTTTCTCATGGACGGTAAATGCTTGATTTTCCGATTGATGTGACTAATAATGTTTCCGCATTAATAAGCTCCCATAACCTTCATGCCAGGTCAAAGGAGAGGGTAGTTGGGTGAATCTGTTGCTGATGTAGCCGGCGTCGTTGCTTTTCGGACACGGTTGCTGCGATGCATGCATATTCTTTGAATCTTTTCTTTCACCAAATCCATTTTCCTGCACGCGACAGTCATAGGGGCCCAGTTATTTTGTCGAGTTTTCTCGTTCTGTGTACGGACCGACGGACATACGAAATGTGCGGGCAAAGAGAGGTGAAAATGCAGCCGTTAAATGCATTCCTACATTAATAAAAACCGACGCGCATCCAAGCGGCGGCTGCCCCGTTCGGTCTGTGCAGGCCGCAGGCGCGGAGTGGCGTCGGCCGAGCCTTCGCCGCGGCCCACTCGGCGCGCATCGGTGTCCTCGGTGGCCAGCGACGACGGCTGCTATCGCCGCATGGGGGACGTGGTGTCCCGGCGCACGTTCCCCACCGTCGAGCCCCTGGCCGGCGACGCTGTGTACGCGAACGTGCCGCTGCTGGTGCGCGGAGAGGAGCCGCCACTTCCCGCCCCGCCGCAGGGGTCGCCCGTCGGCTCGTCCAGGGAGTCCATGGGCTCCACTCACGTCTACGGTCATCGAGGTGCTATGGCAGTTATAACGGCGACAGTGTTTTGCTCTCATGATCAAATGTCAATGATTCTCGAAACGGGGCTAGTTTGTTTTGCGTACTGATTTGCAGGAGTGGGCTAACTTCTGAAATCGGTTGTTCCATGCATGCCGTTATCTTCACCGCCGAGTCCCCTGTGCAGAAGGTATCACGCTCCTAAAAATAACTTAATATCGAAGACTCCTGCATTTTGTGTTTCTCGAGAAGTACCGTTTGCAGGAGCATGGTTGCGACTGGTTGGTACTTTATAGCCGCCATTTTTGGCGCAGTTCTCGGAAAGCGCACGTCCTATATAGTTCAGTTAAGTTTTCTCTTTTGGGCCCCTCAAGTCTCTAGATTAAGCTGAAGAAAATCGAGAGCTCAGGGCGAGACGGTACGATAAGGTCGGCAGTGTGGCTGGTCTGAAGCCAGAATTTATCGCGTAGTTACTGATCCTCTGAAAAACTGTGTCGACCGAATTAAGAACTCAAGTGCAATCTTGGAATCATAAGAAGCTTTTATATACAAAGAGAAACAGAAAAGTTGAGAGTTACTGACGAGTTGTGACTGATATACACCGAAGTCACCATACATGAGAGCTTCTGTTCTCATACAGTACCTCCATGCTATTAGGCTATCCGATTGGTGTCAGTCCAATCTAATAGAAATTAACCCAGCTTAAACTCAGCTTGTTTGTTTCCATAACTCTAATACAGCAGTGACATCGGATTGCTCCAATTTTCTCAATATATTTAAATGATCATCTAGCTCTTGTTGTGTTGCTTGCGTTTTATTTTAGGCATTTATGCTGATAATGACTTCACTTGGAATACATACATGCAACATGTGTCTAAGAGACTTCGTATCGTCGCATGCCTGCTCTACAATATAAAACAGTTCATGTTTTCATCAGTTAGAGAGTTAGGTGCGCATGCCCCTGGGATGTAGGCTTTAAGATATGATACGCGCAGTTTCAATAATTGCTCTTCCACGCGGAAAAATAGAGCAAATAGAGCCTTGAAAACATTGCTTAAAGTGTACTTTATAAACCCGATAAGCAACGATTAGAAGGTGTATTTAAAACCACAGGACTCCCTGCCTTTGGCAACTTGGTTAAGCAAATAGTGGTTTTAAAACACGTCTGAGAAAGCCCTCATAATATTAAAACGGCTAACACTACAGAATTAAGAAATATACCGCGCTATGTTGTGCCAAGAATACGCACTTATTTTGGGGAAGCAACGAGATGGTATTATGTACCTCCTATCTTTAATGAGTTTCCAGATTATGTATCCTCTTTGACCTCACGCACTTAACTAAGAAATGTTATACTACCCCTACAAAAATTATAACCAGAAGAGCTTCAAGCTTTGTGCTTAAATTTTTCTTAGAGTATTTTTCCCTATATATTGCGTACTTATAGCTGGTTCATTGGTTATGCATTGTATATTTTAGCGTCCAGCTTTTGGTGCACTTGTACATATGTTCTATTTTTTGTATATTTTTTGTTTTTGTTTCTGTTTTTCTTAACGTGCATATTGTGTTCTTGGATTGTCGCTGCTACGAGGTAACATTCTACAAGCCCCCTTGTGGCTTTGGCGTGCCCGTACAATTATGCAAATATTTCATGAATAAAAATTGTTATTATTATTATTAATGTCCACAGGATTAAAAGTCGCTTGTTCCACAAATATGCAATGGCCCTAAGAGTAAATTGCTAGACATGTACTTATCAATGTGCGACGTGTGTGTCGCGAAGTAGTTTGCGGGTGTCTTGAAAGTAAACGTATTTTTATACTGCTCAGAAATCTGGGGCTCTGTTGACCATGAACTAGTGTAATTTAGAGAAGAGCTAAATGTTTTTGAAGACCAGCAACTGAGGGATTAACTGCCGATTTTCAACCGACCAGTTTAAATGCACCTATTTTTTCTTTCTTGACACACCTACAATGGCATCATTCCATGCACGCTGAAATGCACAGTAGATGCACAGTGGAGTCTGCTTTCGCTGCTAGATAATTCTATACAGTTCCTTTCGGCTACTCCTCTGTTAGTTCGGCATGTATTAAAGACTTTTACAGATGACATGCGTCTCTATGAACGCTGAGCGTGGAAACAGGTGGTAAAACGCCAGAATCACTTTTATGCAGGATCCGCAGCCCCTCTAATTCCAAGAAGAAAGGACACTTCCAAGCCCAAGTTGAAAAACAAGGACGGTCAAACGGGCGCAGCAGAGTCTGGCGGAAAGTCAACGAAAGTCACCAAGCCGAAGCCATTCGACTTTCTTCCGTGGTGTCTGTGCTCTAAAGGTGGGCCCCTCACTAGTTCATTACATATTCGGGGTGATGCGTACACCTAGAGCAGGGGTTCTCAAACTTTTTTGCTTGGAGGAACCCCAAAAGCCTTCAATAAGTTCCAGGGAACCCCCCCCCCCCCCCCCCCCCCCCCCCCCCCCCACACACACACCCCGCTTTCACTTACCAGCAATGTTGTGGAGTGCATTTTTGCAAAGAGAGAGTTGCAAAAGTTAAATGTTTATTGCACCGATTAATACAAATACTAATGTGATGGGTGGTACTGCTTCCCTTTTGAGAGCAAGTCAAAGCGTGGCTCAGCAGCACTCAGAGCCAGTCTCATATCAGCTGCCGGGTCAGGGCCAGTGAGGGTTCTCGCGGAACACAAAAAGACAGCCCGCGGAACCCCTGTGTTCCGCGGAACCCAGTTTGAGAACCCCTGACCTAGAGCATAGACACATGCGCAGGCTGAGCATTAGCGTTTTGCGCAGTTTTGTGTTCAGAAGAAGGAAAGATTCAGAGCCGCAACAAATTCGGTATCTTTATGCTTCACTGTGGGTTCGAAATGGAGATGGCGTTGATAAGAGAGAGAAAAGCAACTTCTGTTATGAGCAAAGGTTGGACGGAAGCCTCCGGAAGGTGGAGCCCTTAGACCAAGGCTCCATTTGCCGTAGCTGTCAGAGTGGCCCGGGGTACTGTGGGGAGGACTGGGGCATTCCCACGTGAAGTGGGAAAGGGTTGATAATTTCTCATTCGGAAGGGAACAGTACTAAGTTATGATCCTTGCAAAAAATGTAATAGCTTGAAGATACTCCATTAGTCCGGATCTTTTACCTTGAGTTTGACGCATGATAGCCTTAGTATATTATGCGCTATAAAACACACACAAGACAGAAAAAGAGGGGATCTTTTTTTTTTTAGGAAAACGGAACAAGTGCGCTTCTGAAGCAACTGATTAGCAAGAGGAGTTGAGTGATACATAGCAGAGCTAAGGAAAGGCAGGGAGATCGACCAGAGGTGTTTTTGACTGCTTTATCTGTGAAGGGAATAAAAAAACGTAGAAAGAAATAAAGGAAGAAAAGAAGAAGAAACTAAGAAGGAAAGAAAGAAAGAGAGAGGGAGAATGGCAGAAAAATAAATAAATAAATAAATAAAGATAAAAAAGAAGGAAAGAAAGGAAAAGAAAGAGAGAAAGGAAGGAAGAAATAAAGAAAGAAGGAAAGAAAGAGATAAAGAAAGAAAGGAAGAAAGAAAGAAGGAAAGAGAGAAAGAAAAAAGGAAGAAGGAAAGAGAGAAAGAAAAAAAGAAAGAAGGAAGGAATGAAAACGAAGGAAAGAAAGAAGGAAAGAAAGAAAGAAAGAAAGAAAGAAAGAAAGAAAGAAAGAAAGAAAGAAAGAAAGAAAGAAGGAAAGGAAGAAAGAGAAGAGGCGTGCACTTGGGATTAAGCGAGCAACGATCGGGGTAACCGGCCGCTGTTGGTTTTGAGAAGTGTAAAGGGTAGCACCATCTCTAAAGCCACTTGCGATGACATCAATCAGAAGCTGAGTTTTAGAACCATTTATTAATAATAGGTGGCTGCCAAACATTTCATCTCCCAAAGAAACAGGGTTGCTGTCCATTTGCAATTAATGAGTAATGAACACGCGTTCGTCAATGCAACGGCAGCCCTGAGACGGTACACAAGGGTATAGCCTCTCGTCGTGGTAAGGTCTGTGGTAAAATAACAACTGGGTTTAGCTGTCGAACTGGCAGTAGCATTAAGGAGAAGAGCTCAATTTTGTGTGCCGAAGGGAAACAAAGTGAACATAAAACAAACAAAAACATGAACAAACCAAAAGAGAGACAGCAGATTAGAAAATATGCATGGTCTGATCGATGCCTCGAGTTCTGACTGGCTTTCAGCCGTTGGCGACAAAAAGAGAAAGAGCGTGAATGCGCGATGGCAGCATATGCATGAAGAGGACAGCATTCATGCACAGATAATCAGAAAGCTATTGTTCGTCTGCACAGGTCTGGACAAGTTGGTATCACTAGTCCACAATAGCTAAACAAAGCACTGAAAAGTTGAGTGCTCGAGTGTTGTGAGCGTCAGCTTACTCGTTTGCAAGAGTCTAAAGGGAATGTTTCATAACTGTCGTGAGCAAGCAGAGGAAAGGTGTATGAACACACAAGGAAGAACTTTTCGAGAACGCTTTTGCAGGCTAGTTGGTGCATTACTGGAATTGGTGTTTAGCGCTGTCAAGTTCGTTCCTTCATTTACTGTCTTTCTGTGCTAAAAACCAATTCCAGTAAGAATTCTTCGACCGCTTTCAACTAAACGCGACATTTCAGTTGTATTCGCTAACTTCTGCAGCGACGTAACAGACCGTTACAGGTAGCAGGAAGTGCGGTCCAAAGAGCTTAATGTCAGAGCGCACTCATTGTGGTACGGGTTCAACGATTTTCGCAGGGAGCGCCGGGCGCACGAGC
This sequence comes from Amblyomma mixtum, assembly GCF_055824585.1. Classification (NCBI taxonomy): domain Eukaryota; kingdom Metazoa; phylum Arthropoda; class Arachnida; order Ixodida; family Ixodidae; genus Amblyomma; species Amblyomma mixtum. The sequence continues at coordinate 103,055,370 of NC_143014.1, read as the reverse complement.
CTGCCGTATGGGAAACCGCGGCAGCGGCCGCGACTGCCGGCAGTGACTGAGGAAGCCTCCCGCCGCAACTCGACCGACATCGGGACGCCCGAGGGCGAGTTGGGCTTCCTGCAGCATCTGTGCCTGTGCGCCGTCTGCCGTGCGCAGATGCAGTCCTGCCAGCTACTGGCGCAGCTCGTGAGCGAAGCCCAGGGAGCCGCTGGTGAGTGAACGCCGGTGGGAAGATGCGAGCTCCGGAACGAAGAGCTTCAAAAAAGAGCATAGGGAACGCTTGACACCGACGTGCACCGACACGTGCACGTACTCATGGTCACATTGTGATGTAAAATCTCAGAACATTATGCAGAACCCTCTAGATAACAAACCTGCATCGTTGAGAACAGTTCTTAGCACTGCCAAATTTCCCATGTGTGGCTTCGGTCATTCGCAAACAAAGAAGTCAGGATCATAAGGCAAGGAAATTCGCCCCATGCAATGAAAGACGAAAATCTTTACCATGCACGAACGGTGATGAAAAAAAATGCTGAACTTGAGAAAATTTCGCGGCATTACCACATCTTCCCCCCTCCCCTGTCTTACAGAAACAGGAGGGTTCTCAAGTGTGCAGCTTGGAGTAATTTTCCTGACGCGCAGCCTTCTTTGTTGATATCGCACGTTGTGTCTTTTTTGTTTAATAACAAACCCTGTCAACATAAGTGAAACTATCCCCCCTTGCTTGCTGCCACGTTGCTCGGCATACAGATTCATTGGTGCACCTTTCATCGTAATCCGCGAGCCTGCTATATACTACAAAGTGCGAAAACCCATTCCAAACGAACGCGGTTATCATCGCCTTTGTTCTCTCTTCTGGGCAAGCTTTGAGAAGGCACCTAATTACTGCGTCAGAAAAACTCGATCAGCCTCCTATGCGGCTGAAGAAATCTGAAGTCATCAGAATCCATCGCTGCAAATACGACAAGCGAAGCCAATCCCTCAACATCACCATTGAGGGGCAAGACGTGCGAGAAGTGCCGACTGTAAGAATATTGGGAATGTTGCTTCAGTCAGACCACAAGGCGGACTATACACTCAAGCGACATGCCGAAACCACCGGCCCATTAACTAAGACGATCACCAGAGTGAGAAACAGGAAGAGGGGACTCAGAGAAAGAGGCACTCTGCATGGTCAGAGCTCAGGTGGTCAGCAGGGTCACATATAGCCTGCCCTATCAGTGCCTCACCCGGAGAGACATCGATTAAAGAGATGCCCAGTTAAGGGAAGCCTGTACGGCGGCACCTCGGCCTACCCAAACGCACCTCCACTCAGAAGTTACTAGAATTAAGCATCCATAATGCCTTCGCCGAACACCAGGAGGCGCCTCTTATAGCACAGAAGGGGCGCATACTCCTCTCCGCAACGGGCTTGGCCCTGCTGGCTAGGCTGGACTATGCTGACAGTTCTCGAAAAATTCAGGAAACAGGCATGATCCCAGATGAGCTAGGTAGGACATTCTCGGTCCAGCCATTCCTCCGGAGCATGCACCCTTAACTGCACAAGGGGCGTAGGGAGGCAAGAGCCAGGATCCTGAAGAAACGCCAGATAGGAAGGGCAGACACGGTCAACATAGACGCCTCCAACTACCCAGGAATCAGAGCGGCGGTAGCCTCGATGGTCGACCTCACTTATTGGGAGATCACCAGCGCAGCCGTCACCGCCAACTACGACAACCCAACGAAAGCGGAGAAAGTATCCGTTGCCCTCGCTATAGTCGAAGGCTCCAGGAGGGACACTCTCTACACTATAGTGACGGACTTCTAGGTGGCCTGCCGGACTTATCTTAGGGGTAGGATCAGCAAGCCAGCGCTCCAAATCATGCGGTAAGGCCCACGGCCGGCATCGGCGAGCACCTAGTTACATGGACACCAGGACACATCGGCCTGGCTGGCAACTGCGCAGCCGATACCGTAGCCCGATGATACACGAACCGAGGTGCGGAGGACCCGCTAGAACACAGACCAGTGGTTCCGGCGTATAGTGGTATCTTGCAACAACATCGCGTGTGGACGATGGCCCTGTTCTCACCTCATAGCCAGATCCCAGAAGAACAGGCAATCGCTTGAACGTGGCTACAGACATTTACCCTAATTTACACCCGGCAGAGCGCGGTTGCATTTTCGCGGAGGCGACAGGTCCATGCACTGTGTGATGTAAGTGCACATTAAAGAACCCCAGGCGGTCAAAATTTTCCTAAGCCTTCCACTACGGTGTCCATAATAGTCTGAGTCGCTTTGGACGTTAAACTCCAGAAACCAGCCAACCTAATTTACACATCCTCAGAAAAATTCACTCAGCAGCCTATAGGCCTCTTGCGCTGGAGTTTGAGGTAACGTGGCGGCGCCTGGTGGCAGCAAGGAAAAGCTGGCTGGGTAGTACCAGGTTGGGTAGTAGTGAGCGCTGGCTGTGGCGGCGTACCTTTCTAGCCTGCGTTTTGCTTGGATTCGCACGTTTTTCTGCTCTGTTGTGAGTGCGAATAGGCTCGTCACTTGTGACCAACCACGCCGCAGCCCGGCCGTGGCTTAGTTTTGAGAAAACCGACGCTCCGTGTGCCTTATGACGAAATGCAGGCAGCAGAAGGAATCGGCGACGCCGATCCGCCCGAGAGGCCTCGCTCAGTCTCGAAAAAGCATCACCGTCGTTACTGCTGCGTCGTGGGCTGCCACGAGCAAGAAGGTCTGAATCCCAATATCGAATTCCACCGTTTTCCTTCAAGGTCTCACGAAGCGGAGCGCCGGGCGCGCTGGATAGCTGCAGTTCGACGCACTGAGTAAGCGAACCTTCGCGTTGTGCTGGCTGCTTCGCCTCCCTTGATGTTTGTTTGGTTATCCGCGTTGCTGAAATTCATTCTTTTTGCACATGCAGTCCGGACGGCAAACCGTGGGATGCAGTGCCGAACACCAGCATATGCAAGCCACTTTGTGGGTAACGAGCAAAACAATACCAGTCATCCCTCATATGTACCTACAATCTTCCCCGCGGTCTACAGCCGGCCTCATCCTCCTTGTGTTCGTCTTCTTTTGGCGCTTACCTCTCTCAAAAAATGTATATTTAGCGAGCAGCCGCATATGCAGGCGTAGAATGAGAATTTATGCATTCTACAACACAACTTGTCTAGTACATCCCTACATAGGACCAAGCAAGCAGCAAAGCAGCAAAAAGTGTACCATGACAATCACCAAACAGTAGGGAATGCGCAACAGAGCAAGCAGCAAAAGGTGAGAAACGAACAGCATAATTCAGAGATCATATCAAGGGAATGCACAACACATCAAAGAGCACAAAAAAAAAATGCATGGTATAATTATGTCATGTCAACATCTCTCAGATAATCACTATTAAGGCAAATCGGCATATCAGCAGGCATGCTGGTGGTTCACGACTAGAGACCCGCGGCCACTGAGACAATTGACGATTCGACCGGTGCAACGTGGTGAGGTGGCCAGTTGCGTGCAAAATGACCACAAATGGGGGGGGGGGGGGGGGGGGGCGAATTCGCTGCGCACTACGAGCAGCCCAGCGTCGAGAGTGAAATGTGCACATTGTCTACCTCAAACCAGCACGTATGTGGCAGCGCGGAATCACTGATAACAGCGAACGTGTTCGAGCGAGGTCGTTTTAAGGATGAAAAGCTACATCAAGAATCTTGAATAAACAGCGCGAACGAAGACGAGCACAAAAGACAAGAAAACGGACGACACAGCGCTTGTCTTTTGTGCTCGTCTTCGTTCGCGTTGTTTATTCAAGATGCTTAACCAACTAGCCCGGCAAAACGTGTTAATACAGCAAGAAAACGACATCAAGCGCGCAGCGCACGAGCTCGCGCTGCAGCGTTATTCGGCTGCGAGCTCATATATGCATTGCATCATTTTAGCATTTGCTGAAGGAACAGAAGGCGGCTACTACAAAGCAGGCATGACTACTTGTTTAGCGAGATGCAGTCAGCAAAGACTGCAGGAGGCCCACAGTTTCGTGGCATGCTGAAAGACCGGTGCTGGCGCGGCGTGTACCGTCGTGCGATCGAGCAGTCCCGTATACATGTCTGTTTAGCGCTGCTGCGAATTCATATATTGCAAGTATTTCATCGCGTTGGTGCGCTTGAATCTCGAAGCGTGCAGACCTTACATGAAGTTCAACTTCGTACGCGACTCTCTTCACTTGCGAATGACACCGCGCTGAAACTTCGCCGCTTATTTCTTGAACAGAGTACACGTACTTGGCGTTGCATAATTTCTTCCCTTTACACAGCGTGCCAGCCCTGAAAAAAATCTTCGGCGCCCGATATTCGCTGTAGGCCATGGCAAAGCACAAGCGAAAGTCGCGGGTCCGTACTGCCAACGCGCTTTCCGAAGCAGACGCCTGAGCCCGGTACTACCCAGCCGAGGGCAGAGGGCGCTCTTTAGCACCATTTTCGCAGCGCCCCCTGGGCAATGCAAGAGGTCTATAGGGCCGCCTTATGCACTGCGGGATGGTAGCCGCACTATAGCACGCCTCGTGGGGCTGCCAACGCAACACGACAGTCCCCAATATACAAAACCCATCATAGGAGCAGAGGGAGTAGGCTTTGTACAGCTCAAACATGGAAGACCAGCGACGCCTGGCGGACAGGACAAGAGCTGCTGCCGTCTCCATAGGAGCCCTGAACTAGGAGCTTCACCCAAACGCCAGAGAAGGTTTCTGAACAAACGCTTTTCATTCATTCATTCATTCATTCATTCATTCATTCATTCATTCATTCATTCATTCATTCATACGCGGTCGCGGGCACTTTGTGAGAACTGACCCTCGCAGTACTGGGAATGCCGACTTCAGTGATGTTCCATTCGGGGAATTTTTCTTTCTTTAGGGAATGGGCGGGGTAATATTTGGCGAAAATAGAATTTTTTTACGGTGTTTCAGGGAATTCTAAGAACCGAAATTGTCTCACGTTTACCAAATTTACGACCAAGCACAGGAAATCTGGACAATGGTGTCTAGTTTGCATAGCTGCCACCCCGTGTCACATGGCGCTGAACGCTCGAAGACGCGCCTCCGAACGCTGACTCCACATATCCTGAATCCACAAAGGTCCGAGTGAAACACTCGGATACTCGTCTCGAATAGCTCTCGAGTGCTAGCCTCCAACCTGACTAAGGGACGTATGCTATGTGCAACGAGAAATCATATGATACCACCCGCAACGACGTACGACGAACGGTTGCGTCACAGTTTTTAAACGAAATTTGGTTTTCAGGTAATGAAATGCGTAGTAATTGTCTCACATATTGATGGACACCTCAACCGCGCCTTAAGGGAGGAGGTAAAGAGTTTGGGAAGGCATACAATTGAAGGCGTATATATCGTCGGTTAGAATCCGTATCGGAAGCTAGCCTCCAACTTCACTAGCATATGTAAGCTATATGCATCGAGAAATCGGCTAACACCACCCGGAACGCTGTACAACAAACAGTTGCTGACAATTTTGGTATGAGTGTAGTAGCGAAAACTGTCGCCACAATGAGGCCAGTCAGTGGAGTGTATATATGGACGAACGAACATGTACTTGATTGTCTGAAATGGCGGTGCTCGTTTTGCGGTGTGCGTCGTACGGCCGTTTGATGACGTCACCCTAGTTTTCTTGACATTACTGGGATTTTCTGTACCACCTGAGAGCATTCAAACTAACATACACACTACCAAACAAACACACGCTGCCGGCTTTTTCGTAATGGGACTAGTAATGCTTTCGCATTAATACCAATAGAATATATATGTATGTAGGCCTTCACCGAGGTGTACCCTTCACCCTGGTGAAGAGCTTCAAGGTAGATGCCCTAAGGATAAAGGCCTTTAAATCAAATGTCTTTATGGACAAGGCATTTAGTGGGAAGGCCTTTATGTCAAAGGATGCTTTCGCATTAGCAGCAGGTAAGGATATAAGTGCCCACCATAACTACTGCTACTGCGCTACATTGCGGGGTTATCCATGCTAAACCGTCTCCTTTATCCTTAAAGCATTTACCTTGAAGGCCTTCGCCCAGGTGTACCCTTCACCCTGGTGAATGCACACCACGTGTACCCACCTGGCAGGTTGTCCACAACCCGGTGGGCCGCCGGCCACAAAGCAGACTTCAGGGACGTATGTATACTCTCGGGGAGAAAAGTTTGTGGGACACGAGCTCTTGGAAAAATGTTTATTGTAGCTCCACCTCGCTATTCAGTCGCCTGATATTGCCACGAATCTTTGTAGTAGTTGTTTGTTCATTCTTCAAGGCTGCCGGAGCGCCGCTTTGTCACTTTGCTTGGGACGCGGGAGGCGACAGGATTTATCTCGATTAATCGCATTCGAGTGGAGCGGATTCTGCATTGTTCCAGAGTGTTCTAGTGGCTTTGCCCGCTTTGTCTCGAAGGTTCGCTATTGGCTTTGAGTTCAGCACGGCCGAGATCTGCGGGCATTCGGTTCGACGACCACCGAGCACGCTTGTCGCTACGCCGGAACCGACTCATTCAGTTCTTTGCGGGCGCAAGTCAGCCCATATAGAGAGTTTTGTTTGGAAGCCATTTTCGCCATCTTCTTGCTCTCCGGACTGCAGTCACCACTATGTGACGATATTGTTACCAGAGGAAGGAGCGTTTAGGCCTTTAATACCTTCAAACAATATCAGGCAACTGTGTAGCGAGGTGGAGCAACAATAAACGTTTTTCCTCGAACTCGCGTTCAGCAAACTTTTGTAGGTACTTATGACCAAAATCGGAAACTGCGCTTTAGTAGTAATACCGCACAAAACAACGACGAATTTATAGATAATACCTTTAAATTTCGCAGACTGGTTACAGAAATATAAAGAAAAAGAATACCGAGCATGGTGGCATCTGCCATCCTCTTGTTTCAAAGGGGACGCTCCTAACATCTATCCAACTATCTTTACTCTTTGCAGCTAGATCAGGATGTCATCGAACGTGAAGCTACAAAATGAAATTTAACCAAGAAGATGACACATGTGAAGTGTATGATACATCCGCAGAAACAATACAACATATGTTACTAGAATGTGGCACCATCCATGTCGATACGGGCAGAGTCACCCTCCCCGAGTCCCTAAGGTTTATAGATAACAAAGGTAATGTGAGTGAATTTGTTATACATGTTAAGAAAAAGTGATTGCAAGATTTGTGGCTCAAAAGCAGGGTGGTGACGTAAGGTTAGCGTTCAGGATTAAAACAGGTCAAACGTAAAATCAGAAGAATTTATATGAAAAGGAAAATGACGAATTTATAGATAACACCATTGAATTCGACATGTTGGTTAGGGAAATCTAAAGAAAAAGAAGTACCGAGTATGTTTGGCATCTGCCACCACCCCGCTTCAAACTGGATGCTCCTAACATCCATAAATCCATCGATGCAGGAAAGCGAGGCATGTTTTCAAGCTGCTCCAGGGAAGCAAGGACCCGGAATAGGAAATTTGAGGTCTAATTGAGGGAATTTTGGGTTACAGCATGGAACATCCCTGATTGTCTTGTCGAAGTGGTTTACATGCATTCCACGGCCTCACCAAGTGCTTACAAGCTGTTGCTGGAAACATTTATGGGCGCGCCCTTCTCGCGGGATGCGCATGGGGCCATGGAGGGGGGTTAGGCTGGCCTATGCCTGCGGTTCCCGTATCTACATCAGTGCGACAATCCGTAATGGTAATCGCGAGAAAGATTTACAGTGTGCCACGACACCATGACAATTCGTTTCCTTCCTGACCCGACCATGCTCCTGGCCAGGTCCCCTCGCAGCGATCCAGTCGCCGATGGGGTACGGCCTCTACCGGAGCCGGCAGCCGACGGCTGCGCCAGCCTCGGACAGCGCTACGTCCGAAGAAATGCACGACTCATTCGAGAGCGGAATGCGAGATGAGTACAACTTCCTGCGCGAACCCGAGTCCGAGGACTCCACGTTCTACGACGACGATGCCGAACCCGTACACCTCCCCGAGCAAGGTGAGCACAGCGCTTAAAGCGCCTCTTGACAGAACCTCACTGTGAGGTTACCCACGAGAGACGATGATATGCAAATCCGGCTGTCACTGCCGAGGTTTGACCTTTGGGCTCGGCAGCCGAACTCCAAAGCCACTGAGACACCCCAGAGGGTGAGCGGCCGAAGCTATGCGCTGCTGCTCAAGCGCGCATTAATCAATATTCGTAATATTCGTGTTAAGATGCAGATAGTTTTCTTTTAGGCTACGATTGTGAAGTGGAGAGCAGGCTGTATAGTACGAACTCGCAGCTTTCATAACATGAACAAAGGCGCACTGTTAACCTGAAGACTACTATTATTCTTGAATGTGTGGGCTTGGCACTCCCAGCGCAGGTTGGAAGCCGAGCAGGTGCACTCCTCTCCGAACCATCCTGAGGTCTAGCACACCGACAGGCTCACACAGTGCTTCTGTTTTTCTAATACGACGGCGAAGGAAATAACAGGGCAAGCTAAATTTCTGTGTCTTGCTTACGCCGGGGATACGCTCGTCGGCCGGCTTGAAAAGCGGCTCAACAGTCAGCGTCTGGCGAGGTGGAGGAAGACGAGCCCTCAAGCGCGCGCACGAGTCGCGCGCGCACACAATACGAAAAAAATCGCGGTGGTGGCGGCGGCAGCGGCGACGACGGCAGAGTCACGCGCCCCAGCGGTTCCTGAGGGCCCAGGTCCCAGCCCAGGGCGTCCTCGACATGTAGCGGCAGTAAGAGAAGACCAGCAACCCGCCATGCAACGGTCAGCCGTGCGTCGATGACGAACCATCCGGAACAGACCCTGGCCACCACACGGTCCTAATAGAGTGAGCGCACGCTCTGGCCAGGTCGGCCGTAGGAGCCGGTTGGGTCTGCGGGAACTCCATAGCTAGTGTTTCTTTACGGCTGAGGCGAATACGGGTGACCAATGTGGTTGCGGGCGATGTTACCCGTATAACGCCGAGTGTATCTGAGTTGCCCGTTACTGCTGCTGGCACGATGCGCCTTAGTTGGGCTCAATAGCACTTCTCAAGGAGTCGGAAATGCAGGCTTGAAAGCGAATCTAATAACACTGTAGTTTTCTGCTTTAAGACTTGGCTTGTCCATGCCACATACCAAGACAGTTAGCTTGTACTCCTAGGTTAGATTTTACTACTTCATGGCGCACCACATCGAAATTTTTCTGAACTGTGGCTTCGCAAACTGTTTCGTCTTGTGCCAGGAAAACTGTGCCATGACAAATTATTCCTTACGCAAGATGAAATGTTATGGGTTTCAAAGGATGTTGAGAGCTTGGGTACTTCGTGCGGACGTGTATGCTGTCCTAACTGCCTTTACTTAGGCGGGAAGGTCTATATCAGTACTCGACCGGGAAAATGATTGCATTCAACGAAAAAATCATATCTCATCTATATCCCCTTGAATCTGCACGTCAAGTCGGACTAATATGGCTCAAGATAAGGTAGAAGCCATGTCTCTCGAAGCCCAGCTTGAGGAGTGTCATTCACGCGTGAACGTTTCAAATAATTGGAGGACAAGGCAACGACAAACTGAACACTGAACAATGCATGGGCAAACTGAACTAGCCGCAGCATTGCAGCCGCAGGTGCACTGTGAGAATAAACAGGACGTTTCAGTGAACTCCTCCCATAATGCAGGTGGACTAAATAATTAAAACAAAAACGCGTTTTGACAAAAAAAAACGTTCGTTTCTTCGTAGTGATGAGGGGGGGGGGGGGGGGGGGCGGACGTCGTAAAATGTGCGATGTGTGCTAATCTGCACGTACTTAGCTAATATCTGCAGACCGACTTTTTAATTATAGCCGTTAGGCATTTTGTTCTAATTTACACACTGCAGGAGTCCATCAGTACATCCGATATTATTGGATGCGGAAAATTGTAATTACCCTCGACGCAACGGCGGTAAGAATTACGGATCTCCGGAACATCGAAAACTGATATGGCCATTACTTACGGCCAACAACACAATTTTAATTCCAACTAAACGCCTAACTGTAATGGTTTAAAAAATTGAACATTGAAATTTATTTAACCAGCTTTCTGTTTAACACGATACACCCCTTTTCTGACGTCCTCCGTCATGGGTATCACTATACTACCAAAGGCATACACATACATATCCCTCAAAAAGCCCATTTTTGAAGTGTCACTGGTGGGCTTCACTTCAACACCCTCTACAATTCGAATGCCTCGCGACGTAGAGAGAACGCAGAAGTGCGCAAAAGTAATCATTTTGTTCTCGCTGTCTTTTGGCGGGACACGGTCGCACAACGTATGCACGCGAACACTTTGCGGATTTAATCCAAACATTTTCCACGTCACTTGGCATTCGACTTCTGAAATTAGTCCATACATATATACGGCCACGTATATATGCATAAACTGCCTTCTTGAGGCCGTTGCGCTCTACTCCTGCTCTTCTGGTAAGACTTTGGCTTTAATTATGCAGTACTGCTATAATAACATGAGATCCTAGACGCATTTTTTATTCTAGCTTTAGAGATACTAAAGGATGCAGCTTCGCATCTGTGCGCGAAGAACGGAGTAAAAGATACGTATGTCGTCCTTTGGGTTGTACGACCGCACGGCTGCAGCGCTGACTAGTAGATGTCTGTGATACCGGCTAAACTTTCAAGTGGCCCCGCAGTATACACGTAAGAGCTTAATTCGCGCGCTGTCGATGGCGCCATGCGGCCTGCTGCGCGCTTCGCCGCCGTGACGCGGGGAAGCGTCCCTGACGGGCGAGTCTGGCGGTGCAGCCTGCTTCAAGGAGGACTACGGCAGCGGCGGCGGTGGCGGAAGCGGAGAGGAGGCGCTCCGGCATCCGCCCTGGTCCGTCTCAGTCGGGGGGCGCTCGTCAGCAGCCAAGTCGACATCCAACGCAAAGAGCAGCGCCAGTCCGGCCGAGCAGCGCCGTCGGGGAGCCATGGGTAGCGTCCTCTCCTGCTTCCACGGCTCGTTCTCGCCCAGCGAAGCCGAGACCGACCACAAGCTGCTTCCCGTCGCACCCAAACCACCGGCCGGTGAGTGCCTCGTTGCCGCCCCGCGGAACGGCTTTTCGCCCCGCGATTTCTGCACCAGCTGATCGCTGAAAATCGCCGCACGCGTGAAACCTTCCAGGTGAAGCCTTCCACTGTAGGCACACAACGCTGTCACCGCGCGCGTTCTGTCCCAGGGTTACTGAAGTAACAGGAAAATACGAGGGTCTAGAATGCGACGGAAAACGGTGTACTTGGTTTTCCTCACCCATGTCTCAGGTTACGGTGGCCTCTTTCTGAACGGGTGGTAATGCACTGGTGATTATGGATTTTTTTATCCATGGCGTCATGATGTTGCTCCGTTTGTGCTTAAGCTGCGCATGCTAAGACGGCGGCGGAGAGGAAACCACAGACAGGCGAGCATCAAGCGCTCTGTGTGGGCGTTCCTTCTTCTGTTTGTCTTGGCGTGTCGCGCTGTTTGGGTATTAAGTTATCGTTCTGAAAGCGTCCCCACTATATTTTCACCTGGTCGCTGCTTTGGCGGAAAGTTTTCGGTTGAAAAGGTGATCAGTAGCATTTTCACGTGCGTTTCGTCTCGATCACAGCTGTATGGGAACAATTCGACACACTGTGCTGAAAGATAATTTCTTCATTGACTTATACTGATGCGAAGTTTATGTTGATTCATTATAAAAATGCTATTTTTGCGGACCAACCGCAGCCAGTCTGAGCAATACAGGAAGCCTTTTGAGAAATTACGCAACGCATACTTGTTTTCTTGTTGTGCGTGGTGTTCAGCTCCTTATAAAGTAGTTGCGCCTTCCGGGGTACAATGCAACTTGACTATGAATAATCTGCAAGTGAAAATAATCCCATGCTAACAAGCCTTCGCAGTCATATGACTTCGATTAGAAATTCTTATGCTGTAGTAGAAATCTCAAGCAAGTACTCTTGCATTCGCGGTGACATGGAAAGGGCGAAGCGTGAGCTGTGTTTTGTGGCTATATTCAAAACCACAGAAGCAATGAACAGGCGGTCACTTAACGGGAAGCCCTCTCTTTCCGGGCTGAGAGGAGCAATAAAAGGGTAAAAGAGTTACAGAAGGAACTAATACTTTCTGACATCACTTCCACGTTCCGCACCAGAACACACAACTTTACTGCTAAAGGTCATTGGGAACACAACTGTATGCTTTTTTTTTTACTGCCCGGCACTTTGTGTAGTTACATACGTCGGCTGCTGTACGTCCCGCCTGCGCACACGGCTGACTTGCACTGCATGGCACAGCTTCTGTTAGGGAAAGCAAGCTTGGCCGGCGCGGCGTGGGCTGCGTCGTCGGTCTGGCTGCCACGCTGGTGTTGACGTGTCGATCGCAACCTAAACACGCTTTTAGTATACTTGTTTTCTGCAGCTTTAATGTTACTGGTTTCCGCCATGAAAAATATTATGTGGGTGTCAAAGCTTTTTGAACAACTGCAACGAAAGACGAGACAGGAGAAGGACAAACACCAGCGTTGGGGTTTGTCCTTCTCCTGTCTCCTCTTTCGTTGCGCTGTTTTACCCAGTTCTTTAAAAATTTACCAACCAGCCCGAATTTTCCCTCTACTGGTGTCAAAGCTATAGTTTCAATGACCTGAAAAAATGAGTGTCCTTGCTTTCAACGAGCAATGTGTCGAACCGACAGCAGCGTCCTGAGCTTTAATTTTTCTACAATTCACACCACCTTCGAGCCGATACTAAAGTTTTTTTTTTTTTCACGACCCTTGGAGGAACCTTTTTTTTGGACTGTGGGGAAGCGTGGGAGAGCATAATACTCAACTCTTTCATGCCCTTCGAGCACAGTACAGAGTCCAGTATGGTGGCACTTTTCGACTTGTTTACAAAAGAGGTCTACACCGACGGGTGTGAACCCGAACTGAAATTGAAAAGAAAAAAAAAATAAAAATATTTGATTACCGATTGCAGTGAAAGTATTCACACGTTCAATGTTACAACAGAGGAAAGTTTATCTCTCGATGCGTTCATTTTCATAATGACTGCGGAGGAGACGTCATTCTGGCATTGTACTTTTCGCCGAATTTGCGTCATCTGCAGGACGAAAGAGTGTGTGACAAAGCAGCCAGGCAACGGTATAAACGGAAGCCGGTCACGGAGCCGTGCTTGCCTATTTCTTAATAATTTTATTTGCAGCGGCTACTTCTTAGAACGGGCTGCCACTCACTCCGCAAACTTTACAGCGTGTTTCGACTTTCTAGACAGGCATACTGATGACTGTGTGCTTCATTATATTGCATGTAGTCAGCGTTCATTTCAAAAACAATTATTGGTAGATTTTTCTATAGCTTTTAAGAAAAGTGCATAAATTAAGATTACGCCGACGGCGTAAAAGTACCAGTAAAAAAGGGGGGTTTGGAAGAAGTCATTACAGCGATTCCTTCGAGCACCTTTGAGGTGAAATGGTAAAAGGAGAAAAAGGAAAGACGAGGAAAAAAGATAATTTCCTTTTTATTATCGTCGCCTGTGACTAAATCATTTTCTTGAATTACAATATGGCTAGTCACTTGTAGCTTGAACTCACGAGAAACCTTTTACTCCCCCCAAATAAGCGAAAAATTGATAAAATTATTTCGAAACTAAGCCTATGGATTAGTAGTTTCTAACATGCCCGCCGCTTTTCGTGAAATTTAGTATCTTGAATGCAAAAGTGTTTGGGGGTAATAAAAAGAACAGATATGCATGAGAGCGTCAATTTTGATATAATACATTTTTAAATCTGTGTGTCATGTCACAGCTGCTTTCTGAAAAGCATCGGTAAACGCCATGACTATTGGGCTATCCTTCCATCCTCTTTTTCTGACCGCTCCACTTATAAACACTTCAATAAATGTAAAATATAAAAAGAAATGTGAACATAACTTCCAGTCACAGCTAGTGTAGCTCACCGAAGAGGAAGCTAGGTGGTCGCAAGTACAGGACTTGCACGCGTATTTCTCGGAAGGCATGATTTCGCGACGAAGCGACGGCGCGCCTGCAAAGACAGGCTGCGAGGACCTAGTGGACAAACGTAGTCTTGCACCAACACCCTATGGCCTACACTCCCCTCCTTTCCGAGTCTCTCTCTCTCTCTCTTGGTCTCTCTTCCGTTGACTCTGGTGCCCTCCACACGCTTTGAGACAGTCACAGGCTTTCGACTGGTCCCTCTTTCTTGACCCCGTTGCGAAGCTAGCACAGCCGGACTTTTTTTTTCTTTTGGGCAGAATGACCCGCAAGTTTGCTTTCGTTCAGAATTTTGTACAAAATTGCAGTACGCGAAGAACACAAACACGCCCTCGAGTCAAAGGTTATTCAATGCTCTTTTATTTGCTTCAAAATAAGCAAGAAATGTCATTGTGTGCGCTACTAAGTAGAGTAGCCGTATTATGGAAATTGGCCGTACTTTTTTCCGTTGCATCTGCTGCAAAAGTTACCAGGCCTAACCGCCCATGGCCAGAGTTCGGTCGTACGCGTATGCTGGTGAAACAGCCAACTTAATTTGCTGGCGTGAGCTCGTAAGGGTGGAACTCCTTCTACACGTCTTCAATAGCTGAGCTAACTATTGGCAGCGCTTACTGTGTCGCCGTGCCACCAGACGTAAAGTCACAGGCCCCTCGGCCAGGGAACTTCAGTTTGCAATAGGTGGTGCATGCAACGTTTGCTCGAAAAACAGTAATCTGGCGTAATTTCTCAAAATGGAACGAATTATCGAAAAAGCGTTAGCTAGACGAATGCGTGTAGAAAAAAAAAAAGGATACTCAGAATTAGTATTCAAAAATTTTACCAGAATATCAAGCTCCATCATGTTACTTTCAAACTGCCACAAAATTCACAAAATTTCTGTCCTCTCAATTTTCCGTGGCTATAGCTGGAAGTGTTTTATAAACAATTCACTGCGATCCAAGAGCTTGAGATACCGAGGTTGTAACGAGGAGCGCTTTAATAGGAGGAAGAATTAGTTCTGGAACATTTTGCATACTAGCGTATGGGCTTAATTAGATGTTCGTCAAGTAAAAAAATCACTGAAAAAAAACGCATCTAATTATGCCAAATAGTGGAGTACCGAGAATATTATTGCTAAGTAGCTCAAAAGAATAAACTATAGTGGTTTCTAGAGTATCTGAGATGCGGTTTTTGAGCCATAACAAAATATCGCAGAATGTTGGCATTGGAAATGAATAGCAATAAATGTGCCCGAATTTGCACAAAAACAAAACTTGCACTCTTAATACGGAAGACAAATTCTGAATTATGCCACTCATCTGTGTTGTAAGCCATGTCATGAACAAAAATGTATGAAATGCATGTATCACCGTTAACTAAAACGACTGGTCTTTTCGCAACCAAGCTCATCTGGTTTCGATTTTTTGGGGTTTAACGTGGTTTGGTTTGGTTTATTGGGGTTTAACGTCCCAAAGCAACTCAGGCTATGAGGGACGCCGTAGTGAAGGGCTCCGGAAATTTCGTCCACCTGGGGTTCTTCAACGTGCACTGACATCGCACAGTAGACGGGCCTCTAGAATTTCGCCTACATCGAAATTCGGCCGCCGCGGTCGGGATCGAAACCGCGTCTTTCAGGTCAGCAGCCGAGCGCCGTAACCGCTGAGCCACCGCGGCGAGCCGGGGTTTAACGTCCCCAAAACGACTCAACCTATGAGGGACGCCGTATTCGAAATGCTAAAGTGCCCGCTGCGGCGGGGATCAAACCCGCGTCTTTCGGGCGAGAGTCAAGCGTCATAACTACTGAGCCACTGCGGCGGCTTATGTGCCTTTCATCGAAGTAAAAAATTTGCGTCCTCCCTTCTAATTCTTGTTCCGCGTCTGAAGTTCTAGTCTCTTTATGATATGCTGAACAGCCTACTAGCCGAGCTCTCCTCTCTGATTAAGTTTATAGCTGCAGTGTTTTCTTGTTGGTGTAAGCATTGTAGCAGCGGGCAAAGCAATAAAAAAAAAAACTGTTAGAGAAATTTGCGAAATGGAACAGTTTTTATCCAACTAACAAGTAATTTTTTTTTTTTCATAACAAGGAGTCTGCACTGGAGACATCTGTACTGCCTCGTTACTCCCGTTCTGCGGAAGATTAAACAAATTAGATATTCGCTCTGTTGGTAAAGTTTGTACGTGCAGCCAAAAACGTATGAAATAATAAAAATAAAGACCTGATTACTCTTACAGGCACCGTCTCTTATTATGGCGCTGAAAGTTTCGAGCTTCGAACGTGGCGCGAACTGGATCCTAAAAGCAAAACTAAACTTCACTGTAACAAGCGCGTACGGTGTACATAAGCTTAATCCTTGTCCTTCGCGCTACAGTGCATGAGTAGCTTTTCATTACAGCCTGCAGGCTGTCGGTTAATCATCTCTGATTAACGACGACGGTGCACAACTGTGATGCGAACCTTGTTCCCACGCCTATTTCAAAGCCATCGCGGTGACGGCATCCTCGCTGGCAGCATGCAGGCGAAAGCATTTTTAATAAGTCGCAGCTGATGTGCGCGGGCAAGCCATGACGTCGTGCTGCGGAGAAGCTGGCGTGGGCAGCACGCAGACGCGGTTCATGTGGGCGCGAAATTCCTCCGGTCCCTTTTGTTATGTGGTGACGGATGCAGCGCGCGTCGCGGCGTGCCGAATGGTGCGCCGCACTAGCAGCACGTAGCGCTTGGATTACAGCTACGCGTCAGGCCTCGGCGGTGCTGTCTTCTGGCGGCGACTGATTTGTGATGACTCGTCTCACCGACATACGCCAAGAACACTCGATTTGTTCCGGTGCGCACTTTTTTCCACGCAGCTATTGGCGCGCTAGTGCGCAATAGCAATTACAAAAGGCTAGATAGAGTGGAAGTGAATATCCTTTGGTGTGCATGAAAGCCGGCGGAATTTCACAGTCTTACGCTGGCGGTGGCTTTCATGAGGTTCCTATCGAACGCTTACGGTAGATTAGCTCATGCACTCGTCTCATGCACTTGCCTCCGGTTTCGCTAATTCGAACGCAGCCCACACGCCAGCTGCACATGTGGGACTTCTCAGAAGTGGTCTAGTTAATTTATTTCCGGTAATATTAAGGTAGAAAGCACGGAAATGAACATTCATTCGTGAATCTTGCGAAGCATTATAGTTAATCGCGATCAACTGCCCTTTTCAAGATGGTTAATAGTAAGTTCCAATGACTAGTAACGAAGAAGGCAAATAGCCGCGTTTTCCGTCGGATCTACTTTTGTTCCCGAAAAAAAAAAAACAGTACATTCAATCCATTGCTGTTCGCGTCACCACGCGAAATGATTTCTCGCATACCTGGCGGCTTGCTGCGTTGATTAGACAGGCCGCACAACGCACGGGCGCTCGTGCCGTTGTTTATGCGTGTTGGGAGCGGCACGTCCTTTGTTCCAGCCCTACCGCGCGCTGCTGCCCGTCTGCGGGAAATCCGTGCCGAATATTGACAGTGGGTACGTGATGTTCCGTGTGGCGGGGAAACCTCTCACGCTTTGCCTTGGGAACAGTCCAGGTGCCGTTTGTCTTGCGTATTTGAGCGTTGCCGTAATAGCCTCGCGGCGAAAGCGTACACCTCAACGGCTATCAATCCTTATCTTCGATCGCATGGCGAAGTCTTCATAGTAATGATAATTGAGTGAGTCATGGTGAAGGGACGGGCTCTTGATGTTTATATAAGAAAGACATGGCATGTTACGGACGTTGTTTTAATATGGCATGCACAATAAAACAAAGCATCAGGTTATCACGAAAAATGAGAAAGATAATGTTTGTTCGAGTTATGAGGGATGCCAACTTGTCCGCTTTGGTCATGTCATGCTCCGCCGTTGTGTGGCTGCCTTTGGATTTTACTTTGTATAGAAACTGCCGCAATAATCGTTTTTCATCAGTGAACGTCAGCTTGACAACTTACATTCGAGTTGCCCAGACTCCCACCATAAAGTTTCTCAAAACTTCCTAGAGACAATAGAGATATGCGAGTTTTTTTTGAAGGCGTTTATTTCACCACGAGAAGGACGGGATATGTAAACTTCGCATTTCCTTGACTAGTTTTTGGTCGAAAACGTGGATTTCGTTTGCGGAGTTGTAGCTGCGCCACGATTAAGGTTACCATGCTCTCTGACGGAACCCACGGTTTCGCCCAATCTCTAGCCAAGCCGAATACAGAGTTGACACTTGCCGCTACCGTTGATCCTTGTTATAACGAAGCGGTTTGTAACGAAATAATGGATATAACGAAGAATGACGAAGATTGGTCAACACTGGCTATAAAATCTAGAAGAGTGCGGTGAGGGGCTAGTTGGTATGACATTATGAGAACAAAAAATAACTCCCGTGTGGTTCTCTTTCTCTTGTCCCGTCCTTTTGCGCAGTTATTTTTTGTTCTCATAATACTGGCTATAACGAAGCTACGGATATAACGAAGTTAGCGCCTTGCCCTTTCAACTTCGTTGTAACGAGGTTTGACTGTATTTTTGTCGCAGATAAACGACCACAGCACCTCTTTCCCTTCTAGGCGATTCTGAGCAACTCTCGTCTCTCATCGTGCACTTCTCCCAAAGAGACATCCTTTGAGAGCGAACGGACGCGCTTGTCCGGAGCGCTGTCGGCCGCAGTTCGGCTCGCTCGGCCCCGGCCGCAATCGCCGCTGCCTAATCACCCGTGTGGGACACGCGGATGACGCGGCTTGCCGCCGCCGCTCGTGCGTCGCGCGTCGGCCTCGCCCACCGCGCGAACGGAGGAGGCGCGCGAGGTTTTGCGCGCGCGCCGGCGCCCACGTCGGCCCGCGCGTGCCGCAATTCCTCGCGCTTCCTGGCGCTGCCGCCGTGTTCGAGCCGCACGGCGGCTTCCGACGGTCCCCGCGTGGGCGGCGCGAACCTTCAGTGAAATACGGGCGTGAAAGTGCTTTGGCAGTGTTTGGACTTTTCCGCCGCGGGCTGCTCGCCATTGAGAAACAGGCGCCGGAAGTCGGGGGATCGCCGTCTGCCGAGTTGCTTGCAGCTGCAGGGGACACTCGCACTTCTTAGAGCGGCCCACCAGGCAGAGCTCGCGCTCTTTGCCAGGATCTCGTGTCCTCTTGATTCTCCTAAA
This sequence comes from Amblyomma mixtum, assembly GCF_055824585.1. NCBI lineage: Eukaryota > Metazoa > Arthropoda > Arachnida > Ixodida > Ixodidae > Amblyomma > Amblyomma mixtum. The sequence goes on along the minus strand of NC_143014.1, from coordinate 103,036,256 downwards.
CCGTCTATGGCAGTTTTTCTGCTTTTTTCAGGAGGGTGCAGAGGCTGTTTGCACAAGAGCCGTGCTCGAAGCGAACGACATGTCTCCGCTTTTTCCGCCGAAAGGGCGGAGACTGGTCGGCTCTTTCCGAATCAAGAGAGCGAGAGTGGTGCGCGCGTGCTGTAGGCGCTGGGTCTTTCGTGAAACTGAGAGGTCGTCTCAACGCGTGCGCGGCGGCAGGTGGTGGATCGGTTGCGTAACGTCGTGCTTGTGTGTGAGGTTGCCCCATCTCTTCTGTCCTTACCCCCTGTGCACACCGTACGGGATTCCGGCGCATTCTGCGCGGGAAATTCCTCGGAAACGCCGCCTTTCTCGCCTTGGAGCGCCGGCTGGGAAGCTGCGCATACGCGTCCCTGGCCCTTAGGGGCGCGCCATGCTTTATGGGTGTCATGACCTGTTTTCTTTACTGGCTCGACACGAGTAAAGGAAGAGGAAACGTATTTTAGTCGCAGAGGCACCCAATTCTTCGCATATAGGTGCGCATCTGATGTAGCCGGATCGAATGCCCCACAAATACGTTCACCCAAACCCCTTGAACTTTTTCTTATGAAAACAGCAAGAAATGACAGTGACAGTACTTAATTCAGCGATTTTTTCTTGCAAGAAAACAGAGACTGAATGGTGATGGCGCAAGCGGCGCCGATATAGTCTCAGCAGAAAGGCTAACAGCGGCTACTGGAGTAGTAGATTTTGACCTTGCTTACTGGTTTTAGTTTAGTTTGAAAGTTCCGCCGTTTTACCACGCTCTCAGTAGCGTTTTTAAACTAGTTTCTCGTTTTGTTTCCTGAGAAATCACCAAGGCCTTGCGATTGGATTGTTAAAACGTTTATTTGGGGCCTGCAGTAGAACGCGCGCTCGCGCGCGCGCGCTCAGGACGGGGCCTACGTCGTCCTCTGGGCGCCGGCCGCACGGCCTGGGTCCCCGCTCGCCGTTGCCGGCTCGCTGGGCCCCTGCCGGGCCAGCGCCTCGATGACCTGCTGGACGGCCCAAAGTTCTTCCTTTTGTTTCTCGCTCCCTGCGGCTGCTTCCAGTCGCGGCGGGATCCTCCCAGACTTAGCTTCTTCCTGGTACTTGCTGCAATTCCACAGAATGTGTTCGAAGCCGGCCGTCTCCGTTCGGCAGACTCTGCATTTGTCTGTCGGGTGCGTCTCGGGATACATTCTGTGCAACAGCGACGGGCTGGGAAGTGAGCCCGTTTGTAGCTGTCTAACGGCTTGCTCTCGACTGAGCCCCGAGCAAGGGGGTGGAAGGGTTCTGCGAGCTAGGCGGAACGCCTTGGTTATTTCGTTGTATTCGGTCATTCGGTCCTTGGTGAAAAAGGCCCGTGCGAGATACTTTTCAGTACCTAATGAGAAAGTCATAGAATATACATGTAAAGGGAGGCTACCTCTGAGTGTGATGTTCGTTTCATGTAAAGGTAGCAGGCGCCAAGCGCATAGAGAAGTTAAGTGCTTTGGGAAGCCAGGGATCGTGCCTGCATTTGGTGCCTGCTCTTAAGCTGAACCTTCGTAGTTCGTATTTTTTGATTGCGCCGAAGCCTTTCTGTCGGCCCTATGGTTATGCAGCCATATGGTTATGCGAACGGCTGTTTTCCAACCTCCGCGCTGTGAGCTCAACCGCCTCATCTTTAATTAGTAACCCTCATTTCTGAAAAAAAAAAAAAAATGAGGACGGTACAGCTGTTTACAGGGTGACTACCTAAGGTCACAAAAATCGGCCTCTCCTGGTGACGCTGCAATCATAATGCGGTCGAAGCGATTGGCACGTAGCGCAGCAGCAGTGCTTAACATCCGAATTTAGGCATCCTTTTAATGCAGTACGCGCTCAAGGGCTGCTCCTCGAGGTTCCTTGTCCAGACATTTTGAATAGAAAATTTTGAAGAGTTTCCCCCGCTTTGAACCCTCGCAAAGAATGGAAAGAATACGCCTTGGAATACGTAGCTGTTATCTCCCAAAGATCAATCTTATCAATGTCTAAGAATGCAATGTGTAAGTTGCTAATTGCAACTGTATTACTTTAATGGGCTAATTTAGACGTGGTGGTGATGTAAACATGGTAATGCTCTTGTTTTTTTCCTTCTCTTCTGTCCTGCTACTACCGTTCGTTTGTTTGACTTTCCTTGCTCGGTTTTTCGTTAAAGGGGCGCTGCGGGCCCCCGACATATGGGTGCATTATCTACGAGTTTGTCCATGATTTTGCCTGAAGTCGGATTCGGAAGAGGCGAATCGGACTACAACTTTTCTGCCGAATCAGCTCGAATGCAGCAGGTGTAGTTGAATACGTCTCTTGAACAAAGCGGCAAATGCCCCTCAAAGGAGCCTCTGCAGCCAATGGTGCCCACCGAATCTCCCCCTTGACTGATTCGCTTGGGGCGGCTAGCGTGAAATCGCAGGGGGTCGCATATGAATGGGGAACAATCGTGGCGCAATTGGATTAAACGCGGCGTCATTAAAATCGGTCGGTGCCAATGACTGGAGGGGCCCCCTTTGAAGGGCATCTGCTGCTTCGATCTTGAGTTGTATCCCACTGTAGTCGCGATGAGGATGCGCACGCGCATCTCGGTCAGACTGCTGAAAATGCAAGATGGGTTGTGCTCAAGTGATGTCGTTACACAAAGTCATGGCTTTGAGTAAGAACTTATTCGTCACTTCAGGTGCACTATACAAGTTCCCTTGTAAGAGAGCAACATTAACGGAGCGAAATATACACGAATAGGAAAAGACAATGTGCCTAAGACGATTCTACTTCATGGTTACGCAGAAAAGTATTATTTGTTTATTAATTTTTTGCATACAACAAATCATTCAAGTGCACAGTGATGGAGGAGGTGGCAATAATGCAGTTCATTACTCCCTGGCGAAAACTTATCCATTTTATTCCCCTTTGCCCTCTCACGTTTCCGCACTTAGGGCAGTGGCTCCTTCCAGTTCATGCTTGTGTCGCCGTTACGTTTCAGCAAATGCGCCAACAGAAAAAAAAATTATCCCCGATTTACTTGGTTAAACTTAATGTGACGTAGGCGCGCTAGCACATTTACTTTGGTTATCTTTGTGTATCTTCGTTAATCTTGGCGATTGTGATGCCGGGGGTTAAGTTTAGGGCGATCAATTTTATTTATGCGGAGGCAATGCGAAAGCATGCGCCCCTTCGGCTCTGCTAAAGTAGTATTGAGAAGCACATCAAAGGCTTTCGTTATATCCAAGCCTTTCGTTATAACCGTTTTTTTTTAAATAACTGAGTCTTTTGTCTCTCCCACATCTCCCCTAAAAGATGAAAGGGTAGATTTCTCTCTATATTTTGCCACCTGTAAACTGTGGCAGGTGGCTCTCCTGTTAATTAATCCACAGACAAGACTGCTTTTCGCTGGCGAGGTACATCTCCCGTCATAAGTATACAGTTCAAGGGGTTTGCTTCTAAGCTGTTTAGCAGGGCTCCCTAGCCCGTCTAGCACTCTAAAGCTTGGGAGGATTGAGAACGCAAAGTCATATTCCTCTTTTGAGAGGTTACGGTCGCTGAGGATGCGTAACGAGGCATACAGCAGGGCTCACAAGCAAACCCCTTAGGCCGTATACTTTTGACGGGGGGTGTACTTAGTCCGAATGCGTATTCGGTGCGCAAGCACCTCGTTTTTCACTTCGGTGTTGATTTTTGGATCCATTGCGCACTAATGGAAGTTGATGAAGACGACGTGCAAAGCACAGCGCGGGAGGCTTTCAGTTTAGCATGCGGGATGTTTTGCTCCGGCTATAGTCGGGAAGTGGGCGTGCCCGAGTCGCATCGCGGTGATGGCGCAGTGGTCTAATGCAGTGGCCAATACAGCGGACCTGTTTCCGCCGCCCCGGGATGGAAACCCAATCGCGGCGTTGAAGTGCTTTATCTTAGTTTATTTGAGCTCCGAAGCTTCATCCCCAGAAAAGACTGCTTTTTCGCTTGCTAGGCACTTAATGTTAGCGCACTAAAACACAGCGGGTCAGACAGGTGAAAAAGTAGCAGAAATGGCGGAGAATAACACGTGCAAACTGAGTACGCTTGCCACGAAAGCGGTTCTAGGTGATAAAGACGATGCCGACGAAATAACAAAGATGACAAAGGCGATCTCGAAGGCGATCACAGGTAGGAATACCCTTTTTCAGTTCACGCCACCCTGCCGGCGATGCCCCTTTCCTCAAAAATTCCTCGTCGTTCACTAAGTGAAAGTATGCGTCGAGCCCGCTAAAACGACACATTGCGACGGCAGCAATGGTAAACACCAGCCAGCGAGCGCGCGATCTTGCGGCAGTGGAGGGGACCACGTGGGCCGGTGGTCGGAATGAGGCGCGTGGGCCCGGCGCTCAGTCGACGCCCAGGCGGAGGTGGTCCTCTCGCCTTCCGCCGCGCGGTAGCAGAAGGGGCGCGCATTGTTCCCGCCTGAATCGTCCGCATTTCCCGCGCCTGCCATGCATCACCGCCGCCCGCTCGCATATCGCGCCTCCGGACGACGAGGGCGTCGGAGAGTGCGTCGTAGCCTTCGCGACAGTGGTCGACGATGAACTGTGATGCCATGTAGCGAACTCTTCGGAATGTGGCGCGGAGAGCGTGACTGTGAACGCCGGCGATGGCGCCCTGGGATGGGGCGCTTGCCAAGAGCGTACACAGCGCTAGGGAGGCCACAGCGGGACAATGAAGCTCTCGCCTTTCCTGAAATCCAGGGGCCATTGTCGGAAGCCGCCCGGTGCTCCACGGGAAAATTTGTTGCGCCGTCCACTTCCACCTTCCCTTTCAAGTACAACTTGAGTATGGCCGCCGCGGTGGCTCAGTGGTTATGGCACTCGACTGCTGACCCGAGAGCCGCGGGTTCGATCCTGGCCGCGGCGGCCGAATTTCGATGGAGGCGAAATTCTAGAGGCTCGTGTACTGTGCGATGTCAGTGCACGTTAAAGAAACCCCAGGTGATCGAAATTTCCGGAGCCCGTCACTACGGCGTCCCTCATAGCCTGAGTCGCTTTGGGACGTGAAACCCCCATAAAACCAAAACCAAACAACTTGAGTATGGTTATTAAAAGATTAGAAGATTTCGCAGTAAACTCGGGAATAAGGTTGGTGCGTAACATTTGTTCCTTGTGGCTATCGGGTCTGGGAAGTCATCGGGGTTTTCAGGAAGGTTTGGAGTGGACACTGGGCGAGTTGGTGACGATACTGTCAGCAATCCTGTCACTCACAAGACACGCGGACCCAACACGAGCCTAGGACACTTAACGCACCTGCGCAGCGATCACGAGACGTCCCGCATCCGATTCACTACCCCGACCACGCGATGAGCGCCGAGCGGAACAACGCATGGAAGAGGAGCGGTCGATCTTCGGGCTGCCTAAACACGAGGGCTCCGAAGTTCGAGCTACGCCACTGGGGATCGGCTGCATATTCATTCTGCCTGCCATGACCCAGGGACACGCGGACTCCGTGGCACAGGGAGGGTACTCGACGCTCCTGCACACATAAACCAGGCGCTCACGAGGCATGCCCGAGCCCGCATTCGGACTGTGAGCCTCTTAATCTCCTCGAGTCTCGGCATCACACGGGAAACGAACGAGAACTTTCCGAAAAGAGCGCCGGAATATGATCCGCCGACCGGCGCGTTGCGAAAACACTATGCTTTCAGCGAGGCCCATTTCGAGAGAGACGAGCGAGAGAACGCTGATGGAACTAGATGCGTCAGCAACGTCATCCCGCGCTCTGGACATCCGCCGAACCTCCGTACGACTTAATGCTTGAGGTTTAATGAACCAATTCGTTTTATTCGTGTATCCGGCTAAGTTTAAACAAATCGTTTTGTTTTAATCGAGAATCCGGCCTCTTCTTGTTGAGAATACATATTTGACGGAACCATAATACATGGCAGAAGACACGAAAGTTGAAGACATGCGCCAGGTTGTTCCTCCGCTCCAGCCTCTGCTCAGTGTGGGGCTCTTAAATATCGTCACATTTTTTTTTTCAAAACGTTCTAATAATTGTCTCAAAATGTGTTAAGTAGGCCTGAGGCAAGTGCTGACAAAATTATTTTTGGGACTTGCTTTAATAGCCGCATAGCAATTGCACGTTCAACCGTGCAACTCTGAGCTTGCTCCGTAGAACATTGTTGCCAGGTGGCAAATGGCACAATACGCGTAAGTGGCACGTAGCTTACCAACATATTGTGGCTGCATGCTCATCACCCGCTGTGATGTCCCAACGGCTGTGACGTCCTGTCGCTGAAGTCAAAGTGGCGGGCCACAGCAGCTGCTTTTAAATGAAGGCACGATGCAAAAATGGTCGACATTTTGCTGCGCCCGAAAAAACTGCATGTGGCCGGAATCAGCCTATAGCTCCCGACTGCTGCCCCCCTTATAGATTAGGTATGACTTCCGGACGTAAAGAATCTATGACAGACGTAAAGAATCTATATCTTTTCCCACTGGGCACGATTTTTTAATGCTGAGACGCTTCTGAAATGCGAGTCGTCTAAAAAGATAGATCGAGCAGCATGACTTTGTAAAGATTCGATGTTAGTGATTACGTAGACTTGATAAAGGTCCCAAATGGCCACGGCATATTTTATTTTAGGGCGGATAAAAGTGGTATAGGCTTTTTTTGTTTTTACTTGGATAGCGGCATTATTTTAGGTTGCGTTTCAGAAAGCCAAGTGGGCGATTAGCAGCCGCTAGGATGATGTCAATATGGCGAATCCATGTTAAGTCAAACTGAAGGTGCTTATGAAGGCACATATGAAGTCGTTAGTTCTGCAGCATTGTTATTAAGAATGTAAGTGGTTGAATACGATATGAACGACGAGTGAAATGCATGTTTTGTTTTAGAAACGTTTAAGGCCATAAACCAGGATGAGCACCAAGAGATTACTGCGTCCAAGTCACACTGTAGTGAATGGCGGGCAGTACCAGTCCTAATGTTAAGGTAAATTACGCAAACAGCAAGAAGCCGAACTCGCGATTTTACTCATTTGGGCAAGTCATTACTATAAATTAGGAAAAACAAAGGATTGAGCACGCTTCCAAGGGGTACGCCAGCTATGAAATGAACAGATGAATGATCCTCACAGTGGCCTTGTGCCTTCCTCTCAAAATCAAGAACTTTCTCTCGATCAATAAACTGAGGTGAACTGAACTCTGGATGGCAGAAAGTTTTAATTAATCCATGCGAGTACGTTACGGTGAATGGTAAGCTATGCTAGTTTCAGTAGAAGTCTGTGATGGAGGACCCGGTCGAATGCTTTTGAAAATTTCAGAAATACTGCGTCAACCCAAAAGCCTGTCAAGTGATGAATGTAAACCATTAGCAAAGCCAGCGAATTGAGTGTCAGATGAAAAACCTATGCGGAAGTCATGCTGATGGTTGAATATGTTATGATACTGGAGGTAATTAATGACTTGGCTGTGAAGGACATGCTCAAGGAGTTTACAGAATGTGCTGGTTAATGAGATGGGCCGATAGTTTGGAATAACGGTCACCTGATTTGAGTATAGGTTTTATCTAGGCTATCTCCCGGTCATTAGGAATTAGTCCATTTGATAACTGCGAGAACAAACAGGACAGTGGGATAGAGAAGACTTACAGGCTTCACTGTTAACACGGCGACTTCACAACGCAGGTACACGACGACAGGTTGCTAGAAAAGCTCGAAGTCGGGCGGCAGATTTGAGTAGGCCCCGTAGCCTTTCCCTTTTTTCACACAGTTAAGTTCTGGTCATTGATTTCAGGTTCAGAATGTAGTTGCGTTTGAGTGTTCCTTATAAGAACGCATGCATTTCACTATTCACACGTGCGGAAGCGACATACACACTTCAGTACATACATTATGACTGCCAGCGAAGTAAGATCTGCATTCTTCCAAACCGTTATACTTACAACTCGTTGGAAGCAACGTAAAAAAGTGTATGGCGTTCATTCGAGCCAAAATCATTTTGAACATTTTCCGGAACGCGGGGTACTGTTCCTGTGTACGGTTCACTCAACTCTGCGCCATAAACTCAGTATTTACCCTAGCGACGGCCAGACGGTCGACTCGCCGGGCTATTTCCGAACCGCCAGCGATTGTTTTTCTTGCATCACTTCGAGACTGATCGCGCAACGAAAGTAAGGCTGGACACCAGCTCAGCTAGCGTCGGCGACTGTGGAAAGATCGCCCATGTTGTCTTAGGAGGCACCAGGTCACAGCTGTGTCGCCTCGTGTTCTTGCGACTCGGGACAAATAGCCTGGCAGTGAGAATCGCGCATACTAAGAACGGACTAGTGAAGTGCTTCCTTTCTGTGGTCGAAGCTCATTTTTTTTTTCTAGTCCCCAGCCTTTTTAAGTGCAATCTCAACCCTCCTTCTCCCTTTCACTAAAAGGAAGCTGATACACTGAACCCAATTTCGTTATTACATACGTGGGGGTTTTCACGAGTGTTCTGAGTCAAGCGCTTTCGAAGCGTGCTCTGCAAAGTGAGTTGTTGTGTTTGGCATTGCGGCCGCATAGTTTCGCGCACAAGCAGAGAAAAGGCGGAGCGTATTCAGCTCTACGAGGCGTGCTCCTGGACGATGCCCCGAAGGCCCCGTGTAAGACGAGCAGCGCGCGGGGAAAGGAGCTTTAAAAGGCCCGCTGCGGCGCTGCTATTTTGCGCTGGCCGGCACCTGGACTTCGTCCGATGCACTGCTCCGTAACGGCCAGTTCCGTGAGTGCTCTGCTCGGGGCACGCACACAGCAGGAAGGCCGTGGACGCCGCCTGTCTCGACCGGCATCCGCGTATCGTATGTTCGGCGCTCTTCAAGGGGCGTCTTTGTGCGCGCCGCCCCCGCTATAGGCGACCGGATGGGCCGTGTAGTGTACCTGCAGGTTGTTACGCTTCATGTACTAAGGTCGTCCGCTACGTGGACATCATTCAATCGCCGCAACCTCCGTATGGTTCAGTGACTGCCCTTAGAAGAGGCTGCTGTATAGCGAAAATTCGATCTTGGCAGTTTTAATTAAGCAGTTGCCAATACGTACGCCGACCTCTGCTTGAGATAGCTCAGGTGCAATGCTCTTCACTTTAGCGCACACGAAAATCAAGACCTAGACTTATACTCTACAAAGTTATTCGTACGCAAGCCGGGTTTATGACTGAACGCAATGCAAAAGCGGGGGCTAGTTGGTGCTTCATACTGATCAATTCGCGCTAAACGCGCTTCGTCCGTTTGTGTTTTCTGTCCTTTTAGCGCGAATTGATCAGTATGACTGAACGACACATGTGTAACGGACAATAGACAGCCGAGATGATAGCCGAAGCACCCATCAGGTAAGAACCGCTCATATTTCGTGTTCACTGAAGCATAGCTGTGTTGCGGAAGCCGCTGGAAACGGGATCAAACGATGGATTCAGTTCAGAGAGGTCCTTTTGAAACAGTCCATATTGACAGGCCCCTTGGCTGTCGTCAACCGTCGTGTGTGCACCTTGACGTACAGTGTCTTTATCACAACCTGCTGACAACTACCGGTTCCATCGCCTTTGCGTACTACTCATAAGAGATAGTTAAAATACGGGTATTGAATTCGGGAAAGCAGTGTAATCCGTTGCTACAACTCTGTTTTAAGGCTGCTTGTTCTTGAAGAAAGATTTCATTGCATTTTGTTGCGTCATATATGTGACTTTTTAAAAATGCAGGTCTAACTTTCACAAACATTTGCGATGAAGGCGACCTACCTTACTAACAACCGAGAGTTCCCTTGACGGATCAGCTTGCACAGATGCTTTCTGGTAAATTTAAAGGGAATATATTCTCGCGGCAATGTGCAGAATTTTGGCGTATAATGGCATTCTGGAATTACGGCACACAGCTTACCTTGCAAGGTATGCGTCTTGACACAGTGACTGACATTCTCTGCGACACCTAAGACATTACGATAGATCGTACCATGCCGTACTAATTGGCCCCTAATCGAAAGTTCTTGAATAAGACAGCTCCTTTGAACGAGAAGGATCCGGTATACCTGTAGGTCGAAGTACGTATATCATGAAAACACTTCAAGGCTTCATGTTTTGGTGAATCTTAGACACACAGAAGTGAAAGTCGATATTCCAGCAAGAAATTTTGATAAAGCACCGTAAAAAGGCAGAGTTCTGAAAGCAGAGTGCAGTTTACCAGCAGCAAGAATAATTTCCCCTGGAAGCGTAATCACTCTCGGTCAGATCAGCCAAAATCATATTGGCTATATTGTGCGCAGTAAGACCTCACCACTGCGCTTCCCTTACCCGGCTGTTCGCATTGTTGCAGTCAAAAGCTGCCTGCGAAGAGGATAACTCCCACATTTGACGTCGCTTTGCTATAACACTCGGTAACGGTATCGCAAACACTATGGTTTCGTGTGATGTCTCGTATAAGATGTCACTGCATTGTCCATCAAACCATTAACGGGAAAAGAGTGCGCGGGTACACGAATAGTACTTTTTCCAAACCAAATCGAATACGAATCGATAATTAATAGAACCTAATCGAACATTTGTGGAGTTATTAGCAAATTGTGTGAATATTCGTACAAAACGAGCAATCGTGCGAAACACTGAAGCGCCGGCGAAGGCGCTGTGGTACGGTGCTAAGATTAAAAGGCGCAACACTAATCACTAATCTCCTTTAAGGGGTCGCAACGCGAAGTCAGCATATTAACTCCAAGGCCGTCAAGTGATACGCGTAGGACAAGTACATATTGCTCTTGTTGAAGAAAGAGAAACTATAGAGTGGACGACAGCTGCTTATGAGCCAGGGGCTCCGAGATCGGGCATCAAAGCAGAGTTTGCTAAACTTTTCTGAGCCATGCCACATCGCCCAATGCTAGAGGCCATATGGAAGCATTTTGAACACTCCCCCCGGCGCTGAACCCTTCATGCTACCATCCCACGCATACTGATCGTGACAGGATGGTACGCGAAGCCGGTGTGGGTGCCGTTTTTGGAACAGCCGCTGGTGATAAATACGGCGGGCCTAATTATTATTCTGAAAGTATTCAAAATGTTTAGAATATATTCCATTCGTTTCGAATAATTTTGAACCTACCTTATTTGATTCCTTCGAATAATCGAATGGGAGCATACTCCATTCGCTATTTGAAATTCTCGAATATTCGTACATCCCCAGAAAAGAGCCTTTGGTAGAGTGGTCTTGTCTCTGAGTTGTCAGCGCTGCAAAAAAATCCTTTCATTGCCACGCTTTCTTTGCCAGTTTTTGTCTGCTTCGCCTCTCTCTACGTCATACCGAGACAACGCTAAATAAACGACGAAAAGCACAAGCATCATGTGACGCTCAACGAAACTAAAACGTCGATTAGGTCGGTGACGAACGCGTCTCCGCGACATCGTGTAAACAGCACACGTTTGTGCTGTCATGCATAGCGATCCCAGCCGGATCGTCTTCCATCACCACGTGCGCGTGTCGGCGTCGGTCGTTGTCGCCTGCCGCAACCGCAGTGTCACCTGACCTCTCACTTTTGTTTCTGCAAACAGGCAGCACGAAAGCAAAGCTCCTGGGGCGAATCCTACTACACTAGACAAAAATGGGCTCATATTTTTCTTTGTCGCCGTTCTCATATCTGTCATTTATTTTAGAGATCATCGTCGGTACTGACGTTGTTAACTTGAAAGTTTCTAGAGTTTTGTATCCACAGCCAGCGGCTCTTTTTCCGCCTTTACTACGCAGACCTAACGAACAAGACTCTTTGCAGAGCCTTATTGAACGCATTTTCAACCTTTATTGCTCAAAGTTGAAAAATAATCGAGTGTCCTTCTTTAAGCAATTTCCTAAACAGCGAATAACTGGCAACCATTTCCTGAGTTTAGGCGAACTTACATGCTCGATGCCCGTATATCGGAGACACTGAAGCCAATCTTGTATCTGTCGGACAATAAAGTTACCTATTACTTGCAACATAATACCCATATTAACCCCTAAAAAGTGATTGGCTGCATTAATGGATAATGTATGCGGCGAAGCAAAAACGCACTTCACGTAAGACGCGAAACTTGCAATCTTTGGTTGATAGACGACGCGCAGTAACCATTTTGAACTTTTCTTGTACACGTAGCTTGTACGAGAAGCTGTCTTCCTTGTCGGAAAAGAAAAACTATACTGCGCTTTTGCGACAGGGAAAAATCGGTCCAAAAGGAGATTTTTCGTGATTCAGGAAACGTGTCTTTAATTATCACGCGACCTCTCGAAATTACCTTTTAAAAAATGCGCACAGTAAACCTGGCTACTTTTGATATGCGCGAAAATTGAATTTCTACGCATGCGGGCAAGTTAACCTAGCCCACATCAGTTCCCCGATCATTCGATTTTCTATTGCGGCGCAGAGCAGTCTGAGTGTATATGACAGCGTGCACGCAGGACTCTGACCATTCTGCGGGCGTTTGTGTTCTACGCTCAGTGGCTCTCCCCATTTTCATTTTGCTCTGTACACTGCATATGATATGTACGAACACACGCGAGCCAAAGAAACCGTCTTCCTTCCTTGACTTTGAACTTTGAACCGCAATAGCTAGTGTGCCTTAGTCTTGTTCGCTGTGCTATTGCCTTCATAGGCATGCGCAGGGTTCTCCATTAGGGGCCGTCAAGTTTCATCGCAGCGACCCCCCTCCCCCAACTCCTCTCCCATCGAGGCCCCTGCGGTCAAAATGCCACGCAAAGATGAGGAATGGTTATAAAACATTTATTTCATTGTTAGGAAATTGCAGAATATACAAAATATTCGGCAGTAGTTTTTACTTTCATGTGTAACATCGACACAGGAAGGCAGTTGCTGCACCACTGAAGCATCAGTGTAACAAGGCGATTCCGAAGGAATTTTCATTCTCTTTTAACCACAAAAATATGCGATACAACATTTGTGTTTTGTTAGCTGCAAAAAAAAAAAAAAAACCTGGAAAAGTTGCTTTAACTCGACAAGGCAAGTAAACAGTTCTTGGAACACGACATATCACGGGTCCTCGGCCGCCAGTATCCTCAAAAAGCTGCATGGGCATTACACTTCACTATAAACAATGACGGGACAGATCCAACAGAGTAAATGTATGGTTAAGACTGGACCCCCCCCCCCCCCTCCCCCTTAAATTATTGGGAGGGGGGAGGCCGCACACCCTGCCCCGCCTGTGCGCATGCCTATGATTGTCTTTACATATAATACTGCCAGCAACAAACAACGTAGATGGAATCGCCCTCTTCAACGCCAGCCAAGGCTGAAGCGTAAGAAAGGAGGTATAGTTTACCTGACCGCGTGGCGCTGTCCCTTGGCGTCTAGTTACAGTGGCCGTTGAATCCCGGAGAACATAACGCACTGCAGTCGGGAAGAATTCTGAAATCACATTAGACGTTTAAGCATACCAGAGGCGTATTCGCAGAGACACGTACCGGTTTATTGGACACCTCCTGCGCACGCGCAGTGGCATGGGTGCGGCTAGGCAGGGCCGCTGCGAGTGCTGAAGAGGTTGGTCACCAACCAATTGTGGTCACCAACTTCATAGTTAATTAAAATCAGACAATAAGCTTGTTAACCACTCCTGCTAGCGCGCATGTTTATATTGTGAACACGAAAACGGTCGCATTCCTAGACCACTTCTTTGCTAGAATGCTCCCAGCACGCGCATGTTCCAAGATATTGCCTACAAACCTTGAGGCGCTTAAGGACGTTAGAACCCCAAAATCTAATCGAAATTTTTAGCTCCATCCGCGGAATAGTGCATGAGAGGCGGTGATGATCAGCGCAAAACAACTCCTGAGGTGTCGCGACTTTCGTATGGCGTTTGTTCTGCCAGCGGCTTACAGCCTTCAGGCAGCCTGCAGTGCTCAGAAGGCGCTGATATTGTCCCACTGCGTACCCAAAAACTGCTGCCGTCAGCCGCTTGGGCCGCTGCGAACGCGAGAGCACATTCTGGACGATTATAGCCCCGCTTTGGCTGATACACTATTTGCTTAGCTTCTTTCTTGTTGCCCAGTTAGCTGACACAAGACAAGTGGGGCCTGGACAGAGCGCGGAAGCTCGTGCCTGTAAGCGCAGGCAGTGGCTTGGACATGCACTACCGGTGCGTCAAAAACTGCTCACTCCTCTCGCTAATATGTGTGTAAAGGCTCTACGATTGACTGGGAAGAAGCTGTATACAGCGCGACAGGGAAGCTTAAAACTGTTTTCTTTTCACTTTCGGCTATTTTAATATGAGGAAAGCCCTGCTCCACAACCGCGTCGCACTATAGGGAGGAGTTTCACGACGATCGCCGCTGCTTCGCATGCGTAATTACGTGGATTGACTCTAAACTTTGGACGCGAAGTTCTCGCAACACGCGCGTTACTATAAGAAATCAATGGCCAGACGCTGCAATGGCCAGACGCTTGTTTATGGACGCGATAGCGTTAAGGCTCCCGTTCTGCAGAAAATCCGGCGACGGCGTTGCGAGCGAAAAGGCAGGTTGCCCGCGTTATAGCTAGGTCACGTGATCTTGTGACGTCATCACAACCTGCCCACCGGATTGTGAACAAACTGACCCCCGTTCGCGAGAGGGTGCTTGGGGAGAGCAGCCCGGTTATCATAAGCCCCACCGGTGGCTGTGCTTAGGACAGCCTCCAGGCGGGCAGTGGCGCATCGATTCACCTCTGCGCCACTGCGCCATGAGTGGCGTGATCATGAGGACTCCCCGTGGTCTAGGGAAAGTAGAGAATGACAAATAGGCCCCCAAGCCGCTGAAAGGACCCATTAACGCGTTCACGTCATACCCTTAAGGCGGAGCTTAAGATTTTTATTTTAGTTAAATATGGACTGTCGGGACAATAGCACTCCAACTTTGTGTCCGCCTGCTCGTATAGCCCGCGTGAGAACACATCTTTCGTGCACTGCCCGTGTTTAATTATTAAAAGCCCGGAAAATCTGAGTTGGAACAGTCTGTACTTCTTCACCAATAAGATGACTGATAACCGGCGCTTGTGTGTGCGCCACTTTTGTTTAGTTTCTCCCGACGTCATGATGTTTCACTATTTACGTTAGGGCGATTTTTATGCAGTTACAGATTATCTTTAAGGATCTCCAGGTTACTGTTGTTTAGTCTGTACTACCCCATGCTGCATGTCACTAGTGCGTGCGCGTTATGACATGCCTGTGTGCGCAGTCACAAAATGAACAAGGGAGGGGAAAACCTCAGTTTGCTAGAGCCAACGTTTCGACAAGGGGACTTGTCTTCGTCTGGGCAAAGCGTTCATCATCGGCAGGGATTATATAGGGCCTTCGCTCCGAGGAGGAAGGCCCCGGGGGTGGGGAAGGAAAGTGGTGTGGGAGGGGATGCGTGTCAGGAAGGGGAGGGAGGTGAATCATCATTCTCTAGGCTGCAATAGTGCAACAACCTATATCCGGGGGGTATGCAATGAACAAAAGGCTTTGAAGGGGCTGCGACGGGGGGGGGGGGGGGGGGGGGGAGGCGCTGGGTGAACCTGCAAAACTCAGATAAAAGGATTAGTCAGCGTGGTACAGGGAAATGATAACAAGGGAAAAAAAAGGGGGGGGGGGGGGGGCTGGCACTGGAAGGAGAAAGGAAGGGGGGCATTTCCAAGGAAGGACAAGGCAGGGGGGGGGGGGGGGGGGGGGGAATGGCTCGTGTTCAGAGAAAGCCAAAAAGTGGGGGCAGAGGGGGTAACAGGAGTGTCATGGTTATGCGCAGTGTTATTTGTGCTATAGCCATGCGTCACCTCAGAAGGGCAAATAAAAGTATGAGGAAGTCGCTTTTGAAAATGTCCCCGTTTCACAACCCTCAATCGTGCGCAGAAAAAAAATAAAGCTGCGTATACATTATTCCTGCCTTTACAAAACCTCCTTACCACTGACCCTGAACGATACACATTGCGCTCAGACTTCCGGCGTCGACTTCCGGTCATAACATTTCCCGGGCTTTACCGGCTCGGCCATGGCATAACGGCACCGTGTTTTCGCTCGCGTGTAGGGCTTCGTGGCCGTTTAGAGGCAAACCGCAAGTGATCAGCTGCTGAGTGATCTGTCGTGAACATCCTCCCACATATGGGACTTTCTGGCCTCTAAGCATAAGGCTTTGGGCTCTGTTTCATCATTTTGCTTTCATACCCCCATAAATGCTAGCGGTTCTCAACTATAAAGCATGGTAAGACATATGCTGACCCATGATTACGTCATCGTCGTAGCAAATAAGCATTCAACTGGCCGCTTTTCCGCCTGGGCCTCGAAGCTGTTTTGCATCCCATTCAGCATTAGAGAAATTCTCGAAGCATTAGAGGAATTCATTTGCGATTGTGAGCAATACAGTCACTTAACACAAAGTATTTCATTGTCAAGGTATTCAATAACCATCTGCAAGACATCGCTCCAAGAAGCTGCATGACCTTAAACAGTCGAATTGCAACATGTCTAGCGCTACACAGAACCGATCCCCAACTGAAGCACCCTAAACAACCTCTTTACTATGACTGCCGCTGTGAGTATAAAGCACAAAGCACGCCCACGGCAACAGCGCAAAGCAGTGGTTTTGTCCGACAGAATTCACAACGTCAGGCTCCTAGCGTTACATACGCACTACAAGAGTCAGTCACGGCCTTCGCACGGATAGCATCCACCTGCTACATGCCTTACTCAACCAGAGGAATGTTCCTGGCGTTACTCATGTTTTGACAATCGCGCCGAAACAGTATTCCGGTGTCCGGAATATTGCGTGCTTAGGGCTTTGCCAGGGAAGCGCCCTCCTCCAACCTCTAGAGGATGAAAAGGAGAGCACCTATGTATATCTTGCCGGCCATTAGCCGAAGTCTTGAACAGAATTCGGTGCTCCCAATGACACCTTCTTAGTTTTTGCTTCTTGTTTTTGCAGTTGGCTTATTTTAATCTCTTGAAACATTTATCAACTTTCTACGTGCCATTGGGAGCAATGCGGTTTTGTTGACTTAAACGAGCAGATAGGGAAACGTTCGTTAACGCGAATGGCGGAACCAGTAAAGCGTTTTTTTTTTCTCATGTATACTGAGGATGAAGAAAAGAGGCAGGCTTGTTATGTGAACGAAAATTTTGAAAAAAATGAGAAGAAAGAAAGGGAACGAAGTTATAAATCGAGATTTGCAAGTATATTTTGAAAAAGGAAAAACAGAGAACGAGTTGAGAATACATTGAAAAATGAAAACTTGCGGGCCACATTTACTCGCCCAAGTTTCTACCCTTGTGAATTACATTTAAAACACTTTTTTCCTCCTGAATTGGAAAAATTTATTAGTTCGAATAAATTCATCCATCTATCAATGAATGAATGAATGAATGAATGAATGAATGAATGAATGAGTCAATCAATCAATCAATCAATCAATCAATCAATCAATCAATCAATCAATCAGTCAGTCAGTCAGTCAGTCAGTCAGTCAGTCAGTCAGTCAGTCAGTCAGTCAGTCAGTCAGTCAGTCAGTCAGTTGATCGATCGATCCACCGATAAGTGGTTCAATCAAGTTGGTTCTCCTGTAAAGGTTTGTGGCTCTCAAAACACGAAATGACTCGTGAACACGAAAGCTCAGAAGACATAATTTCAGCCAGTAGAACTGACACTCAGGCCGATATGGCTTATATGTTGGCTAACGGTGCGGTGCAGAGTGACTGGGCTGGTCTTCTTTCCTTTCTCGATCGCCGGCACGTTGCGCGGGTTCAAGCTCGGGGAGATGTCTGCTAACCCTGCCCGCGCGACTCGTGAAAGCTTACGGCGTTGCTCTCGAACAGATCGCAGCCGCCACAAAAGGCGGCAGGCGACGACAAAGGGTCGGCGCTGTTGCTTGGGGCGCAAGCGCTGACCCCTGCCGGCCTTGGGGGGACACGCAGGGAGAGGGGAGCCTGTATTGCGCAACGAAGCGCTCCTTTGCGGGAGTTCCGGTGCGCCCTCAGAAGTGGGCCTCTCACGACCGGCAGACACAGCGCGGCCTTGGCTGGCGGGGAAGTGCGCGCACGCGGCGCTGTCTGCCCTCTCTCGCGCGTAATACACACACACACACCTCCCACGTCGCCGATGGACGGCTGCGGAGATGATGCCCACACGACGCGCGTCGTCCTTTTTTTCCGCTGGGAATGGTCGGTCCCGTTCTGGACGCCGCGTCGGGTGTACTTCGAAAACCACCTGTGCGGGTTCGCAGTTATGAATGGTCGTAATTGGGACACTGGATGACAGGGCGCTGTAGGCGCGTGCTTGTTAGCTACACTCCGGACAGTTTAATGTTTTACGGCGCTGCTCGTCAGACAGCAGGTAAAAAACCAAGTGTCCAAAGTGTTCATCCTGTCCCCCTTTTTCCCTCCTATTATTTACCTTTTTATAGACATAGGAGCAGGGGGGGGGGGGGGGGGGGGGGGCAGGCGGGCAGGCTCACTTCGAGCCTGCTTAAGTGCACGCAGAATCGGCTCAGCCGGCTAACATAAAATGGTGAAGCTGTCAGCGGAGCCTGTATTTCCTATTTTTGCTCTCGATATTCGCCTATTGACGTCCAAACTGACTGATAATACGCACAGACGGAGCCGTACTGCGTGGGCGCACGCATACTGTCCAAGGCAGTCAAAGCTGCCTCGTATTGCACGGAGCGATGTCGTTCCGTGGTGCTTTCAGCCCGTGGCGCGAGTTCACTGACAATGGGTCTTTCCTCTCTCCAAAAGGTTGCAAGAAGACACGCCTGCCACGAACAGCTGCGGCTGCATCACGGGCACATCACTCCGTGCGCGCACAATGGGGGCTTGTTTTGGAAACAGCGTGTCTGGCCGTTCTGACGCACCGATATGACAACAAACACACGTGCGCGATGGCCTAAGGCGAAGGCGGTCTGCGCGGCCTCGCATTGGCCTTGAGTGGTCGGTTTTCGGCAATGCACCTGATCACAACGCCCCACGTACGCAGTTCCAGCGGTCAAAGTTAATTGTCATTCGTTTTGGTTTTCGTTCAGGGGGGCTCTAAGTGCGTAGAAGCGATTCAAGTGGGTGCTCCGACCGGTAGCTGAAAACTGTCGGCGCCCTCTGTAGCTCATCAGCTGCTAGTTTGTAACTTTGTCCACTTTAACGCCAGTTAAACTGGACGAAGGCTGCCGCATTTTTTTTTCACTCCGGTTCTGTTTTATCACAAACTGCAAAGTGTTAAGGCAGATTTTTGTTAAACAATAGCTTTCTACGCAGACCAAAATCGCAGAAGCCTTATCTGTCGTGCAATGTATTGCTCTTTAACTAGGATCCTGACTATGAACGAAAATTTGCTCCAGCGGTAAAGATTGTCAACAGACCTGGCTAGGATTCGAAAGGCAGTGCTTCACAACGCTCTGCCGCACAACATCAGGGTTTGCATAGCAAGCACTTAAGTGCCATAAGTGGGCGATGCGATTGCGTTGTGGGACAAGTATGTTGCGCGGCTACAAGCAATATTAAAGCGATAGTGCGTTAAAAGGTTCATGTGTCCGAAAGAAAACTCCTTGGAAAGAAACAAGCGTAGTGCTCACTCAACTCGGGGAGCAATCGTTAGCAGCATATTAATAGAATGTTCTCAATCATATTGCTTGGACCTGTACATCACGACGAGAGATTGAGCAAAAAAAGTTTCTTTGTCCTTGAATTGCAGCTAAGGAGCGATACTTAGAGTCTCGAAGTCCTTTAAGAGCATAATGATGTATACACGGAGTGGCAGTGCCGAAAAACAAAGAGAATACGCTACGTATTGCGTCCATAAAACGCGCATGAGAGCTAGTCAGTGCAGCAGATAAACAATTCTCAGCGCAAAGTGATTAATCCTCAATGATATTTGAGGCGCATGTTGCATTACTGACGTCAGCGATGACGCTCATGCTTGGAGTAAGCCACTAACAGTAGCGCTGTAAGAGAAGCACCTCCAGTTTACTGCCATGCGCACTCTAAACATGTACCCTGAAATACTAGATACACGGAAGATACAAAGGGCCACTTCGCACAGACTTAGATGAATTAAACCAGTGAAAGGGCCCGTGCTTTGAACCCCCGAGGAAATAAAGCAGACAGTCCTTATTCGTATTACACGACACACGACAGACAACTCATTTAAGAGACGCGAAATGACCGAACGTTAGCATGTGGGCTCAGAGCATAAAAATCTGTTCTAGTGGTGGCCCAATCAGAACACGAAACGTGATATTGCGGAAACAAAAAAAATTTTCCCCCAGAAACCGGATCGTTTGCGGCGAACAGGGGTTTTTTCCGCTTCGCAAAAAACGTTGAGTGTTTTACTTTGAAGTTGACGTGTAAACACACATAGACGGCGTTATTAATATATGCCTTCAGCGAGGAATCTGACGAAATTTCTTACATGTTTTTGACAAAAAGAAAGGTGGGTTAAGAGGATAAGAGGTTGTGGAGGCACACTGACCGCGACTTACTGCGCCGTACATTGGTGCCGTGACAAACTTGAGCATTGCCGTGTTCTTACGAGCGCCTGTTCACTGATGATCGGGCTGCGTAAAGATGCCTGGAAAAAAATTACCGGTAATTTTTTTCTTTAAAGTGAAAGCGAGTTGTAATACAAAGAAAGGCGCTGATCTTCGTTTGCTGAAACTTCAAAAATTGCCAAGACAGTAATGCACAAGCATGCACATGCATGCACAAGTTACGCAGTAGGTCAAAATAATGCGCAAGTATTTATTTGTAACTTGGCCAGTGGCTGCTATGGCTGGTATAACACAAATAATTATCTTAGTGAAGCATAACAAGTTCTTGTGCACTAACCTAACTACAACAAGTGCCGCTCAAAACTGACAATGCGCTTGTGCCGTCTGGGTCCCATTCAACTAACATTGATTGATGGGACGAACAAAGTCAAAAATAGAGCAGACAAGTTTTTTCCTGGAACGGTATGGATGACAGAATAGTTGCGCTGTGCTGAAAGATTCATTAAATTGAGTAAGCAACCGTCATTTAAAACAAACCTGGCATTAACCTGTACGCATCTAATATTTACAAAAAAATGGCTCGGATTAACGGAGCCATTTCAGTCAAGTCTACAATGAGCGTAAACGTGCGCGTCCAATAACCAAGGATTTTTCGGGCCTTACTGATCATGAGAAAGACCGAGTGTAGAAACAAATGAACAAAAACAACTCAGTAGGTACAACATCCTTGTGCTGTTCTTTCTTGGATGAGAACTGCGAAGTGGAACTGATTTACAACAAAGCAAATGAGCTGCTGTATGAAGAAACTTTTGCTTTGTACTTAACCTTGGTGCTTGAGCAATGTGAAGTGTCTCATGGATGAGCAGTAAAGAACCTTAGGGGCATGCTTTTTCACATGCTGTAGACGATAGTGAAGACAATCGTTTTAAGTGAGAAACGTATTACCGCAGTTGCCGTTGTTGATAGCCACATACATTTTGAAGTAGCTTCCTCTACAAAACCGAATTAGGCAATCAATCTTTCATCATATTAAACCACTATAAAGTGCCAGTACGCTGTAAGGTGCGTGCTGCACAACTCCTAGCGTGTTCATGCTGGCTCGGCCATCGCTGCCGCCGCTGCCCAGACGGCAAGGGCGACAGCATTGTGCAGGTGCGGGAGGTGAACTTGCGCGTGGCCGAGAATGCGCAGCAGCATCGCACCGAGGACTATGAGCTGACCAAGCAGCCCGACCCGGTGCTGGTGGTGCGCCGGGGAGACCCGTTCAAGGTCGCCCTAGAGCTGAGTCGCCACTACAACCCGGATCGCGACGCACTGTCCTTCGTCTTCACCGTCAGAGGTGAGAGTGCAACACCAGCTCATGGGTTGCCGTTTATTTTTCACCCTCATCTGTTTCGTGCGCTGAGATAAGGGCGACCGACACCTTTTCCGCCTCCGGGAAGAGGACAGCGCTACTTTTTTGTGAGCAGTTCCCACGTTTTCTCAGGTGCTCAGAACTATGTTACAGAAGTTATGAATGAACTCGTAAAGTGCTTCGCATTTCAGAAACCGTTTCTTTAATATTGCTGTCGAGTCGTGTCACCGTGCGTTATCTCCAACCAATGAGGCTCACAAAGAATTCGTGTTCTGGTTTTTCAGAAAAAAAAAACCTTTCCATGTCGTAGTTTCGTTTTTTTTTAAGCTCTGGTATATCAGAGGATACACCTTATATTTATGTGGCGATTTGGAAGAGACTACTGGTGACACCCCCTGATGACAGAATCTGTATTCACACCGTGCCGTTGCTGTGCTTCCAGTCTAGCCCTGTGTATTTCTATTGCCACGTCGTCGTTGTCGTTTTGGCGCTTTATTTTAAACGTTCTGACAATGTGGGCTTTGATATTAAGTCTGCGATTACCTGAGACCTTGTTGAAGATTTGCGGGGTCGCAGCGGAGCACCAGAGCAAGATGATCAGCGTGGCAGGCTTCTAGTTCCGAACAGCCCGTGCCGGACGTGCGCTCCGAGCACGCGCTGTCCATCCTTATTTTCCTCTAGCGCGCGCTGGTAACGCCGATCTCAGCGCCTGCGCTTTATAGCGTCGCAGGGCGCTATAGGGCCCCCCGCCTAGACCGAACGGCGAAATATACGCGCCGACGGGGCACAGATGGAGGTCACACGATGGAGGGTCCGGTATAAGTTCATGTCAGGGGCCGGGAAGAGCCGTCGGGTGGAGTGCGCGAGCTCAGGTGAACGAGCCTGGCTGCTGCGCAACGGGCGAATGATGCAGGGTGCCGAGCTGGCAATGGACATGAGGGCAGGGAAGGCCATGGTCGGGCCGTCACCGACTGTAGTGCTGCCCGCGGACACAAGTGTCGTCGGTGTTGGAACGTTGCGGCTGATGTCCATGGGGATCTGACGCGCCGTGTACGCGGTCACAAGCACAGGAGCGGCCGAAACGGCTCCATGGACTGACAGCAGCTGTGGTGTGACCGTCGACATAACGGCGACAGCTGTGACGATGCCGGAAGAAGTTGCTGAGCTCAATGGCAGGTGCTTGGGTGAAGCGGGAGTGGCAGTCCGGAGCGACTGGCCAGTGGTGATTCGCGTGTGGGCATGGTCGGCGGTGGGTGGCTGCAAGAAGGTTGTGGCAGTGACAGGCCGTGCAGCTGAGACTGCTACATCAGACGGCTGGCTGACAGCAAGAGACACAGCTGGTGCACTACTCGGTGTGGGTAGCTCTACCATTCGTTGCTGAAGGTTGCTCAAGTCAGGCACCAAAGCAGACGCTTGCTGCGACAGTGTCGAGCTGCCAGGGTCAGACTCCGAGAAGTGGTTGACAGTGCTGAGGGCTTGGCGTGGGGCCCCTTGGGCAGGCGGTGTGGCCGCCTGGGTAGTGGGGCTGGTATCTGACAGATGCTGCGGTCCCAGCAATCTCACTTCGCCCTTAGCACGATCGCTCAGGTCAGTGACTGACGGCTTTAGTGGCATGAGCGATGAGGCGGCAGGTGAGCTTTCGGCTGGCAGCGATGCTACGCAGTACGGTACAGAAGTTGGCGGAATGGGGCACTCGTCGAGGAAGAGTTCGACTGACGGCGGCACGATTGCAGATGAGAGAAGTTGCTCACCGGGCTGTGCCGTAGACGCTGTATCGTCCTTATGGGAGGCGGTATGGCCGGAGGCGCTGAACAGGGTGGCGCGAGGCGCATCTGTCGCTGAGTTCGCTGACGTGGCAAACCGCGGTGGGCCAGGAACCTCAACGAGCTGCTGAGGGAATGACTGCGGACTTCGGGCCGTGGAGTCGTCGCACAGTGCTGCTAGCGTGTCCGGAGTAGCAGGGTGTGCTGTCGGAAGCGATGCGGTAGCGTCTGGTGCGGTCGGTGCTAAAGAAGCCGGGCAGGAGACGCTGGACTGGAGTGGCGGCGAGGCGGCGTGGGGCTGCTGAGGCGGGCCGGGTTCTGATGAAGGCTGCGTGGGCGCGAGCGAGGCCGGTGCAGGGCCAGAGGCTGGCGGCGCCGAAAACGGGTCCGCTGCGTCGTAGAGCGGCGGCGGAACATAGTAGGCGCCGAAGTCAGCCAAGACGGCTGCACGCAGCTCATCGTATGGCCGGCAGCCGAAGGCAAAGTAGGTGAGCCGACGCAGGAGGTCGGGCGGGAGGATGTCGCAAAGGACTGCGTGTTTAAACGGCTGGATGGTAATGGCGTTCAGGTACATCGCAGCCTCCAGTTGGGCGAACCACCCGCCGACGCCTGCAGGCCGGAACGCTGGGAGCGGCGGGTCGAAACTTGGGTCCTGCCAGTACGCCATGCTAGGACGCCGCTGGGATGGAGGGCACGGTTCGCCGGGTCACCACTGTTGAAGATTTGCGGGGTCGCAGCGGAGCACCAGAGCAAGATGACCAGCGTGGCAGGCTTCTAGTTCCGAACAGCCCGTGCCGGGCGTGTGCTCCGAGCACGCGCTGTCCATCTTTGTTTTCCTCTAGCGCGCGCTGGTAACGCCGATCTCAGCGCCTGCGCTTTGTAGCGTCGCAGGGCGCTATAACCTCTTTATGTGCATTTGATGCTACGTCTGTATATGTAGCAGTAGGGCTCCATAGTTCACGTGAGAGCGAGTATGATGGCCTTTTGAAGGGGGGTAGCTAATATCTCACTGACATTTCGGAAGGGGGAGGGGCTGCGAAGAGCTTTGTAAAGTATTTTCAGAGTCAATGACGCAATTACAGAATGGGAGAGAGGGAGCGGAAAAAAGAAAGTGTCAGGATGATTTTGAAAAGGGGTGTTAAGAGGATTGCACAGGGACCTCCAAAAATCTGATTCGAATACAACCTCCAAGATTGTAATGAAGTTACCAGTGAAACTTTTGCCTCATCATATGTGTGTGAAAACGCATATTGTTCTCGTCGGGATCGCACATGCCCTTTGTAGATAGTTAGCTTTTGTTAATCGAAAAGAAGCATTAGCAGGCAGGGATCCGATGAATCTCAGTAAGGTTCAGTTATTCCCGTATAAAAGGAGCCAAACATAAATAGCACGCTATCTTTTTCGCTATAATTGCATCCACTGTGTCATCAAGCCTCTGGTCCCGGTCTGTTTATGTTGTAAAGCCTTATTTCAAGAAAGCGAAAATAAATAATGAAGTTAAAGCTACCAAAAAAGCCTTGAAAAAGCTTTGAACCATGCATTCTTTCTTTCCTTCTGCCTAAATCGCTAATGTTTAGTGCGAACAAATGCACCTACTCACAGCGTACTCAGTGCTAAGCGCTCATCTGTCGTGGATCAACAGCGACAATAAGAAAACTGGTGCCACCTATTGTTACAAAGGCCTTGGCCTATTGGTATCGCACAAATAGAGAGGGAAACTCGAACAGAGAGTCGATGTCGTTAGACTCGCGTTAGAAAATGGAAGCAAGCCGCTGTGTATAGTCTTGTGCACGAGTGTAACGGAGTGAAAACAGTATTTCACAAACTTGGCACTGTGGAACATCCTTTGCGTGCGCGCGTATGCAGGTGGAAGAGGCGCCGTCCTACACCAAAAACACAGTGGCTGTCGTTCCGTCGGTTTCCACTCGTCCAACGAATTCTTAGGCAGCATCACTGGTTGGACGGCTCTCGTCCAGAGCGCTCGGGACACGGTCCTCGACATTGAGGTGAGTTCACATCGTTTACCGTTGGTTTTTCCTTGGATGATGTTGGTGTGGACAGCGATGATGTTTATATGCGCAGTCATAACATTTTTCTCCTTTAAATGTACATTCTAAAAAATCTGGTACTGCAAAAAAAAATGCTTTATATCGTTCAGTCGGTCGTGAGAGGACAGAAAGTAGAGCTTTTTCGATTTCCTCTGGTGAAATCGCTGAGTAAAAAAAAAAATCAATTTTCTGTGATTGATTCACACTGCACTGCTATCTGTCGCTCCTAAAAACCTGATCTGAAAAAAAAAATTAAGAACTTTATGACTAAAGAAAGAAAGCTGCGCCTTGACCTACGGAGTGTCTGCTTTCAGATCACTCCGCCTCCAAATGTCATAGTTGGAGATTGGATCATGGACATTGATAGCAAGATCCGTTCTGAGAACGACAACACTGGATTTCGGTACACACACAAGGACCCAATCTACATTTTGTTCAACCCGTGGAACAGGGGTAAGCACCAAGTGTTCGAAAAAGGTAAAATTGTACTACAACTGTAAATTATTTCGACATGTGAACGAAGGTCGCAGACTCCGGAGGTTTCGTTCATTGTGTAGAATTAATATGACACGCTCAGTTTATTTCCGGAGAACCTTATGCGGTGTTTTCCGCAGCCGACACCGTGTACATGGACCACACCGGCATGCGGTACGAGTGCGTTCTGATGGAGAGCGGCCTCATCTGGCGAGGAAGCCACAGCCGACTCAGACCCACGGTCTGGAGCTACGGCCAGGTTTGCTTGCATTCCCTCTGTTCAAGATTTAGGGGTCGTTACCTGCTATGGCAATCTGAATATACGTAGATTTCTACGGGAAGTACTGTTGGCATAAGGACGTAAAAATCGACTATCCGTAGTCCAAACCTGTATGCATAGTCTTAACTTCCTTGCGTGTGTGGGGCTCTGTCGAGGTAACACCACCATAAAATCTCGATGTGAGAATATTCTAACACCGTGCATGAAATTAATGACGTTAACTCGCCGCGAACATCGTTCTCCCTATCAACAGATAGCTTTAAAACATATTAGAAACCGTGATTGGCCTTCGATATTATGATGCCGTTCGTAATTAATTCCGGTTCTCTTACGTTAAGCTTCCTCTGTAGCAATCACACACACTGCTTCCAAGTTTTTGTTTCTGGAGAGAGAAAAAGAAAGAAACTCCACCCATGAAATATTACGCACAAAGTAAGAGTTGCTTCTTATTCTTATTTATTCATTGATCGTAGCGGTTTTTAAGTCTATATTAATAACGTAAGCGTCACGAAGCAACGTAAAGTGATACGTTCTTACAGTGTATTCTGTTGAATGCGCCGATGATTCGCCCCTTACGCCTGCTCCTTTTGCACAGTTCGAGAAGAATGTGCTTGAGTGCTGCGTCTACCTGCTGCGGCACGTTGGTCGGCTGCCGTCTCCAGCGTGCGCGGACCCAGTCAAGGTCTCCAGGCACGTCTCCGCGGTGGTAAGGACCAGAGGAAACTGCCAGCGCTTTCCATCTTGACCCTAGCTAGTTCTACTTTCAGTGCATTACAGTGTTTTGATACCCTCTGTCTTTGATACCACCTGGCAACGTTGCACAAATGTCACAACCCTGGTGCACACTGTCCAGGTCAACGCCCCGAACGATGAAGGAGTTATCGTGGGCAACTGGACTGAGAAATTTTCCAACGGGACTCCTCCGACGGGATGGATGGGGAGTGCCTCAATATTGCAGCAGTTTTACAAGAGCAAAAAGCCAGTAAAGTACGGCCAGTGCTGGGTCTTCGCAGGCGTAGCGACCACCGGTAAGAGCCCTTGTGCTTCTTTCTGGCGCGTCTTTAAATGTGCACTACAGTTTGGCGTGCTCTCTGCTGAACATCTTGCGTTGTACAAGTTTACAAAATTCACAGCAGCCCCTTTGCTGGTTTCTTTAGTTTTATTATAGCAGCAACTTCGTGAACTAGCGCGAAGCAACGGCAAGTGTGCATTACGCATGCGCACTCCATACGCCGCACGTTTGTCTGAAAGCCGTCGCCCATAACACTTTACATGGTGACACTATTCCGAGCATTAAACGTAAACCGTAAAAGAAGCTCCCATTAGAGCTTAGTGGCGACCTGAGAAGCGAAAGCCACCCGCGTCAGACCGATCCTTCCGTCGTTTCTACCGTGCTAAGTCCGCCCCATGAGCAATATATCTTCGCTGAGGCTATTAGCGACAACTCGGCATAACGCTAAACTACAATTCTTGCCGATGCGATTAACTACAGCGCCACAACTCATTTGCGGGATGCGTGCGCTTAAGGGCGACATGTTATACGAAACCCCTTTATCATAAAGATGGTCATTTTTTCGTGTTTGCTACGACTGCTGAAAACCAAGTAAAAAGTTGCCATATTCTTATGGAGAAAAGACGCGCTCATGGGCGTGAGATGTAATTAACACCATAATATCTGAAAAAAAAAAAAAGATTTGGAAGTATAACGAGGATTTCTAAAGCTGGATTATAGAGAGCGCAGACTCGCGAATTTCGTAAGTGCCTTGTCCGGAGACGCAAATGTTCGCGCAGTGCTGCGGGCTCTGGGCATTCCGTCCCGACCGGTGACCAACTACTATTCGGCCCATGACACTCACAGCAGCTTGACCGTTGACCAGTTCTACGACGACAACGGGGAGGCTATCGAGAAGCTGAACAAGGACTCCATTTGGTAAGCTCGTTAGTGCGTTAGCACTTATACTGGCATATCCCGCATTTAGCCGGTCTGTCTGTCTGTCTGTCTGTCTGTCTGTCTGTCTGTCTGTCTGTCTGTCTGTCTGTCTGTCTGTCTGTCTGTCTGTCTGTCTGTCTGTCTGTCTGTCTGTCTGTCTGTCTGTCTGTCTGTCTGTCTGAATGTCTGTCTGAATGTCTGTCTGTCTGTCCGTCCGTCCGTCCGTCCGTCCGTCCGTCCGTCTGTCTGTCTGTCTGTCTGTCTGTCTGTCTGTCTGTCTGTCTGTCTGTCTGTCTGTCTTTCTGTCGGTCGGTCCGTCTGTCCGTCTGTCTGTCTGTCTGTCTGGTCTGTCTGTCTGTCTTGTCTGTCTGTCTGTCTGTCTGTCTGTCTGTCTGTCTGTCGTCTGTGTCTGTCTGTCCGTCCGTCCGTCCGTCCGTCCGTCTGTCTTTCTGTCTGTCTGTCTGTCTGTCTGTCTGTCGGTCGGTCCGTCGGTCCGTCCGTCTGGTCTGTCTGTCTGTCTGTCTGTCTGTCTGTCTGTCTGTCTGTGTCTGTCTGTCTGTCTGTCTGTCTGTCTGTCTGTCTGTCTGTCTGTGTCTGTCTGTCTGTCTGTCTGTCTGTCTGTCTGTCTGTCTGTCTGTCTGTCTGTCTGTCTGTCCGTCCGTCCGTCCGTCCGTCCGTCTGTCTGTCTGTCTGTCTGTCTGTCTGTCCGTCGGTCCGTCGGTCCGTCGGTCCGTCGGTCCGTCGGTCCGTCTGTCTGTCTGTCTGTCTGTCTGTCTGTCTGTCTGTCTGTCTGTCTGTGTCTGTCTGTCTGTGTCTGTCTGTCTGTCTGTCCGTCCGTCCGTCCGTCCGTCCGTCCGTCCGTCCGTCCGTCCGTCCGTCCGTCCGTCCGTCTGTCTGTCTGTCTGTCTGTCTGTCTGTCTGTCTGTCTGTCTGTCTGTCTGTGTCTGTCTGTCCGTCGGTCCGTCGGTCCGTCCGTCCGTCCGTCTGTCTGTCTGTCTGTCTGTCTGTCTGTCTGTCTGTCTGTCTGCCTGTCTGTCTGTCTGTCTGTCTGTCTGTCTGTCTGTCTGTCTGTCTGTCTGTCTGTCTGTCTGTCTGTCTGTGTCTGTCTGTCTGTCTGTCTGTCTGTCTGTCTGTCTGTCTGTTTAAAGCCTGCTCACCCAGATGTCTGTGTATATACCGGATGTTTCAATTATTCAATACAGATTTTCCTTTGAAAAGGCGTGAGAGAGAAGACAATGAGGTTTGTGCAAGTGAAATCTACAGCGTGGCTGACGTTATGTACTTTATACAGCTCTATAAATGTACACCCCCCGTCAAAAGTATACAGCCCAAGGGGTTTGATTGTGAGGCTTACAGCATGGCTCGTTATGCATCCTCAGCAACGGTGATCTCTCGAAAGAGAAAAGGCATTGCGTCCTCAATCGTTTTAATGTTTGGACTGCTTGATGCACCAGGGAGCCACGCTAAACAGCTTCGAAGCAAACCCCTTGGGCTGTATACTTTTGACGGGGGGTGTACATACAAGCTCTGTGGTGGCTCAGTGGTTGTGGAGCTCGGCTGCTGACCCAAAGACGCGTGTTCGATCCCGGCCGCGGCGGTCCAATTTTGATGGAGGGGAAATTCTAGAGGCCCGAGTACTGTGCGATGTCAGTGCATGTTAAATAACCCCAGGTGGCTCGAATTTTCTCGAGCTCTTCACTATGGCGTCCCTCATAGCCTGGGTCACTTTGGGCCGTTAACCCCCCCCCCCCCCCCCCCCCCCCCAAAAAAAAAAAAAAGATCATGAACCAAACCGTAATTATACAATTAATAACTTATTTTAGGTATTCAATATTTTTATTTTTGGCTTTAGGGGCTATATTATATGGCGAAATGGAAGACTCGCAAGATCGAAGGTGAGCACAGTTTTGAAAATTTTTTAATCGGCAATGTGGTTCGAAAGATTGAAAGCCAAAAATATACATTTCGAAGTTCGTTGAGTTGGCTTTCACGCATTACATGTCTGTGAAATGGCGCTCCTGCGCGTAGTCTTCTCGCGGAAATCACTTTAACTGTTATTACTTCATAAAATACACAAACTGCTTCTTTACTAGCTGCATCAGAAATGCGAGTTACGACATTTTATAAATGTGTAATGCGTGAAAGCCAACTAACCGAATTTTAAATTGCTTATTTTTTAAGTTAGATATTTCGAGCCGCTTTGCTAATTAAGAAAATTTAAAAACCAAGCTCAACTTCAATCTTGCTGTTTAATTTAGACTTATAATCTTGGCCCCTAAAATAAAAAAAAATAATAATTTGGTTAGTTAAATTGCCATAAGGTAGAAACTTGGGCTTGTTGGTTGTGACCTAAAACCATCGTTGTAGCGCAACTGAAAAGGACACAGAACGAGAGGACACACACGGCGCTAACTTACAACAACTTTATTGTGAAGAAACACATCTATATATACACGCTGCATTGCCGTGATATCATCAGACACATTTGATATCATCGAGCCCGAATGAACGCAAATTCTTTTTGGTACAGATTAACAGAGGGGGTGCTAACGCAGGCACTTCTTAATTAATCTATCTTTTCCGCTTCAATTATTTCCCGCGTGCGCTTATCCTTGTTTTTACCGATTAAAGCTATCTTGTCATAGAGAGGTGGAAACCCTTGGCACTCATTGCAATGCGCTACTAGCAACCTATCTTGTTAATTTTTGTTCTTTACATTGCGCTTGTGCTCTCGGAGGCGATCATTTAAACACCGACCAGTATGTCCTACATACTTTTTCCCACACGATAGCGGGCTCTGATATACCTCAGACTCGGCTATCGTGTGGGAAACAGTATGTAGGACAGACTGGTCGGTGTTTAATTGATCGCCCCAGGTACACAATGTCCGCCATGCGGTAGAATCCACCTGCAGAAACCACACTGTCGTACCTCTCGTGCCTTTTCAAAAAAAAAAAAAATCTGTATTGAATAATTTGAAACACATGGTATAAACACAAAAACCTGGAAACCTGCCCACCACATTGTGAGCAAAGTGCCTACCGTGACAGGTAGCAATCCAATTAATCGCCAGAGATTTCTCAGGAATAGCAACCTGGGCCTCATGAGCCCCACTGATGGCAGCACCTGCCATCGCAGGGAAGTGCCGCGTCGCTTAACCGCCTGTACAGCTCCGCCAGGAGCAGTATAAATACTCCCAGTGGTCTATTAATGTTAAGTTGACAATCACCGATTCCGCATATATGGGTATAAACCCATTAGCTCAACCCGAAGAACTTCAATTCGTGAACAGTGGATCCGAACACAGGAGCCGAGGTGAAAACCGAATTCCTAGCGCACCTAATTTGCATTCGACCTCACGAGGCAAACGACCGTCATTTTATTTCCTGTAGAGCACACTTTTCTTACCTGCACTTTTCCTAGCACTCGTCCGCAGATAACTGTGAGCAAATGTTTTGCTTTGCTCTGTGACTGGCGCTAAAGTAAGGCACTCGCAGGAACTTCCACGTGTGGAACGAGGCGTGGATGACGCGGCCTGACTTGGAGCCTGGCGACTACTCTGGCTGGCAGGCCATCGACGCCACGCCGCAAGAAGCATCCGATGGTGAGCCATACGGACTGAAGGCGGTTGTTTGAAAGCTGACGCCCCCTCCCATGAAAGGCTCGTCTTTAGATGACTGATATGCACTGCTTCCATTAAAGTGTCCAGTCTGCGCTAGGAAATGGTGCTTATACTAGGGAAAAACATTATCAGATGGTTTATCATAGCTAAGCTCAGAATATCGTGCAGTAGCACTACAGTCAAGAATGAAGCGGATTTTCCCCGTCAAACGACCCTCTTCCAGCCAATGGCGTCGGCCGATTCTCATCAGCCTGCTAGATGACAATACAGTGAGTGGCAGATGAAAGGCAATAGTCCCCGACCATGCATTGTTACGCTAGCGCATTTTTCGAAATGGGTAGTGAAAAAAGTTTTTCACAGTAGTGAAAAAATGGGGTCCAATATGTAACGAGATGGCACCTCGTGCTTGACCCTCCTATCCTGCGGCAGGTGTCCTTTCAAAATGGCTGGTTACTGCGCTTTCGAGACACAGAGCAAGAAAGTTACTATCACTACGTCCATGCGTTGCTGTTTCTTGGCTCACTGTTCACGCAGGCATCTACCGCTGTGGGCCGGCCAGCGTGAAAGCCATCAAACGAGCAGAGATTCTGAAGCCCTATGACGGCACGTTCATCTTCGCTGAGGTGAACGCGGACCAAATCTACTGGCGTTATCAGGGGCCCATGCAGCCGCTCAAGCTCATTCGCAAGGCCACGGACAAGTAAGAACCCGGGTTATAACGCAAACCTTCACTCAGTGCTCATATTCAATTCAGCGCTACTTGACCGTGGATTGAAGAGGGAGTTCTGTTGTCTTCGTGCTTGATTTTAACGGTATCATTTTTTAGGATGCTTCATTGACACCCAAAATGCCATGTTACGTGCTCTTAGACTATCAAGGCTCTGTAATCAATACAGTAAAACTGAAAACCAGCTATTATCTGTTGAATAATGGGTCACTGACTCCCTGTGTAGTTAGCAAAGCTACTACTTTCCTCTGTAACGAAAGTTAATCTGCTCAATACGTCACCGTAGGCAGCTGACTCTCTGTTCTGAAGTAAGTGGATGTGTAGCATAATGCGCTATTGGATGTCGAAGTTCGCTCGTGGCCTGGAGGTCTTGAGCAACTTCAAAAGCTACCTTAATTATAGGAATTCGTTACACCTGGCACCGCAAAATATTTCCGTCTAAGCTGACGTCACTTTCATGCAGCTTTATGATGGGTTTTGCCTGATCCGAGCATTGCTCATTATCTGGCTAAGCACGTCACAAACAAGTCCAAGTAATGTACCGTATGCAAAAAAAAATTATGGGACGCATATACCGCCAGCTTCAAATTCACTCGTTCTCCCACGCTACACACGTGCAATGACATATTCGACAATTGTACTGTGTTGCAACTTTTGTACATGGCACAGAAAAACACCTATTCACTGAGTTGTTATTCGGTTAGCAGCTCTGAAGCTGCCAGCTTAATCATTTCGATACCTACAAGTGTCCTTTTTTTGCAGGATTGGACAGTGCATCAGTACCAAAGCTATTGGTAAATTTGAACGCGAAGACATCACAGACTCCTACAAACATCCAGAACGTAAGCTCACTGACCTTTCTCTCTCTCTCCGTCAGATAAAGCAGCGAGCAATTTTTC
The DNA here is from genome assembly GCF_055824585.1 of Amblyomma mixtum. Lineage (NCBI taxonomy): Eukaryota > Metazoa > Arthropoda > Arachnida > Ixodida > Ixodidae > Amblyomma > Amblyomma mixtum. The sequence continues at coordinate 103,002,722 of NC_143014.1, read as the reverse complement.
TTTTCACACATGCATGCAACAAGGAAGGAAAAGCCTCGGAAGCGACTTCGGACGTCTAGAGGAGACTTTGAGCGGGCAGCAGCCCCAGTCCCTTTGTCGTGATTTTGCACCACGCTTTGAGCGGTGGCGATGTAGAATGGGCCACAGTGTCGGACTCCACGAGGAGCTTGCGCGATTCGGCGAAACACCCAGAGGATAGAGCGCGTTTTGGCGGTATGTCCAGCTTCACAACACACACTTATTGAAGTGTATAAAAAATATCGCCTCTAAGCGATTTAGCATACTTTGTCATACTCGCCAACTGTTCACGAGCAGCAGCCTCGAAGGGTGTGAAACGAGACAAATATTTCGGAAAGTTTTGCTTACATGTGTGGCTACGAGTCACGCTCCCTCCTCGTAGCCCCCAGCGGGGGGTGACACCCAGCACTTATCGCGGTGTTTTAAAAATATATCGCCTTTGAAACTACATTTCATATTTTCACAATCTAATCTAGGAACTAGTTCGCTATTGCTCACGAAGAGATAACATCAAGACGCACTGCGAAATCAGAAACTGCTTTGAACACTTATGTTTACGCGCATTCTTACGGGCGCTAATCCTAATTTCCACCCACTGGCGGCCCAGCCGACGACAGCAGTGCCATTGCATCTTGATTATGTCACCAATTTGTGTTCGTCTATAGAAGAGGCATATGTAAAGGCGCTAGAAAATGTCTGCAGCGGCTGCACAGTGGCCATACTTCTCCGGGGAAAAGGATAAATTCCCATCCAAGAAGGGTGTCGGGCAGGAGGTGTTCAGAGAGCTTGAATGTGAAGAATTGGGGATAAAAGTTAATGGAGTGTCTCATCAATCTTCGGTTTTCTAATGACGTTGCCTTTCTAAGTAACTTAGGGGACGAACTTTAGAGTGTGGACCTAGACAGAAAAAGCGTGACAGAGAATCTAAAAAATTATGAAGAAAATAAGGTAATTTTAAACAGCTTTGGAAGGGAACAACAGTTTACCATAAGCAGCGAAGCATTGGAATTCGTACCGCCGCGGTCGCGCGGTGGTTTGGTGCTCGGCTGATGAGCGAAAAGATGCGGGTTCCATCCCGGCCGCAGCGGTCGAATTTCGATGGAGGCGAAGTGCTAAAGGCGTGTGTACTGTGTCAAGTCAGTGCGCGCTTAAGAACGGCAGGGTGGTAGAAATTATCCGGAGCTGTCCACTACGGCGTCCCGCATAGCCTCTGTCACTTTGGGACATTACACTCTTTGAAACCTAACCAAATCAAACATTAAGGGATTATATCTACGTGGGGAAAATAATGGCAGCAGATCCGGGCCACGAGAGTGAAAAAACTGGGATACTAAGAATGGGACGGAATGCAATTACTCTCAGATCATGAATGAGAGCTTGCCAGTATCCCTCAAGAGGAAAGTAATAACAGTTGTATCTTGCCAGTGTTTATCTATTGGGCGTAAACTTGGAGGTTAACTTGAGCTTGAGGACAGCGCAACGAGCTATAGAAACGAAAGTTATAGGTGTAATGTTAAAATACAGGAAGAAAGAAGAGTGAATCAGGGAACAAACGCGAGTTAATGACATTCTAGTCGAAACTAAGAAGAAATAGGCATGGGTAGGGAATGTAATGAGAAGGCAAGACACCGATTGTCGTTAAAGGTAGCGGAGTGGATTCCAAGAGAGGGAAAGCGAAGCAAAGGGTGTCAATTTCAGGGGGGTAGATGAGATTCGGAAGTTTGCGCGGATAAGGAGGTGCAGCTGAAGCAGGACAATATTAATTAGAGGAATATGGGAGAAGCCTCTGTCCTGCAGTGGACGATAGTTAGGCTGCTGTTAATGATTATTATTAATTTTCATACTTTTTTACCGTCCACAACGCGCTTAGAAATGGGATCATATTTTAGCTGTCTTGGCATATATTTTTATGCCTACTGTTCTGTCGAGACATTCAAAACTTTCTGAAAAGGCCAACAATATCCTTAACGTGATGGTTTGGGTTCACAAATATAGTATTGACGCGTTTTCAGTTTGATGCAGTGATGCTCGAAAACAGAAACGGTTTCGATAAGCGGCTGTGATATTTCTGCTGATCACGATGTCCCGGGTTTAAAACAGGCCTCGGCTGCCGCATTTTCATACAGCGAATACTCATCTTGCGTTGGTAGTTTGCCGCACGCTGAAAAACAGTTGAGTCCCAAGCATTTCACTACTACATCTGGCACAAATTCATTGGTTTTGTTTATTAACTTTCAGCGAGCTAATTAAGGATGGAGCTTGCGTTCACATAGCCACGGAAAAGGGGTTCCTCCTGGCTTCTCCGCTCTCCCATAGAGAGCCTGGGGCCGAAAGCTACTCTGCGCACAGTGAATGCACTGCGTCAGAGCATTCCAACACTATCACGCAATTCTCATGGTGTTCGCCTCATTCGCACGCAGACACGCAAGAGGAACGCAACGCCATGCTCAAGGCCCTTCGCAAGTGCAACCACGCCTACTCCCGCTACTACCTGAATGATGAGCTGGAAGATGTCAGTTTCGACTTCGAGCTTCTGGACGACATTATCATCGGATCGCCGTTCTCGGTACGCCATTGACTGTGCTTGTGGGGCCCCTTTGAGGTCCTCTCTTGCAACCTTTATTTGAGTCACCAAACGCTTGCTGTTGCTTGCTTCCTTTTTTTTTTTTTTTGGGGGGGGGGGGGGGTTAAGCTTAAGTGATATCTGTGTTGTATCCGTGATTTTTCGCGCGGCATAAAACTCCAAACGTTCGGAGCGCTACCTCAAATTAAGCAATGACTAGGAGTGTTATCGTTTGCACCGTTCAGTCCCGCGTCGCATCTTCATATCTCTGAACGGACACACTTGCCTGCATAATTCTACACTGCAGAAAAAAAAAAAGCAATGTCAGCACACTACCGAAAACTCAATTTGCCACTTCCCGGAAGCGAGCTTTTCCTGTTATGCGGAGAAGGCCCCCGTGTACTCTGGTGACCGTTGGCCGTCATATGCGCTTTGACCAGACTTACGCTTCTTGACGCAAGCTGAGGCGTAGCAGTAATTCGCGTTGAGTGTATCCAGGCTTTAATCTGGGAGCAAGAGATTATGAAACTGTGTTGCAATAAAGATATTTTTCTTTTTGTTGCCCTCGGCGCAAGTGTGCTAGTGTTGTGGCTGTGAGGGTTACCCAAGCAGCTGGAGCTAGGTTGGTTCGCGGAAAACAAAACGTTGACGTGGTTGAGGGCGAGTAAAATGCTATTCGTATACATGGCGTTATTATGTGCCTATATCTATCCTCTTATGCTCCTTTACGACTACCGAGACTGTCCTTATTTCTTCACTTTTCTGATCACCTTTTCCACGGATGTCGAATCAGACGCTGTCGTTGGTCAGCCTTAACTATTTTAGCTTTTCCTTTCAATAGGCTGAATACTAAACGCGTTCAGCCCCAGCCCGTTGTGATACATGGCAGCCGACAATTACTTTTCCTACCTACGTTACGCTGGCTCTGGGGAAAGCGTCGCGATGGGTTTCGCAATGGCCATTTTCTTCGGTATGGTACGCCTACGGTTACACTGTATGGCGAGGCTAAAGAAAGAAAGGAGTTACGTGGGTGTACTTCAAGCGGCAATGCATGGAGTACGTTTTTTTTTTTTTTTGGTATGTGTGTGTGTGTTCTATATGCATTGAGTAGGCATGACACGTGACACCGCCCGTTTGAACCAAGGCAGACTCGTAGGATTACTTTCCGCTGGGCTCGTTCTCCAAGGACGAAACCAGCGTTTGTCGTCGAGCGTGTAGCTCACGGCGCCTGCATGCTGATTGCCCGAAGACAGGCGCATAGCACATTCCGCATGGGCTCGTGATCGAAGCACGGATTGCGATTGGTTAGCGCCGAGTGGGATGGTAGCATTGCCGTGCGCACATGCTACGAGCATTTTCCAGGTAGAGGTATCTCTCGAGGAACAGGCTCCAACAAGCAAAGCAATAATCTAGTTTTAATCAGTTATACGCCCATCTAAAGTTTTCTTAAGAGGTCTCAATGCTTTTGTATCTGTATTTTCCAAACGGATCGGCCTAAAATGTCGGCGAAGCGTGCCACCCACGAGCGTATATGCCGCCCGGTGCAGGTGAAGCTGAGCGCCCGGAACAAGAACCCGACCAAAGAGTACACGGCGCACGTGGTCATGCGCGTCGAGAGCACCCACTACACGGGCAACAAGAAGAAGCTGGTCAAGAGTGGTCAGTTCGACGTGGCCATCAAGCCAAACTCAAGTGAGTGAAATGAAGCAAAATTTACTGTCTATTTTCAAAAGACAGTAATCTGAATTTTTTTTTGTCATTATTATGTGCGAAAGGGCATCTCTAAGTTACGTAACTGCCGGCGTGGCCTGACATGTCCGTTTCATAGGAAAAAAGCGAGCTGTACCATGCACGGATATACTTGGTGTGAAAAAAGAAAGGTCAGTGCGCAACGTAATCGGGACACCCCAAAAACCGCGAAAAAAAGAGTGAAGACATAGACCCTTCTGCTTTCTCACCGACCAGTGTAAGCAGCGTGTGTTGAACCTGCCACGTTTTTCCACTTGGGCTGTCATTCTACCCAGGCTCGGCGATATTATTAAGATGACATGCGACCTGGAGAATAGCTGATAATAACATCGTGAAAAGCAAGTTACTACACTCCAGGCGCTTCAGCCACAGCTCAGTGAAATAGGAAGTTTTTGATCACGCGTTGCCATCTAGACTGAAGAAACTTGTCTGTATATGTGGAAATAAACTGTGTGAAGTGATAAAAACGCTCTGTTTCGCAATAAGTTACGCGATTCCTCAAACATCGGTGGCGCAATATGCAGAATGTCTGGGACAGGACCAGACAAAGACTTCGGCAGTTTTTTTTTGTATTCAAGAGACGATTTTTTAAAGATGTGTACTCTGATCCCGCTCTCGCCTCTTCGTTTCGCTTACGTATCGCGAAACGAAGAGGCGAGAGGTGAAGCAGAGTTTCGGCTCAGAGAGTTTCGCCCACGTGCGGCAGTTCATAAATTTATCCGTTTTCGTTAATATTTTTTCCAATTACGACCACACCTTACCTGTGCCATCTTTCCTGTTCAACACACAAGATCGTTGGCCTCGCTTTTTATGCCCTGGTCGCTGGCAGTGGTTATGTTCTCGGTATTTAGTTTTATCCGGACTAAATAAATAAATTAAATTTGAAATTTATTTTTCTTTGCCATTAATGTTGTCTAGTGAGGTACAATGCACACTACCGGCTATTATTTTCTTGAGTATTTTCCGACAAAGACTTTATGCAGGTTGTCCAGCAAAGCACAGATGTACAGGTATGAGTTATGCACTCATTTTCTGGCGATAACTGATACAGCACTGCTAACGTTTTATGCTCTTCTAATGATGGAGGGCAATAAACAGGCGTAAAGACTCGTTGATGTACTTCGGCTCAGGCTGTGAAGCGCTCCACGCTACGCATAACGTTATTTAGAAATGTCCGTTCGAGATACTCAAAGGGGTGCTTTGGGTGCCCTTTGCAGCAACGATATACGAATTGTGAACAACGTTGAAATTCGGGCTTGTTAGTTCATACTTCGGAGCAATAGCGCAAACAGAACAAGAGACCAAGAACGAGTAGACACGTCTACTCGTTCTTGGTCCCTTGTCCTGTTCGCGCTATTGCTCCGACGAATTGTGAACCTTCACCACGTCACGCATTTTTTTCAGGGGAGGAAATCTCTCTCGAGGTGACCTACCCGGAGTACGAGAAGCTGCTGCTGGACCAAGCCATGTTCAACATCGCCACGTTGGCCACCATCAAGGAGACCAAATTTGACTACTTTGCCCAGGACGACTTCAGGGTGCGCATGCCGGACGTCAAGATTGAGGTCAGTCAAACTCCTTGTCACGTTCAGCAGCCAGACGTCATGTCTCTGAGCACGTCGCATATAGCATACGGAGTCAGGAGAGAGGCGTTTAACGCGAGAGTGTTAAAGCTCTTCGTCGGCGCAAAACCCGCCGTCGGCGCCGTTGTGACTGGAAAACCCTGCTTGGTCGAGAGGGCAGTGACGTAGAAAAGTAGTTTTGCTTAAAAGAAAAAAAAAAAGGTGGTTAAGCGGAATCGGACCGCGGTCTTTTGAATCGGGAGGCGGGCACGCTACCTTTACACCACTAAAGAACGTTCTACCAGTGGGATAAATGGAGGCCTTGTACACACACCTCACGACACACAGTAAGTGAATTACATAACAGGAACATTTAGTTAGGTAGTGTCACTAATTAGCATCACCAATTAATATGCAAGATGTGCAATAAAGCAGTATGTGATGGCAACAAGCGCGTTGATGTCTGCAAAAGGCTGCGCCAGGGAACCCGCAAACGACCGCAGTAACCATTTAATGCTATCTCATCATACTCTCAAGATGAACTTAAGTGTCCCCGAGTTTTTTTTTTTTACATGTAAAACCGTTTTTTTTTTGGGGATAAATAAAAACCGCATAGAGTGGATGACGTAGCATCATGACATCAGTGGGCTATGTCACCCACTCTGGCGTTTAGATGAATGAATAGATTGATGATTGAGCACATACTTTGAAACAGGGTGATGGCGGACGCAATAAATTTTGTCTTATGCTCTAGTTCTATGGCTCAGACAATCATCATCATCATCAGCCTGACTACGTGCACTGCAGCGCAAAGGCCTCTCCCATGTCTCTTGAATTATTCCTGTTATTCTCATTCATTGCGAATTTTCCTAACATTTACGGTACTAATCCTCCAACTATCTTTTAGTGCGAGAATAAGTAAAAAATGACCCATACTTTTCGTTCCCCGAATTATTTGCACAAAGGTAGGTCAATAACACGTGCATCATTATTCTACATAGCCCCCTTCCTTCTCAATGCCCTACAGTCCATCAGGCGTCAAGCCTGGGTATTCCTTCCACTAAGAAGGTTTTCAGTTGGTCTTCAAGCCACTCGTGCACCTTTTCCCACACGTCTAGGTTTGTGGAAAATCCATGACCTCACAAAGCCCAAAGAATGTCGGGCGGACCGAGATCTGGACTATAGGGAGGGTATTCCGGCGACTCAAAACTCAACTGGTTTATGGCTTCGTAAATCACATATCCGCCAGAACCATCTCTCGAGCTTGCTGAATATTGTCGTTCGTGATCGAGTTTGATGGGTACCCTACTCCCTCTTCACGTAACATATTCCTCCGGCCACTTTTAAACTTCTCTATCTATGAAAAAGCATTTGCATGGTAAAGAACTTGCCCCGTATGTGATAAGTCTGTGATGAATTTAAGCCTCTTTTACACCCTCCGACCCGAGATATCGGATCATTGTCCATTGTTCCTCTTTGGCGCGAACTGCTAGTGGAGCGGACATGTTTATGCGGCATTAGCTGGAAGGTAAATGCTGGATAAACTACGCACGCGTGACCACAGGTGCACAACTCGACTTATGCGAGGGAGTATGACGGCCGTCTGCGCACGTATTAGTCGCAGACGGCGCGTTGCAGGAACAGCGCAAGAAACTGTTGTTGCATGACAACACATGCCCGCACACGGCTCGCTACGCCATTTAAACCATCAAGGAGTTCGGTTTTGAGGTACTGGAACACTTTCCCTGCAGTCCAGAAGATCTCTTTCCCTCCGACTTTCAGCTGTTCGGTCCGCTCAAGGAATCTTTGCGGGATCATTGAATTTCCACGAACGCAGGCGTTCGTGGAAATTCGCCTTTCCCTATGTCCCCATTTTCATTGTTCAAGATATTCAAGATATCCTTTCACACCATCCTTTTCTGGAGCGCAGTTGCCTTATAGACAGACTATTTTTTTTTTATTTCGCGTGCTGGTGTTAAGGATCTTTGTTCTGGAAAAAGGTCCGTTGTTCTATGCCTCGACTCTTTATAGGGTCTTTATTTCTTACCTTTTTCAAACCTACTTCTGCATGTACGTGTGTTCTCGCGAAAGCTAAAATCTCTTCAGTACTTATTCTATAAAAAAAAAATGTGGCTAAATTCCCGCGAACACTTACATCTTCGCCTTGTAGGGTTTTCACTTCAAGATGATGCATGAAAGACAAACAAAAGACAACAAAAAGTAGCGTTCCGAAGCTGGGAGTGCAGCTTGACACTGTTGCCTATTGTTATCGAATTTTCGGCAAAAGTTCGCATGATACATATGTTCAGACGCAAACTACTAGCAAGCTTTAAATGGTGAAGAGGGAGCAGGACTGCATTTTAGAACAAAACACCATTGTTTCATAGGCCAAGAGAAGGAAGGAAAATTCAAGCTACTATTCTGAAATGTCTGTAACAACACATATATCCTGCAGTAAAATATGAACAGCCGTTGACTTAGTTAACATAACTATCAGTAATCGTGAAAACGGTGTTTCGCTGTCCTGATACGTAGGGCGTATTTATAAAAGCGCCCCCTATAAAAAGCCTTCGGTTTCCCTTTTTGGTACTGGTCAGAAGTGACCTCGGGATGTTACGAGGCATCTAACATTTCCGTCATGCTTTAGTTACTGAAGAGCTCCCCAATACTGTTGACTTCGCTTGCCCAGTTCATGGCAGAATCAAGTTTAAAATTTTTTTTGGTGCGATAATACTTATAGAGGCCATTCCCCGCATTTCGCCGTTGTGTGTTTGTTTGTTGGTATGCAGCCTGATTGGCAGGTTGACCACCTGCCCACCGGGTTTGGGCAACCTGCCAGACCGTTCGATCGTATATCGAGTGGCACTCGCGGTAATACAGGACGTAATTCTGCCGCTATGGTAGAGGGTGGCGCTGGTGAATACTCTCAAGGTTCGACTACACTACACGTAAATACCCCTGAAATCCGAAGATTGTACAGCCGTCGCCGTAGCTGAGTTGGTGGAGCACCGGACACGAAATTCGGGGGTCGTGGGTTCGGATCCCAACGGTGGCATGTAGTTTTTTCTTCTGCTTTCTTATCAGTTATCTTTTCGCACTGAACACCAAAAAAAGTAAACTTTCCCTGTGCTTGCTCTGGTTTTGATGACTGTTGGCTTCCTTCCTTTGTGTGTGTGTGTATATAGTATACGTATATATATGATTCAACGCTCGAGGTTGCTCGGGAAGAGCAACCTGGGTCTGACAAGCCCCATCGATGGCAGCACCTGCCACCGCAGCTCAGTGGCGCTTCGCTTAACCGCTGAACCACTGGGCCAGGAGCGGTACGAGGACTCCCAGGGATCTGTGAATGTAAAGTAGAGAATGACAAATTCCGCATATGTGGGCATCCCATTATCTTTATCCGAACAGCTTCCGTCCGTGAACAATGGATTCGAACTGAGGAACCGAGGTGGAAACCGTAGTGCCAGCGCACCTAATTCTCATTTGGCCTAACTACGCAAATCGACCGTCAATTTGTAATGTGTTTCCTGTAGTTTCGGTGCTGTAATTTTTTTATTTTTTTCTGACATAACATTTTGCCGTACTCCTTGAAATAAGAGAGAGCGATCGTTGAAAACTGTGAACCTTTGCTGTTGCAGCCCGAGGGCGACGCGCTGGTGAAGAAGCCACTGAAAGTCAAGGCCACATTCAGGAACCCGCTGCCAAAGCCACTGACCAAGGGGATGTTCGTCATCGAGGGACCTGGGCTCCCGGAACCGCTGAGGTTGCCAGTTAAGCAGTAAGTGTTCGCAAAAGGTGTTGAGTAGTGCGTACTGTGTGAGTATTCTCTTATGTTCTTCGCGAGTGTACTAAAGCAATAAGTACGTAAGTATTTACAAGGCGCTTTTTGAGCCACAGCTCTCAACAAAAGTCTTACGTGGGTATTAAACACTATACCACAACGAAGCTTATTCTTTTTCTTAGGCAACCAACAAGCCTGGACCTAGCAGCAGTAGGCTGTCGGTTAAACGGTGCTTGCAACCTTTCTGAAGTAACAGGAAATACGGTGCGCATATACGTGATTGTTTAGAACACATGAGGAAGCAAGCTAGAACACTGGCTGAGGACCCCAGACTTTGCGGTAACTGAAAATCTGGTTGAATATCTGTCTCTTGCGAATTGTTACTATTTATTTATTTATCGCAAATACCCTTAGGGTCTTTGCGGGTATTGCATAGGGGGCATTCATCGAACAAAAACTCGACAGGCTCATAAGTTTAATAACAAATAATTAAGCCCAAAGACTCTTCGGCTTATATTGTATGTTTTTGCTGGTCATAAAACGAGCTGGGCGGACATAACCAGCAATAACTAGTAAAGACTGTCGCCACCCCTTCTCCCCCCATGCAATATCATTAACTGTCCAGGACCAGTGATTCCGATGGCTTCACTGGTGAAAGACCTGAAAGAAACGAAAATGCAGCTCGATGAATTAAAAGAATACAGTGGGAGGAATAGTATTGGATTGAAAAGTATCCCAGAAAGCGAAAAACAGCACTTAGCTGATACACTTCAGAGGATTTCCACTTGTTTGCAAGCGGATCTTCCAAGCCAGGACATCGACGCCGTACGCCGAATTCCATCCAAAGGACTTCCCAACATAATCGTAAAGTTCACTTAGAGATCTATCCGCGGCAAACTTTTGAGAGCAGCAAAAACTTAACACCTGAGTGCTTGGTATCAAGTTAAGTGATCCAGTTTACTCGAATGAGCACTTTGCCTTTAAAATACGGCACTTCTAGCAGATACTATGCTGACCAGTCGGGAAAATAGTTGGAAGTATGCATTGGTGTCTCAAGAAAAAATATTAACCAGGAAGACTGGTAACTCGAAGGTACTTACGTTATGTGACTTGCGAAGATGGTCTCACGAAAGCCATCTAAAAAAACCGAACTTTATATTCCTCTTCCTTTATCATGTCGTACACCGTAACAGAAGTTAAAGAACTTCGCAGTGATACCAATTTGTCTATATTCCATTGTTGCATAGACAACTCGAGAAAAACCTTCAACCACCTTGTTACTTTCTTGGCCTTACGAAATTATCGCTGTTACAGAAACCTAGTTACAGAACGACGGAATAGCTACACTTGGCGATTGCACAATAATTTCACATCCAAGAACGACGCGGGCTCGAGGCAGTGTTGTTGTGCTTGTTTAAAACGCGCTCTTGCTTTTTCATGCATTCCAACATATATTTGTGCAGTTCCTCTGGTGTCGAATCTTTGTTCGTTAAGCTTGAACTTCTATTAATCATAAATGCCATTTATCAATCTCCATATGGTAGTCTTCCAGTTTTCTTTTCGTTTCTAGAATCTGTTTTTACGCTGATAACAATAAATATAAAAACCACTGTCGTCATTGGGGACCTCAATATCTACATTAAGAAGGAATCCAATAAACACTATTCATTTATGCTGAAATCTTTCGACTTCCGCAACGTAATTAGAAGTGCTACGCTTGTAACACGTACAACATCCTCTATTACTGACCATGCTTTAACAAACCTCAGCATACTAGTTCATGCTGGTGTCTATCAGGAACCTATTTCTGACCACAACCCAATTCTTTACTTGCGATACAATTCTTTACTTGCTAACTAAAACCAGAAAACTATAAGCCCATGACGAAAACTCACTACTCCATGATACGAAACACTCTTTTAGCACAACATCCTGTTATTATTATATGACCATGACGTTGATGTCGAATCGTAAATATTTTTAGAGACCGTGGTCAACTGTATGCAAACAATACGTGTGCATTCATATGATACCCCACTCTGTCCACGGATGACCCAGCAGATCCTGGACCTCCTGAAATCTAAAGAATATTGGCATCATAATGGAGGCATCACAAAACTAACCGTTATTATTTGGCACAGTACAAAAGTCTGCACAATAAATTTGTCTCCCTAATATCCGACTGTTTTCCGGCGATACAAAACGAATATGGGCTTTAGTTAAAGAAGTGATCTGATCCGCATATAAACCGTGTTCTTCCCGCCAATATCGACCGAAGCATGGTAGAAAACTAACTCTTTATTCGCAAGTATTAGGACACCTTTAGCTCTGGGATTCTCGGGTTCAGAGACCCACGTATTTTCCAGTCCTATTATGAATACGGTCGTTATGCACGTTATTAAGCTATCTGAAATAACTTATACTCATATTGTCAGCCAATAAAGCCTCTGGACTTGGCCAAATTCCGGCACGTGTAATCTAAAATAATATTGACGTTATTGGGCCAGTATTATGCAATTTATTTCATTATTTTCTACAAGTTACGGTTAACATTTCTCTTCTTAAAGTAGCTAAAGCAATCTCATATACAAGGACGGTGACCCTTGGGATCCATCTAGTTATCGACCCATCTCTGTTCCCAGTGTCATTAATACAATCTTTGAAAAAGTTCTGGCAAGTCATGTTTTTAAGTTCCTTAACAAGTTCAATGTACTATGCCCGCAGCAGCATGGCTTTCGCCCGAATTACTTATCTTCTGCAAGTCTTTTCTTGACTGAGGTGATCAACAAAGCATTAAATGATGACAAACTTGCAGCAATCATATCTTTAGATGCAAAAAAAAGCTTTTGACACCATAAATCACACTACCTTTCACAAGAAACTAAAACATGGCGGTTCTCGTGGGAAGGTCGTTGATTTATTTTCTATCGACATCAATAACCATCAACAGGCGCTTATCATAAATAACAACAAATCATCACTACAGAATATTCATACAGTCGTACTTCAAGGATCCGTGTTGGGGCCTTCGTTGTTCTCTCTGTATGCAAATGACTTGCTTCACATGCTGAGTTCGTCCCGAATTGTGATGTAGGCCGACGACACAGCGATCATAGCTACGGCCGACACTCCGATGAGTTAGAAGTGAAGGCAAACGCAGATTTAGAAAAAAATGCAAAAATTGTTTTTTTTGTCAATAAACTCACCCTTAATTTTAATAAAACGAAATTCATCATATGTCACTCGAGAAGTAAACATATTAATAGATATATCATCAGAATTCTCATCAACAGCTGTCTGCTTGAGCAAATCAATCCAATTAAATGTCTTGGCGTCATAGTGGACAAAGATTTTCGTTGGAATAATCATACTGATACAGCCTATGAGAAGATAGCATCTGGCTACATTGCGCTATTACAAGCACGCGAATGCTTCGACAAAGATATATCGTGAATCCTTTATTTCGCGTTTTTTTCATGCTCATCTAACCTATCGCATTGACTCTTCGGGCTCAACCTTCAGTGCATACCTCGAACCCCTTCGGCGATTACAAAAACGCGCAGTTAGAATTATAACCCACAATAAGTTCAACGATTCGAGTTAGCCGTTGTTTGAGGAATTAAAAATATTGCCTTTTGATCTTTGTGACAATCGAAAACAGCTATTTGCATTAAAATATAGCCAAGCACAACCACCCATTCAGTGTATATCTTTTTCGGCCATCATCCCCTGTCACTAGAAACCTCTCTTACGGCAATTTTAATCTGGCGCCTGTTAGTAATGCTTACGGTGAAAAACTTCTGTAATTCGCTGGTGTTAAAGTCTGGAATAGTTTTCCACATAAACTAAACCTCTCCACTAGCTCTGTTAATACTCTGAAAAAAAAATATTTCATTAGTATGTTATGATTGTTTCGCATTATTACATTGATATGTAATTGTATGACTTGTGTTTCGTATTATTGCATTGCTCTTTAAGCGTGTTACTTGTGGTCTTGTGCTTATTTCTTGCTCTGATCTAATTGCGTTTAGTTGTTGACACATTTGCGGATTTTTTTTAAACTTTTGTGGCCCGTGCATTGTAACGATTATGTTATCTTTGTATTCAGTGTTTTCTCTTAAACTGAATTCAGATAAGAAGTGTTGTCCGGTACTTGAAATTCTTGCCTTTACATTTTTTATATTCTGCTATTAGTCATGCGTCAATCTGCAATACATAATCGCACATTGCTTCATATTTCCTGACGTTTTCTGCATGTTATTTCATGTTCTGGACCTTAAACTAGCCGATGGCTGTAAGGGCAAGCAGTTTTTGAAATTCTGTACAAAAGGAAAAAACAATAAGAAAACTAAAAAAAACTGGAATCACTAAATTTAGAGGCCAACAGCCTTGAATTTAACAAGAAATTCAGACCGTTTTTGCAGAAGTTCCGACATTTGCCAATTCAACATATGTTATTGACCTTTCACCTGATCACAGTTTTTACCACCTTCCTACCTACAGGCATATATCGTACGCTTTGCTGTCCCCATCACACCGCTTCTACCCTTGCACCATGCAGGAGAAAAAGAAAATTAATTTCGTTCTAATCACGTAGAAGGGTAGAAGCAGGCCTCATGTTACTCGTTCCAAATAAACCCTTTTGGTGAAACGAATTTGCAGGCAGTAAAGCATTTCGCAAATATGAATGATTCCAAATGGAACCACTGGTACCCTACATGCCTCATTGCAGAATAAGAGTGTGGTCGTTTTCAGTGCAAGCACTTTTAATGTGGAACGGAAGAAGTGTCTACAGCGGCCCACTATCACACTTGTTGGGATGGCAATTCACCAGATGAAGAAAAGCTAACATTGATCGCATGAACCCAAAGACAAAGTATAATACGAAAGCATTGAAATCGCTATGAAATACTGCCCAACAATTCATCTGTGCATCCAAAAAAAGTAATGGCAAGAAGTCCCATTTTGTGGACGCAGCACGTTACTGCTGAACAAGACAGGAATCAAGAATACGGTCCCCCATCGCAAGGAGAACTTTTGCCGTACGAATGCTTCAAAAGTTTCTGCACCAACTCAGCCTTTGAGAATTTCGCACTACAAATTTTTAGACAGTGCAGAAGGCTGGATGCTGTGAGTTAGCAGCTGTAAATCTGGATACCGGGAGCGTGGCCGCCCTGCCTCTTACATGCCACCTCTCAAAAGAACCAGTGCTTGTCTTCAATTGACTCAAGAATGCGCTCACTGACCCGCATGCAATGAGCAAAAAAAGTAAGCTGTGTGTCATGTCATAGTGGCGTAGATGGCACGTGTGCCATGTCATTCTGGTGAGAACAGTGACACACACCTCATCGTCAGCAAAGACAAGCGTGGTTTCAAAGCAGTTGATAATAAACAAAATGTTCAAAGAAATCGCCGGACTAAGCATTTTGCACCTATTAAGCCGCGCAGATTCTATTTGGAATCATGCAAAAAACTAATAGAGAACAGCGGCCACAGCGGTCTGGATATCATTTTTTATATATGAAACAGTTTTAATTTGGGCTGGAAGGGGTTAAGCTACTGGGTTGATAGAAGAAATGGAAATGATTTGTCTATGTCCCTCCTCACACGAAGTGGTTTTCTTCCAGGAAAATTCACGCCGGTGAAGAAGTGACTGTCAACTTCTACCTGACTCCCAAAGCCGCTGGACCAAAAGCCATCATTGCGAAATTCAGCTCTAAGGAGCTGAGCGACGTGGATGGCTTCAAGGCTATCGATGTCAGAGAGTCGTCCTTCTTAGAATCTACCAACATGGTCACCATGCCCATAGCCGCCACCGCCTGATGAGTACAAAAGTGCCCGGCGGAGAGTTTATGAAATGATTGTTTCGCCACCAAAAAATTTCCCTGTTTCAAGTTAGCTCGTCACTTGAAAAGTCATGCTGGATACTGAGCATTAAACATTTTCCGAATACGGTCTTCTCTTCTCGTTGAAACTCATCGAGCGCACTGAAAAGGTAAATAGAAGAGTGCTCAATAATCTCGAATGCGCTTTTTGTTTACGCTATTTTACGCGTCATTATCCTGTCCACGTGCAATTTCCTAACGTGGCATGGCCTGTCATGATTAATGTAGGGGCAATACCTGATTAAACGTACACGTTATACCACTGTGTAAGGTCAGTCTTTCAGTGCCACAATAAATACAAAAATTACTCTGGCGACGGACACTCTGGCATCCAAGGGTGGAAGTGCTGTGCTCAACTTTAATATCCCTCTATAGTACCACAATTTAATAGGAAAAAAAACCAGTCGTCCATAACCGTTGCCTGCAGTTGCGCTACACGATTCAAAATGCAGTTAATGTATTGCCCACCTCGTGCATAGCATCCTTTTCCTTCAGCCTGCCCAACTAACGAGAAAAAAATCATAAGGCGGTATATCGCCATTTCTCTGGCCTTGCAGTAAGCATGCCGTACAGTAAACCAGCAAAGTGTCCTCTCTTTGGGTGCACAGAGCGCAAACATAGCCCTCCCATCCCCCCCCCCCCCCCCCCCGTGCCCTCCAGAGTTTACCTTCAGTATTTTTTTTTGTAACCCGAAGAAAGGAGACTTATGTTCAAAGTAGGCTGATTTGAAGATGACGTGGGGATCGACTGTGCGAAGAAGGGTGCTCGTTAATTCAAGTGGGTGCGTTGAAGCTTATACTGGGTGCCGTGTGGTGGTTACCGAGCCACTGGACGCCGCTCGGTTCATTCTCAAAGAATGCTTCAAATCACCGGAGGATTTTTGAGCATCAGGTACTTGTGGCCGGCATCAAACGTGCGTCGGCGAGTCTTCCGAGAGTCTTCCCGTTCTCGCATCTTGCCGCTGCGCTTCCAGCTTTCTCCCGTTTCACCCAGCGCCAGCATGCCTCCGGCGCCGACGCTGCTTCGGCTTGCAAATGCTAGTGGAGCGGAGCGGAACGTGTCAAAGAATAAAAACGCTAAAATTAGGAACTCAGAAAGTAGGTGATTACAGCTTCGAATATGCAGTGGTTGATACCCATTGTTCTAAAACAATAGTAGTGTATGAAATTTCGAAGCAGATAACTGTAAGAGGGGAGAAGTTGGGCAGGAATCTGTATTTTGCAGTCTGTAGAGCAGGGTGAGTTAGTTCATGATAGGAACAATAAAACCAGCGGGAACTGCGCAGACGCCGTAAAGCGTCGCCCTCTGTATACTTTGTCTGCGTTGTTGGCGCTGGTCTTAGTATTCTTGCATTTTGCCATGCGCTGCGGCGCCGCTGCTGGCTTTCTCCGCTGTCGGCGGTGCTGCAATGAGAGCACACACCTCACCAGTTCCGCTGCAGCGGTAACACGATGGTGCCGTCTTATGTACTTTTGTTTGGACATGCTATAAAGTTTAAACGGGAACACAGCGCGGAAAATAAGAGTTTTATCGAAAAGGCGACACGGTGTATATAATTACCTGCACGCTACTCCACGCACACAGGAATACGAGGAAGAAAAAGCCCCTACGAGGTTGCCAAATTGTATTTGTTAAAGGCGCGTTGTACTCTCCTGCCCACAAATAAACTACATTTGTCATGTAAGCGGCTGCTCTTGTCTGCCACTAATATACCATTGAAACATGTGCTGGAGATGTCACTTTATGCTCTTGATCCTACCAACCAGCAAGCAAAGAGCAAGAAAGCGGACGGGAGTGCATCAGTTTGTTTGTATCGTCTTGTAAACGTTTGATCAAAATTAAAAAAATATGAAGAATTTCTTTGCACACAAGAGAACTCTGTCCAGTCAATCGTAGTGTTAAACCCTTAGATACGCCCTCTTCCTTTCAGAAGCGTCCGTTCCTGGGTTGAGCTGCGTCGCCGCTGTCAGTGTAACCGAGCCAAACCATAAATTGGCAGTGGCTTAGCTGTGGTTAAGCCTGGACATACCAGCGAAAAGGTTCAGTTACGCTTGGTTTGACGTCATGGCTGTCGCAATTGGCGCACAATGCACTGGGAGCACCACGATAACGGTGGAGGCGTTCGGCCGTCCACACACTGCCTGTACGGAGGCGTAGGAGGAGCCGCGCGTGTAGTGAATACGGTGCTGTCTTAGAAGGTTGCTTTAGAGACATGGACTGTGTTGTCCATTCCTTTCGGGTGTACACCAAGATATGAGAGACAGGCATTTCCTTTCCTTAAAACCAATTTTCATTTCATTTCATTTTACTTAAGGTCCTTAATGCGCAGTTCGGGTATCCACCGAGATATGAGAGAGACAGGCGTCGTTTCCTTTCCTTAAAACCGATGTTCTTTTCATTGTCCTTCCCTTACGGCGCGGTTTGAGTGTCCACCGAGATATGAGAGTTTCCTGGCGCACTCTTTGTCTTTTATTTTTTTTATTTCTGATATTTTATTTCTTTCATTTCTTTTTATTCTCATTTCTCTGGTTATTTTTATTCTTTTTTATTATCACGGAGACGGCGGCCGCCTGCACTGCGCGTGACGTCGCTCGGTTTCGCACATGCGCAGAAGTGGCAAATCTGGCCTGCGGCTCACGCGAAGCGCGGTGTTCACGAGCCTAGCCAAGCTTTTCGCTTCAAAATTAGATAGGACACTTAAGCTCCGCCTTAAGGGTATGACGCGATAGCGTAGTGGGTTAGGCTTCTCATTCTGAGGAGTTCGACACCGTTGAACGCACTTTTCATTTTTTCAATTGTTTCAATTAATTAATCAATTACACAATATAAATTTGCTTAGTTAGCGTCATCAAGCATTGGCTCTTCATCCTGAGCATTTTGACACCATTGAACCCCCTTTTTCCATTCTTTTTCATTTTCAATTTCTTTAATTAATCAATCAATTGCAATAATTTAATTCAGTCGTCATCGCCTTTCCCAGAGTAATCAGACATCAGTGACTAGAACCACAAATTACCATGATCCATTTTTTTTACGTAGCCCGCGATTATAGGTCGCTGGTTCGAATCTCTGCCCCAAGCTAGACTAACTTTACTAGTAAGTTTAGGCTGCACGAAACGGCGAATCGTATGACACCATCCGGAACATTCTGCGGCAAACGGTTGGCATGATACGATTTTTTTTACCCAGCCGCCCATTATTTCCGACACGCGATGCCGACTACTATACGCCGATGGCTTTTCGACAGAGAGCTGTATACGCTGTCGCGTAATAAAAAAACATTGCCGGGACTGGGATTCGAAACCCGCGGCGCTGCAAACATATCACATACTAGAAGACAGCCGGCAAACGGACGCCACGCAAGAAGGAGCACACACACACAGCCTTGTGTGTGTGTGTGTGCTCCTTATTGCGTGGCGTCCGTTTGTTGGCTGCTTTCTAGTATGTGACACCAACTAGCCCAAACTGTTAGCAAAAAAACACCCAAAAGGGAGCAAATGGCTTGTCCTCTACCCAAAAATGGTGTCATGTTTGTTTATTCTCATTCAGGCTCATTCTTACAGCAGTGACAGCGACGGAAACGGGCAGTAGCTCTGTGGGGCGCCGGCAAACCAACTTGGCAAACTGCGCTGCCATAATGTTACCCCGCGTCACGCATTCTTTTCGCCGTCTGCAAGCCCAGCGGCGGCGTAGGCGTCGGGAGTCGTCTGCTTGTCGTCTCTTTTGCTGTACGAGCTCGTTTGGTTAGCCATGTTCGTAGATAAAGGAATGTAACATTACAGTCAATAGTTCAAAACTGAAAAGGAGTCACTGGGTAGTTTTCACGGTCATTCACCACACTATATTTGACTAAAAACCAGAGCAGAAAACCTGAAAACACCCCTGATTGTAGTTTGGAATGGCCATGTTTGCCTACATATTCACTTCATTAGGGTTTGTCTTTTCAATATCACGGAGGAAAAATGTAGCCTCATCAGTTCAGCCAAGAGCTCAGCGTTGACACTATGTTTTATCACAGTTCCATGTTTATGAAACACATAATCTGCTGCAACACATTGCGAGAACCACACTGAAAAAAGCCTGTGAGAATTAGGCCTAAGCGGGGGCTGTAACAGGGTGGCGACACTTGCAAAGGAGAGTCAGGTACGGTTAGAGCACTGGAGGCTTCACAGGAGCAATTCAATTATGCAGCGTACTGTAGCGGAAAACGGCGACAAACCAATATCTTGTACCGCGGCAGGCACCCGTGAAGGAGCAGAAGTGAGCAGAGATCCAGCGACGATGGTAACCAAGCGGTCTCCACTCACCGCCATTATCCGACGACAAACCAGAAGCAGACGAGACGCTAAGTGGCGGGGAAGATTGCACAAAATGGGTTTTTTTACTCCATTTCGGCACTGTTGGAGTATTTGGCAGAATTAACTCCCTTTATAGACTGGAGTAAATGCAGGTAAATCCTCTTTTTTACTCCATTACTCCCTCATGGGAGTAAAATGGAGGACAGTACACCTTTTTACTCCACACTCACGGAGTAAATGTTTTCACAAATGGAGTAAAGAGGGTGGCCGCCACCATTTATGCTTCCTTTTGGGTTTATTCTTGTTTACAGTGCAGGCTCAAGTCATTCTGGAACATACACTGTAAACAGAAAGGAGTAAAAAGGGTGTAAAGCTGTCCTCTAGCGCACACCTTTTAAACAAGGGACTGCGCTAGAGGACAACTTACTCCCTTTTTACTCCCATATAGATGTATTTGTGTTTAGAGTGTATCACATTTGCTGATATGTTCGCGGGGCCGCTAGCAGTAGATAAACTTACTCAAAATGTTGTTAATTTACGGGCAGGCCGTAGCGGTTCCTTGCCCTTTGAAGACCGCCCAGCTGAAGAGAGACATAGCGAAGACAGCATGCCTGTAGCATTTAGCTATTCTTTTTAACGCTCTTTTACACGGCTGGTAAACACGCGTGCGCGTGCGCGTGTATGTGTGCGTGCGTGTGCGTGCGTGTGTGTGTCTACGTGTGCGAGTGTGTGTGTGTTTGCTCCTCAGAGGCGAGAGAAAGCCTCACAAGCACGAAAACTACACCGTCAAGAATACGTGCTTCAGGGCCCCTTCCAGCTGGCCTGAGAAAAGCAGGTCAATTGCAGCAGTTTTTAGATTTTGGTGATATTCACGGATCCAAGTCTATATAGTCTGTAGGTAAAGCATTGCCAGTTTTTTTGAGCTAGCGTTTAAAATGACGACGTGATCGAGGAATAAATTTTAGGCTTCTCGCAACATTAAAGCAGTGCGGAGAAGCTCGGTGTGACGTCAGTGACAATAAGATTTGAAATTTCTGCTGCCCTAAAGCACACCCTGCCATGCGTCGTTGGATGTACAAAACAACGCTCGATGGGCTTTGCCTTCGGTACTATGGTTCTTTTTTCTTCAAAGTAAGCGCTTATGCGCTGGAAATGTACCGGAACCGCAGATGACGTCATCATGCGCCCGCCACTTGGTGCTGTGGCGGGCGCGAATATGTCACCATTTCAAATTCTAGTCTAAAAGAACTTCACATGCTTTGCCTGCAAGTTTCACACATTCGAGCTCTTCAATCTCGTCGAATTTTAAAACCTCTGCAGTTGCCCTTTAAGAAGGATCCCGTCACCGACAGGTGATAAACAGAATTTTCAGTGACGTTGGTGCGTGCATACAGAAAAGCAAGCACGTGAATCACATTTTACACGTCAGTGTTTGCAATGAAAACGCCGGCAGCCAATAACAGTAGAAAATTTCGGAGGTGACCGCGAGGTGCCTCAGTATGTATCTGAGAAGGCTGAGCATGTTCATGAACTCCTCAAATGAACGTGATTGACAACACCACAGGTATTGGAAAATGCGGTACAGTCTGCTGACTCCGCCATCGTCAAAGATGCGAGCTCTGTCGGTCGCGCCAACCCTCTCCCGACGTCGGAAGCGTAGCAGCATCTCAGCGCATGACAAACCAGTCGCTCAGCGTTTCAAGCAGGGAGCGGTGCTTTGATACCCCCGCCAGTGGTGTATGTGCCAGTCATTAAAATTCTCGTGGTTCTAAATGCGTCGTGATTGAGGCAGTAATGTTTTTACTGTGCCACGGAAGTGTAACAGCTTGCGTATAGTGTGCATATTGGAACGCTAGTTCAAGAGCACAATAACCGGAATTAAAAGTGCGGCTTTCCCGCACAATAGCGGCCTTCGTAGCTTATGGTTGTTCTTCCTCGGGTGGTAAGGGACCATTAATTCGTTGGCGACGGGCTTCATGCCGGCATCAATCAATGCGGAAGTCAACATTACTGGGGAATATACGTGGCAGCAGATACTGTCCTAATTCTATGCGAACGGCTGACGGAACTCAGCAGACTTTTCGAGCGGTGTCGTCGTAGCGATCGGAATTCACGAGCGACGTGCAATAGTTAATACATAATTCGGTGAGTCTTCGTTCAGACTGATCGATGCGGATTGATTGAATCATTAGTGCGTTCACAGGTCACAAGTAGCTAATAATGCGTTTTGCTAATAGCTCAGTCTCGCGTCTCTTCCTTTTCCTTTCTTCAAGCGATTGCGCGCAGCCCTCTTCACCCTGTCATCCCGCTCTAAAATGCCTAAAGCGGACGCAATCCCACTCAAAGAATTCCGAAGCCTTAAGCGAAGCATTACGCTCATCGCTCGAGGACAAGGCCTAGCGGTGGCTCATGCAATGCTTCCTGCCCATTCCATTGTCGCAGGCCTATTTGTGAGGCTGCGTTCGCAGTGCCGCTGTGCAGCTGCAGCCTCCTGCGAAACACGCGGCCGCGTGGGGCAGGCAGAGTGTGCGTTGGCGGGTGGCCGCGCAACAGCACAGCTGGGCGGCCGGCAGAGAATGCCCTGTCCGCAGGGTCGCAGTGCCGCGCAGTACAATGCATCGAACGAACGGTGGCCAGGTTTCGCGCGTCGCTAACCACTGGCTTCATTGGAGCTTTCATTGTCCCGTCTTCGCGATATGGGAATGCCGCGGCATACGAATGAGGCAGTGGCGAGCAGGAATAAGAGGAGGTCTCGCGCAGCTGCGGTCTGCGCCGCGCGCCTGGGAGCAGGCTCGCTCCGCTCCAAGGTCGCCCGCCGGGCCGCCGAGCTACGTCCGCGTAAACAGGAGCTCGGCTCCATGACCTCCGTCATCACGTGCGCAGGAAGCGGCCATCGCCGCAAAAGCTTTCTTTTGTTTTTGTTTGTATTTTTAATCATGACTATGCAGGCTTTTTAAGGGTTCTAATTTATCTGACCCTCCGCCCTCCAGTTTGGTAATTTATAGCTATTAAATTAGTAAATCTACGAGTTGTTTTAGTCGCTCCGCTCAAAGAGCGCTAACCGTGGTAACAATGGTTGCGTGACGTCAGTACTTGCGTTGTCCGCGCGCACTTACTCGCCCTGCCCTGGCTGGCCACGGCAGCAAGGAAATGATGGCGTTTTTTGATAGCAGCGTAAATGTTTTCACGGATTGGTTCTTATTGTGCCCCGCAAACTGCTGCACCCTGCCTGCACAATTCATTGGCACTGTACAGCTCGCGCCAACAAATAACAGCTGTTCGCGCACAGGATCAGCGCGTGGCCAGCCGGCGCTTTTCCTTACCTTGCGCCGGGCTATCGCGACTTCTCGAGTGACCGCTGACGAGCCGTTCTTCCACGTGACATGGCTTGAGAGCTCGGTCCCTGATTTGCTGGCGCCAGCTCTAGCTTCCACTTTTGTGACAGCACATTAACGAGGTAGGAGTTGGGCGCGTTAACTAACGGTGCTACACAATTACGGCGGGCACTTCCTGAAATTTTCGATTCTTTCATTTATTTCATTCACCGCAAACCCTGCTGCACATTTCGAAACTATGCACGTCAAACCATAAACATTCGCGAAAGAAAGGTTTGAGTAGAGATACCGATTTAAAGCAGCAGCATTGTGTGCAAACTCCGGAATTTTCGATAACATAATATTCAACGCTAAACGAAAAGAGAGCCGTCCGAGTTCGCAGAATAGAATACGCTTTCAGACGCAGAAATGCCGGGCAGTTTGCTTCTTTTGGTGGTTGGCTTCGCGATATACTCCAAGACGGCTTCAATCATACGGAATGATAAAAATTCTTGCCTGAGCACTGGTGCTGGCGGGATTGATTAGTCTTTCTCCGTTGAGTGAAGTGCCCGTGAGTGGATAATCTGCAGAGGTTAGACAAGGGATCAGCAAATTGGATGAGGATAATTGTAGCCCAAATGCTTCCAATGCAGACGTCAAGGTCACATGCGCAAGCCTTGCAGTTCAGGAAGAAACAGATGTCGTACGATGTTGCCTGGTGGGAAAATCAGGGGATATCTTGTGAACAGCAAGACCCTACTGCCTATTTTTGTCTCCTACTGTGCATGCGTAGTTAACTGCACTTTGAAATGTATGCTCGCAGGTGTGAATTTTAAGTTTTGTATTTTTCAGATTTCTTACTTCTTTCCTTAACGCCAGTTCTTCCTCCGGACATGCGTGCCGGCACATGTTCAGTGCAGCTGTCTTTTCTGGCCTTCTCTGACTTTGCCACTTTTCGCTTACTCTTTTCTATTTGGCCACGCCAGTTCCCGCGAAAATAATGTTAACAATGTTGTCAGAAATCCTGTTCGCCCGTTGATTCCATTGCCCCTGCCTTATGACAGGCCGCAACGGTGGCTTCGTGGTTTGTCCATCCACCTCGTATGCGGGAAGTGAGGAGTTCGATCCCTAGTGCGGTCCGGTACCTGCCGGTTTGAAAAGCAGGTCTTTGATCCCACCATGCATAGAGCGAAACACGTTGTGCCATGGCGCTCTTTCTACCTCTTGACTCATTCGCATCCATTGCGGGGCAACGGCGGTAGCGCTACTGTCACCGTGTACTGGGAAGCTTAGAACAAACGGATAAAAGATTACGGCGACGATTTAGTCGCGAGCAAGAGCTATGTACCAAATACAATGCATAGGCGAGGCGCTGCGGCGATGGCCGACTGGTCTGAAGCATCGGGAAATGAAGCTGCTCTATTTGCTCTATCGTTGGCTCGAATATCTCTCAAGGCGCTGAGAAGGGAAAGTTTATTTTTCGCCTGAATACATTTCGTACATAGAATTTTGGAATATTTTGGAAAGCTTCAGTTTCGGCTTGGGCTTCACAGTGCCTGAGCTTGTCGATAATGAGAGCAAAAAATGTTTCATGATTAAAAACCCGTTACGTTACTCTGTTAAAGAAGACTTCTGCAGATATCATGAGGCCTCTTTAGAAGATGCCCAACAGCGCTGTGGATTGTGAGCGCGATTGAGGACGTGTAAGCGCCAACTTCGACAAAATCCTGCAAAGCTCAATGGAACCGACAGCGAAGAAAAGACCCTGAAAATTGTGAACCAGAGACAAAACGTAAAGAGCACCAGGATCCTGGGTCCCTCGGTTGAGAAGCAGAAGCAGCTGGAAGAAAAGAAAGAAAAGCAATGCTTGATTACGATATGTGGGTGTTTTAGTATCAGTTCAATACGTCTGGCCTCATGTTCCGTTTGTGGCAGACTTTGATGCATTAAATACCTCAGTCAGACTGGTCGTTGCCTCATCGATGGTGTGGTAGAATGCATAACATAAAGGTCAACACAAATGAGCACAACAGCTACTGCTGAAATGCGCAGAATCAGTAATGGCCGCTTGCCATTTTTGTAAATTTCTCGTACTTCGTACTTCAAGATGGTAACCTCGATGGTGCAGTCCTCGCAGTATTTTCTAGTAGATTTAGGTATGATTCCCGGATGGCTTGGCTGCGCCGGGCTTGCACTTAATCCAGCGTTTTCACTGAACCCGATGTTTCTTTCAATCTGTGGGTCATAGGTATAGACGCGCTGGACTCTGTGGATGTCTGTAATTCGGTTTATAACATGAATATTATTCGTTTACTAGTAGCCGAAAACTCGCTTGTTCCCTGGCCTGGTTAAATTCAAGAGTTCCCCAAATTTTCTTAGAACTGACTTTGGCAAATGCTTTGTACACATCGACAATGAGCCAATGGTTGTATATATATGTATCACTATTCATGTGGATTAGTAAAATGCTAGCGTTGTGTCTTATACATTTGAGATCATAAGAGCGTAACACATGGTGTAGACAGGGATGCAGCGTTTTCAAGCACTAAATCTAAACTCTGTTTCCGAGCCACAGGCAGTTTTTCACTTATCTGAAATATCCCAAGAGCCCTGTAGGAGGGACAGCACAAGAGGGTTGGGTACAAGAAATGAGGTCGAATTTATAAACATACTTTTGACCATACAGATGGAAGCAAGGAATAAGCAAAAAATACCAGAGCAGTGACAGAATGAACGGGAAACACAAACCTTAAACTAAAACTCAGGTACACTGAAGTAAAAACGGTGTCTAATGCGTGCATTACTACTAGCAGTTGCTTGAACTCACAAAGAAAACATGACCAAGCTAGTACGTGGGCGAGATGGAGAAATCGGCACGGGCAGGTCAAAAAGAGGGGGAAAACGAAAGAAACATACTTTGGCGTCATTATTTGCCACGGTCCCTTTCAATTTATTCAGGCTCCGGAGGCGAAGAGTATTGTTTGGAAGGTCGCTGCAGTCTTTTACAATTTGGATGGGAAAACAATGCGAGGTGGGTTCCGTGCGGGTACGTCACCCACAATATGTTGTTGCTGTGATTTGAAAAATGCGAGCTTTGGAGGTTGAAAGTGGTTAGGATAATGCGTAGTTACATCGTGGAACAAGCTAAGCCTGGCAACACTTCTGTTGTCATCAAGGAGGCAAAGAGTGGCCGGTATTTTGAGGTCTCCGACACTTGTCAGAGATCAGTAACCACTGCGTGCGGCAGTGACTTGTTGACGAGACACTTTTGGAGTGGGTTCTATATTGAGGCCGCACACTCCATTTTAACGTAATGAGTCATGTGTGGGGAAGAACCTTAATGCCCGTTGAAAACAATTTTAACATCTGCTGCAGAAAGCAGAAAGATTCACAAACTGCTGAGATCACGAAGTTGATGTGAACGAACAATTAAATATTGTTGGTCAAGTATATACCGAGGTGTTTTTATACGATAGCCGGTTGTAATAAGGAGTCGCCGATGAAGCAGTTGCATCTGAGTAGGGCAGATTGCATCTGGAAAGTGAGGAATATATTTTAGAAACATTTAGTTGAATCTGCAGCTCAACACCTGTTATGCACAGATTTGAAGTCCGTTTGCAGGCTTATTTGATCTTCATGGCAATTTATGTGTACAGAACGCATCATCATCATCATCATCAGCCTGACTACACCCACTGCAGGGCAAAGGCCTCTCCCATGTCTCTCCATTAACCCTGTCCTTTGTCAGTTGCCGCCACTGTATCCCCGCAAACTTCTTAATCTCATCCACCCACCGAGCTTTCTGCCGTCCCCTGCTACGTTTGCTTTCTCTTGGAATCCACTCCGTTACCCTTAAGGACCAGCGGTTATCTTGCCTTCGCATTACATGCCCTGCCCAAGCCCATTTCTTCCTCTTGATTTCAACTAAGATGTCATTATCCCGCGTTTGTTCCCTCACCCACTCCGCCCTCTTCCGATCTCTTAACGTTACACCTATCATTTTCCTTTCCATAGCTCGCTGCATTGTTCTTAACTTAAGCTGAACCCTCTTTGTTAGCCTCCACGTTTCTGCCCCATAGGAGAGTACCGGTAGGATACAGCTGTTGTATACTTTTCTCTTCAGGGATATTGATAAGCTACCATTCATGATCTGAGAGAGCCTGCCATATGCGCTTCACCCCATTCTTATTCTTCTAGTTATTTTCCTCTCATGATCCGGATCTGCGGTCACTACCTGCCCTAAGTAGACATATTCTCTTTCTACTTCCAGCACCTCGCTACCAATTGAGAACTGCTGTTCCCTTGCTAGGCTGTTGAACATTACTGTGGTTTTCTGCATGTTAATTCTGAGCCCCACCATTCTGCTCTGCCTGTCTAACTGATTGATCATGTTTTGCAGTTCTTGTCCTGAGTGGCTTAGCAAGGCAATGTCATCAGCGAATCGCAAATTACTCAGGTATTCTCCATTAACTCTTATCCCCAACTGTTCCCATTTCAGTCTCCGTAATACCTCCTGTAAGCAGGCAGTGAAGAGCATTGGCGAGATCGTGTCTCCCTGCCTGACACCTTTCCGTATTGGAATTTTATTGCTGACTTTATGGAGAACTATAGTAGCTGTGCAATCGTTATAAATATCTTCCAATATTTTCACATAACACTCTTCTACACCCTGATTCCGCAATGCCTGCATGACAGCTGAGGTTTCCACTCAGTCAAATGCTTTCTCGTAATCAATGAAGGCTATATATAGGTGTTGGTTATATTCTCCGCATTTCTCTATCACCTGATTGATAGTGTGAATGTGGTCTATTGTCGAGTATCCTCTACGAAAGCCTGCCTCATCATTTGGTTGACTAAAGTCCAAGGTTGTCCTGACTCTATTAGCGATTACCTTCGTAAATACCTTGTAGGCAACGGACAATAAGCTGATTGGTCTGTAATTCTTCAAGTCCTTGACGTCTCCTTTCTTATGAATTAAGATAATGTTAGCGTTTTTCCAAGCTTCTGGTACTCTCGAGGTCACAAGGCGTTGCGTATACAGGGTGGCTAGTTTTTGTAGCACAATCTCTCCTCCGTCCTTCAACAAATCTGCTGTTACCTGATCCTCACCAGCTGCTTTCCCTCTTTGCATTGCTCCTAAGGCTTTCTTTACTTCCTCCTTCGTTACTGGCGGGATGTCCCATTGCTGTGCTCGACTGCCTTCCTCAGTAACTTGATGATTACAATCGCTACAGAACGCAATCTTCTACAAACAGGCGGATCTTCATCGCAACATATTTGGGGAAGTCGTTAATATAAGTTATCTTGACCGGTCGCTTCCCCTCTTTTCATTACTGTAAGGTTCTTTTGCTTTTCCTTTGGCTGCGACCAGACTTTAATTATTTTCGGTTTTAATATTGCCAGGTAAAGAGCCTCGCAATAAACGTGTTTTTTATTGGCTTGACCAGTGTGCAGTTCAGCAAACAACTCGTATAGCATCCTAACTGTAATGTCCTTATTACGAATGGCATTATCATATTTCTCTGTTAATGCATGCGTCTAGCATCTGCTAAATATTGTAGTTTCCACCTTGCTACTTTCAGGTTTCCTACGTGCTTTAGCGCTTTCCGGATTGCCTGCGGGTTACACTTGCTGATGTCGATGTTAATTTCCGTTTAGTAATCAATTTTTGTCTGTGGCGCGAAAGATTTTTACGCTCTGGCGTTTTTCGGCGCTGTAGTTGTTAGCGAGACGTCGGTCGCAACGTCTTGGTTGTAGGAAAATTGAAGCTGTGCGCTTTTATGACGTCGGCACCACATGGAGCGTGGCTCGCGGCCCGTGTTGTATGGCTAGTGAGCGCGTTGTCACTCAGTCGCTCTCTACCGTTGCGGAGAAGATGAGTAGCCCAAAGCAGCAGTCGGAAGAACTTCGCTAATATCACCGCGAACGTGACCGTATGAGACAACTGCGTGAAAATCCGGAGCCTCACGCCCGTGAAGTGGAGGTAAAGCGCCAATGGCTAGGGGATACAAGAGGACCAGCTCGCGATGCTGGGAAGAAGAGGCAAAAGCACCAGGGTAAGGAACGGCGCGCCCGCGCAGCAGAAGCCGCGAGTGCAAGTGACAGGCTAACTGCGATGGCACAACTGCGATCGTCAATTCAACGCGTAGGCGCTGAACTGACCGACTTAGAATCTCAAAGATCGTGCGAATTTCTGTGGTAGCTGGGCGCTAAACCACGCATTGATTAGTAACATAGCGAGGCGGGGTGAAGAGACCACCCAATGCTGAAAGTCACACCATCATTGATGGTCGCCTCGTAATTTTTTTCAGTCAGACCTATAGTTTCCAGTGAGGGTTTTCCAGTGCCCTTCCTAGGTGCCATACCTGTTGCTGCGCGTTTCCGTGTTTATTTTGATCAACTCGGCGTTCGTTTCCTCTAGAGAACGATCACCTTCCCCAGCTTTTGAGTAAGATTCTGAACTGCTTCATTTTGGTGCATAAGCGCAAAAACCCCCACTCTCAGACTTAGCCGATGTTTGCCTGTTAAAACTTCTAGCACGTGGCCCATCGTGTTATGGGCAACCTGTTAGCAGGCTTTATGACCAATTATGCAAAAAAAGGTTATGGAAAAACACTCTATGGCTGCGAGTGGGTTTCGAATCCGCGGCGGCGTGAACACATCAGCTCCGTTGGCCACTGATGCGTCATCGCCGCAGCCGGACATACCGCGTGCTTGACTGCCAGTCTCTAGCGCTGTGCTTTTGGATGCCGTCGTCTTCATCAACTTCCATGCGTGCGCAATGGATCCAGAACACACCGCTATCGCATATGTCCTCTTAACTAGAGCCTCGAACCTGAAACCGAAGTGAAAACCGAAGTGCTAGCGCACCGAACACGTATTTGGCCTAACCACACTAAATCGTTCGCCATTCTTTTCTTTTTTACTGCTAACTTGTTTATCTGCCTCTAAGAACCTTCCTTTTTTCTCTTTTTGAATCTAAACTAATTTTAGACCTCATCTTCCTGTGGTCCTAGAAACTTCATGTTGCTAGCGTCTTCACGTCTTGTGCAGTTGTCCACAAACCTGTCTAAAGCGCTCGAAAGGCGCACTGAGGAGTACACTTGTGTCATTCACGTGCGGCTTAGAGCTGGAAACAAGACGCCATCGTGCATAGACGTTTCCATGGTCCGTCTATAACGCTTGATGTCTTTAAAAGCTACATCGGGCCCGACAGACAGCAGTGACTGTCATAAATCCACAACAGAGTGCCGTTTGAGTGCTCTAGACACGTCTGTATAGAACTGTATGATGGCATAATGGGTGTGCAATATGAAGTCCATTTCATTTTTAATCTCTCCATGCGGGCTTTCCTCTGTCCACTTTCTGTTCGTATGCTTACATAAGAGGATATTCATAATTCTTCGAGCATTCCTTCCCACGCATTCTACCAACACTTCACCTAGACAATTCCTGGAGTCCGCGCCATGGTTGCGAACTACATTTTCCCTGAAGTCACCCGTTCAAATAGTAAGCTGCATTTTTGGACTGTTTTTGGCTATTTTTCAGCATCCTAACATAACCTTTTGACCATTTCGTCTGCTTTATTTTATGTTAGAGCGTAGGCCTTTATTTCCTTCAATTTTTATCTTTAATTTTTTAACTACGGTGGCTTATTTGCTTATTCAGATATTTGCTTATTCAGTTATTTGGTTTATTCATTTATGGGGCTTAACGTCTCAAAACCACTCAGGCTATGAGGGACGCCGTAGTGGAGGGCTCCGGAACTTTCGCCCACCTGGGGTTCTTTAACGTGCACTGACATCGCTCAGTACACGGGCCTCCAGAATTTCGCCTCCATCGAAATTCGACCGCCGCGGCCGGGATCGAACCCGCGTCTTTCGGGTGAGCAGCCGAGTGCCATAACCACTGAGCCAACGCGGCGGCCCCCTTATTCAATTACCCTTGCGTTCGAAAATGTTCAGGGTGAATAACCTCGAGGCACTCGAACAATGACAACCATAACCATAACAAAGTCCGGAAGCTCATGACAAAATATCTCTGTGCGCTGCTCATGTTAAGCAGTCATAAAAAGGTGCACAACATTCTTTGATACCTTATGATGGGAAGAAAAAATAAGAAATAAGAGAAATTATTATTCCTTTCAACGAACAAATACGAAAGCGTGTTTGTCATTTCAAGTGCCCCGCCATACAACCCAGGCACAGCTGCTTTGCGGGTGGTGTCGAAAGGGAGGTGGGTCATCACCTCGCAGAGGCTGAACTATCCATAGCCAGTTTGCGAGCCTCTGGAAGATGGCGGTTGGCTCATGCCGCCTCCTGCACAGTGTGTGGCGATTTTCAGTTGCCAGTTATGAAGGCTATCGCAGGTTCTTCCAGCCCAAACCTGTAGAAACACTGCTTCAACCGCATTAACAAGATGACGGCAGAGTAAAATGGCTCAATTTAGGAAAATAAGAGTCTGCTTATTTATAGCAATTTTTATTTTTATATTTGCATATATATATTTTTTTGTAAATTTAATACACTACCTCTCAGGACCACAGGCATTACAGAGGGGGAGTGGTAAATAAAATGCACTAACATAAGAAAATACAGTAGCTACACAAACATTAAGCAGTACCGGAGTCATGTCCGGCATTCTTGGACAAATATTGCATATTTGGATATTTTAAGCTACTGTTATCAACACATTTAAGGCACTTGTCTATTTCTTCCGATTAATAGGAAACTCTTTCTTTTCAAGTTTTTTAATCGCCCGCATCGAGCAGTTAAGAGTGGCATATAAAACCGATTGGGAATGTTTTTCACGATAGCAAAAACGTGCAAGACTGCCGAGAGGAGATCTGAGGGTATAGTATTGATTGTTGTAGTGAAATCTTGCAATATTGGAAAAAATTGCGTACATAAACTCTTTCCCGCTGAAAAATGCTTTTGTCCAGAATTGTTGGGTATGACTGCTCATAATCGTTAATGCAGACAATATCCGAGGGAAGTGGTTTCAGTCGCGTTTGTTTCAGGGTGAAAATTATTGCGAAAAGCATTCAGTGCTGCATGAGACTCAGTGGCGACTTTACGACGATTATCAATACAATCGGATACATAAAGTGGTTCAGGGGATCACATAGTGTGTGATTACGGTACAACTTGCGAAACAGGGCAGTACCAAACACTCTTCTTTTCCATGACAGCGATGGGAGACAGAGATTGTATTGGGTGGTAACAATTCTAGCTGTGCGGCATTGGATTAGAAAGAACGAAACTAACAGAGCGAATTAGTATTTTATGCCGGGTGTTTCAGAGAAGCGCGTCACTAATTTTTAAAAATAGCGTTTTGAGGCGAAGAGAAGCTTTTTGCGGCACAGTAATATCAGTGTTGGTGGACGTCAACCAGCAGGCAAACGATACCAACTAGTCAAGTGATTAAATAAATTCTAATAGTTAACTTATTAACTATTACCGATACACGCCTGATTGGAATTATAGACTTGTAGCCGGCCATTAGTGAGAACCATATCAGTTTTGAATATTTTTGTTAACGCGATTACCCTAGCTGTTGTGGTTCTGCAAATGTGAGTCATTTCTCGCGCCATTCGAAAACCGCATGCCTGCGAGGAGCGCAAAGTGACGTCCAACAAATCGCTACACTCCGTGGTGACGTCCCATGTGAGAGTCCCAGCCCGGTCCGCGCTGGAGCAGCGAAGTGGCCAGGATCGAGGAGCACCGCAGCGCGAGCGGGGCAGAGATCGTCACGTGGTGCGTGCGTCACAGAGTGACATAATTTCATTGACGTCGCTTTATGCCCCTCAAAGGAGCGCTGTTTTCGAACGGCGTGAGAAGTGGCCCAAATTTGCGGAGCCACAGTGGCGGGGGTAATCGCGTTTTCGAAATTCTAAAAACTTATATGGCTACTGCTAACGACCGGCTACAAATCTCTAATCGCAGTCAGGCGCCTATCGGTGATTGTTAATAAGTTAACTATTACAATTGAGTCAGTCACTTTACTAGTGAACATGATTCGCCTGTTTTCTGACCTCCGCTAGCGCTGGTGCCGCAAAAAGCTTATTTTTTACTCAAATACAAATTAGTGACGGGTTTCCCTGCCACACCTGGTATAGCAATAGCTTCAAAAAGAAAACATTAAAAAGTTGGGACGCAAGTAACTTGACCTGCGTATTAGCGGAGTTATTAATCAGGTGCTCTGTATGAAGAGGTCAGTTTACGTTTGGAGGGATATAATCACCGGCGTATTTATGTGACGCAACTGATTCTAAAGAAAGGTTTTTTATGTAGTACGGTGGCGGGGTGGTAGTTTTTCTGTGTATAAGCGTGGCTTTGCATTTGTTAATGTTTAGCTGCACTCACCACTCGTTGCACCATTTCACTGTAGTGGTAAGACCTGATTAAGGTAATGTAATATCGTCCACATTGGTTAGTTCTCTAAAAATGGTGCAGTCCTCGGAGAATAGGTGACTACGAGGGCTTGCAACAGAGAAGCGATCATTAATGTAGATATGAGGGGTCTTGCAAGTGAAATAAAAAATGGAACCCTGCAGAGTTTATTCCGTCAGTATCTTCCTTGCTAGATGTCTTTTGAAACAAATTACGTATTGATGTGATCTCAGTGTAAAGGTAACTCGAAGCGATAAAGGATGCTCTAGGCTGCCAGATGACAGGCACAAACTGCTTAGCTATTCTTAAATTCGGCTCATCGATGAACTGCTTGACATCGTTTTAAAGCTACGGCTGTTAGCGAAAACGTGTGTTCCAATTCGTAGCGAAGATGAGTGGGGGAGCGACGCGAGCGGTGAAGACCGGCTGACATTATCGTGGCAGTGACCAGTGATGACGTCATCGACTTTTGGGAGCTGGAAGCAAGCAAAAATTTACGAGCAGTGTAACAACTTCACCGCAAACTATTATCAAGGGAGATGTCATTATAGGGTCACCTTAGTGGACAAGTGCCGTATATGTACCTTTTTTAACGCATGTGTAGTAGTACGAGGATCACACGATTTTGTGGAACCACGCTCTCCCCGCAGGATTCCATGGGCTAGAAGTCTCTGATTGTTATTCTGTTTTGAAATTGTGATAAATAATTAACTGCCGTACCTTATGCGATGGCAGCTCGTACAAGATGGGCAGAAAGCGCACTCTATTAAAAGCATCGCCTTAGGAGCACAGCTTTCAAAATGCGGATGAATCATTACAGTGGGCTTCAAGAAAGCTGGGGAGTGGGGGGGGGGGGGGGGGCGATTATAAATTTATACTTCGATATCACATTAGTTCTAAGCTTTGAACGGAAGCAAAACCGCTCTCAGGCTTGCAGGAGGCGAATCCCGTAACTGTGCTCAGCTCTCAATGAAAGGTTTGCATTCTGCATCCTTCGTATTAGAGCCCAAAAATTGCCATCACCCAATCCAATTTTTAAAGCCATTTGTTTTTCTTTAGCCAAAAGAAAAATAAATGTGAGTACCTTTACTGGCACAAGGTGCATATTTTATGAGTACGAGCGTCCTAGGATCTGTATTTTCTGAATCAGGCTCCAAAAGACGATTGCCGTTCAACTTTTCCGAGCGATGACTCCTCGTGCCGAGGGCGTCGCGCGGGCGGTAAATATGCCCCGTTATGGCCAGCAAGCGCAGCAGTGTTGCTCACGCCGAGCAAAAACAGCGCACAAAGGCACTAACGCCAGTGGCCGACTGCACTGCGCTTGTCGAACGCCGTTGTCGCGCCTGACAAGCGATGCATCATCGCCAGGCCGCGGCTGGCCGCCGGACTCGGCTGCGTCCAGCGCTACGCACACGCCCCCGCCGCTAGTCCGCCGCTGTCCGCGCCCAGAGCTGGAAGCCGCTGCTCGACGTCCGTCCTCGAAGTTCCATCGCCGCCGCCCACCGAAGCACCTGCGAGGTGCAGAAGGACGCCGCTCTCCCTTCGCACTTAGGTCTTCTCCGCTGCCGGCAGGGGAGTCGCCGCCACAGGGGGACAGCTACTCGGACACTCTTCCTCCCCACCAGCGGAGGGCTTTCGCCAGTTTTCGAGTCCGGATCACTCGGTCTAAGCAATGGGGGATGTGAGCAGCCGTCTTCAGGGCAACGATGACGAAGGGCAACGTGAGTAACGGCTCCTAGATAAAAAGGAATAGCATA
Source organism: Amblyomma mixtum (assembly GCF_055824585.1). NCBI lineage: Eukaryota > Metazoa > Arthropoda > Arachnida > Ixodida > Ixodidae > Amblyomma > Amblyomma mixtum. The sequence goes on along the minus strand of NC_143014.1, from coordinate 102,967,401 downwards.
GTCAAGCAGTGCACGCGAATAGAGAAGAAGGAATACGCAGAGTGCGACGTAACAGGCAAAATGAGTGTACATCAAGACGCACTCATTTTGTCAGCTTTAATGGCATATGGAATGACCGCCCGTCGCGCACAGTCCCGCTCCTTGACAGGTAGGCGCCACTGTTCCGATGACTAGGCTCTACCTTATAACCTCGCTCAACCCATATGTGAGCGTATACATATACTTCGTTTTTAGACAATTTCTTCCTTCACGGCTGACTGACATCAACGTATACGGCGCCATCTATTTTTTGGTTACAAATCCTTGGCAATGTTCTAAGTGATTTCTCGAAGAGACCGTCTAGGGTTCAAGGCACAACTAGTCAAATCGCATATATTCCACGACAGTAATGAGAAGGCAACGGAGAGAAAACAACGGGCAAGTTTTCCTGCTTCTGCGTCTTGTCCTTCGTTTTCTTTCTATGAATCTTCTTTACTTATGCTTAGTTTTCACCACGGCGGGCCACCTAATTTGTCTTCGTCGTCTAGGTTGTCGGCAAGAAGATGAACGACCTTTAAAAATAACCACTTTTGTTGAGTTATAACGCAAGAAGGGCCTTAAAAGGAAATGTCATAGAATTTAGACGTCTTGCTAAAGTAATTGTTTAAAATTAGAAATTATTCGAGTAAATGAAAAGCGCTCCCTTACAGCGTGAAGCTTATACGGCGATCCAGAAGCTCCCAAAAGCGCGGCCATGTTAAGAAAATAACACACAGGTGCTCCGTGGACACAATTAAAGCGACGTGTACCACGGTTAGCCAAACGCGCTAGTGCGAGGTCTAATGGTGTGTCTGAGCTGAACGCACTGAACTGAGCACTGGAATTGCAGTTTAATCTGTGCTGCACTTGTTTTGATCTAGGGCAATGTACACTCGTATTATAATGCGCAAACCGGTACTGACATTTTCCACCTGCTGTCGGTGTTGAAGTTTTCACATCAAGAATTCACTAATTTGCCCATAATATAATTTCTTGCGGGTGTAATTTCACGCACCCGCACACACTCCCAAATTCTTCCCCTGATGAAGAGGGAGCCGTTCGTTTTTTTTTTCTTTTTTAAACGCTTACTGTGCTGGGCAACCAATAGCGAACACCTGTTAGCATCTGTAACATTTATCGTCGCGTGCGACGTGGCAGTTCTTCGCTGCGTGTCCTCTCGTCCGTACTTGGCGAGGCGATAGCGTTCTGCCATGTTTTAGCGCCAAATATCCTTCTAGAAGGTCTATAAAGAGAGCGGGGATACTCTGAACTTATGTAAACTTTTCTGAGGCGTCAGTGGGTCTTTTAGAGCACCTGCATTTGAAGTTTCTATCGCAGCCTTGTAGATGACCTCACAATCAGACGAATACCTTCGAGGCTACGGAGCAAAACAGGGCGCAGGGACAGATGTGTTGTCTTCCATATGTTTTGCTCATGCGTCGCGAACAGGACTGCCGCCCAACGTGAAAAGTGTAAGCCTTTGGGCGACACTGCGCCGTTTTTGCCTTCTTGCTTCCATTGATGGTTACAGCTGCGCTTCATATGGAGGGATTTTTTTTTACCTTTACAGATTTTTGTTTTAAAAACTTTGATGGTTACTTCCCTGCGGTCTGCTGAGCTGTATTCTAAAGCAAGGCGGACATTACCTCATATCAATCAATAATTAAATGATTATTAAATTAAATTATCCAGTTATGACGAAATTTATGGCCGTCGACATAGAAGGTGAGCCCTGTTTTTAAATTTTCTTAATCGGCAATGTGGCTCGAAATATCGAACGTCAGAAATAAGCAATTGAAAGCTTGTCGAGTTGGCTCTTCCGCATTACCTAATTATAAAATTATGTCGCTGCGCGTGGCATCGTCGCCGAATTCAATTTAACTCCTTCTACATCACCAAATACACCAACTGCGCCTGTATTTGATGCACAAGAAGTGTGAGGGGCCATTGTATAAACAGCAGTTCGGGGAAAATCAAATTAACAAGCTTTCAAATGCGGATTTTTTGGCGTTATTTGGAACCACGTTGCCGATTAAGAAGATTTAAAAGCACAGCTCACCTTCTATGTTGGTGGCTATAAATTTCGCAATTAAACCTTGACTCATAAAATCAAAAATAAAAAAGTTAATTAATTGTTTAATTATTGATCTACATAATATACATGATCTCCGCCTTGCTGTACAATCCAGCTGAATAGACCTCACCGATGTATCGCTCACAGTTTTTACGATAACAATCTGCAAACTTAAAAATAATCACCGTGTACAATATGCTGACACTGACACGCCACTCTCTGGATGCCTTGGGTGGCGCTACAGAGGTAATTATCTTGGGTTTAGCAGCCAGTGAACAGTGTGTATTCTACCGTTTTTATTTGTGTGCTGATCGTGGGTTAACTTTGATAAAGAAACAACACTCGCTGAACGTGAGGCCCGCAACTCGACTTACAACCGTCTTCATTGGAGAAAGAAGATAGAATCGGCTAGTTTGTTCTGGCCGAAAGATACTTTCAAGAGACAATAAACCATTTTTACACGGTCTTTCAAGAGACAATGGCCCATTTTTACTCAGTCTGTAGGCCATCAAGAGTTCTTATGCAATTAAGAATATCCCTTTAATTGACTATTGGAAAAGTGTTTCCCTAACTAGTTAGCTTTTTTTTCATTAATTATGAGAAGCTTCTCGCGGTTTCTCTTAATTTATTAAACAAAGCAGCGTGGATGTTAAAACTGTCGTTGAAATACTGACTACTTATAAAGAGCACACAATCTGTGGGGCAAACATAAACTGCTGAAATTCCCGTACTCTTATGATGACGCAGCAAACGCCTCTTGCTCCTAACATTTTACTCCACGGACCAATTCGCTTCTTATGTAAAAAAATAAAAAAAATATGCACACTGACGGGGAAAAATTAATGACAAACTAGCAGGAAAGAAATTTATGCGCGCTTAATAGTGGCCAGATATCGTAATTTGCCCTTGAAATTGCAGATAGTTGAATTACAAGCATATGTTACGCAGAAAAAGCTTTATTTTAGTCCGCATATACTTTCCAGTGGGCTTCGGAGAAAAAGCTTTCATAACTTATTTGCACTTGACTCAAGCTGCAGATGCTCGCAGCATAGGGTGAGGAACGGAAACTACCATAAATACGGATATTCGAGGGAAAACACGCAAGCGGAGGACACAAATAGACCAAACTGTAATCCAATCAATTTTCGCTTCCATCTGCCAATAACTCAAGACATTTGAAGCAAACGGAGGACAAGCATTCTGGGGATATTTTGCACATTTTGCCACTATAAAGAAACACACAGCACTTATTTTCATTCATTTGACCATCTTTTTTCTTTCATCCATCATTTGCATACCTACTTTATGCCATGAGGCAATAAATACCTCTTAAAAATTAAAGAACCCTTGCGTGGAATTGTGTATTTAACATCATTATAGACATCTCAGCTTATCGTATGTGACCGTTTTTTTTATTACCTCGGTGTACGCGTGGATCTTTTAAACGTTTAATTATCTCACAGAAGTGTTCTTGTCTTTATTCCGTGCACCCAAATTCTGAAAAAGACAGCTGACGATCTGGTTGCAGAAATGCATTGTATGCGTATGTTCCAATAAATGTTCAAATGTTAACAATGCATGTATGGAGGATATCCGGATAAAATGTTCACTGTGATTAATGCATTATTTAAGTTCACAGGCTTAAACCTTTTAGAAATACATCAACGCCAGTGAGCCGCATACTGTGCCTTTGTGTGTACGAAAGGCAATAACCGAATTTGCAAAGGAAAGATGCTGCAGCAGTAGCGGACGGGTGGCGTGGGCCGCGAGGGCCACGTACTAGTGTGATTCGCGCGTTTCTGTATGCAAGTTTGCGGAATCATTGTTCAGCACGTAAATATGCACCTCGGAACCACCAAGCTGTTGCTATAACCTATGGATGCACTGTTGGATCGTTACGGTCTCTAACTAGTGATCAATAGTGCCACCTGTGGCTTCAAGAGACTTCTGCACGCGACATTTAGTGACAGAATTGCAAGATGTTAAAATACTTATCAAATTGACAAAGTTGAATATGTAATTGACTTTTCTTTCAGCACTGAAACTGGCAAAGCCTTGCCAAAGAAACCCTTATTAAAAATTCATTGCTAAAAGTCACGTAAGCGAGGACACGTAGCAGGAAGTTGCTTCCATTTGATTTGATCATTTTCTTTACCACCAGCACAGTCAGCTTTTTCTTGCCATTTAGAATTAGTTACCGAAACGAAGGTCGCATTATCATTATTTGATCATCCATCTGAATTTAAACTGATAAGTGGAGGAAATATTGAAATGGAAACTTGAAATGTAATATCTGAGCTTAACTTCTGATAACTAAAGGCCTTAGGCATTAGAGAACGAAGTTGAAGTTGAAGTTGAAGTTTATTTCCTTTGTTACGAAGGAGGAGGGGCGAAAATAGTTTAGTGGTTATTACAACACTAAAAATAACAATGAGGCGCCGGCAAGTTAGTTTTCTACATATGGAATGTTAGCTAATGCGGTTCGAAAATGGTGGATGTCATCAGTGCTGGCAGTCGGTCCGAGCAGGTGGTTCGAGACCCCTGAGGAGTTTCGGGGAACAAAGAAGTCACGTATTTTTGTCCAGCACGACGTGATTCCAACCTTGTGTGTGCGGTCTAGTCGAGACGAGATGTACGGACGCGGATGAATTGATACGGTACCAATAATCGGCAAATGTCAAACATGCTATGCAATAAGCAAATGCGAGAAAATTTCTGGTGAAAAGCTAACGAAGCTAATTTTCGCATCCCTTTCGCTGAGGTTATGCTGGCAGTACGGAAGTAGTTATAGAGAATTAATCGAATGGGGTTACTTTGAACAACTTCGATGACATCAATGAAGTTTTCGACCTTCAGGAAGCATCTTTAGATTGTTAAACATAGTTGTAAACCAATGAGCAGCGCTTACAATATACGGCTTCGTTCCGTACTTGTATAATATGAACGAAAATGATCTCTGAGTAGAGTTTCCTTTTTACTGCTTAGGATTAATGTAGATGAGCTTTGGTCCCGTTTGCAACAGTGCAAGGTCGAGACATCAGTAAGGCAACGGCAATAAAATGGGAAACGCAACACAACATCTCTTATTTTGAAGATTATTGCTATTTCAAATTGTAACAATACCGGTTTAATATTTCGAATGCATTTGTGCGTGTAAGCATTAGCGCCGCAGTGCTGCATACATAAAAACGGCGCTCGCAATGCTCGCTATTTTATTTAGGATACGCCACACGCCCAACACCGAACCCGGACCCAATCAAGGCACAGAAAAGCAGTCCTAGACACTAAGCCATAGGACATTCTAGACCTTGACAAAATGAGAGAGAGAGAATAGGAGGAACCACAAACTAGACAGCCGCACTACATTGAGAAGAATAGGGGAAGGTTAAACAGGTTCAAGAGCAAAATTTCTTTTCGTCGGCAGTGAGGGGGGCATGCGCCGTATGATACTAGCGGCAGTCGGCTGCTTCTTAGCCTAGCATTTTGGCGAGCGAAAGAAAAATGAATTAAAATAAGGAACGAAAGACTAAACCCGCTCGCGCTCAAGGTCACAGAACAAGATCTCGATCGTGCAGACATGCGAACGCTGGCCATTTGCGTCCTGCCATTGTTCCATCGCCGACACTGCGGCGACATTCGCAGTCGAGGCAGACTATTTTCGCCCCTTTGTTTCGGGCGCACCTGTTTCGAGCACATCTCTTACGCGTGTTCTCTGCCTTGGAATAGTGGCGAACCTTGTATCGTTCAAGTGACGTCGGTCCTTCTTAAATTCAAGACACGACGCCACGTTCGTTGTAGGCTGCTTTTAAGGTACCTGATGAAGAGCTGCGGACGCTACAGAATTACATGCACACAATCACCTGTCCAGCGATATGGACAAGTGCTGCGCTCCATATGGAATTGCATCTGCACCAGCATGAACTAGCGCTATTCATGGGTTTTGGCGCAGAATTGGCGAGCGGTACTGGACCAAGTGGTCATTTTGTAGGTAACAAAGATGGTAAAAAAAAAGGCTTTACAACTACGAAGGTCCCATCCCCTCATTGTGCCTCTTCAGCTCAGCGAACGTTACATTTTTTGTTTATTGTATGTAATTTAACGACATTGTCAATGATCTTTTCAATTACTAGCTTTAAGGCTCATGTATCCATAGTTGTTTTGAAGGAGATAGTCGCCACAGACATATTATTCTTGTCACGGCTTTTTAACAGTCCTCGTGATAGCTTTCGACGATGAAAAATATGCACTGGATGTTTTCATGTTGACGGCAGTGCCGTAACGCACAGGCTAGTCAGCGGAGGAAGAAGCTTTGAGTAGGACGCACAGCGTTTTTACGACGCCATGCGCATGTCCGATCGTTCTGAGCGTATACCGTACTTTATCTCGCGAATCGTATTGGCCACAGGCAGATATTCGCTTGAGGGACCCGGAGTAGGGCTACAGATTAGAAGCACAGGCGCTGTTTGCCAGCCTAATGAGTTGCTCGCATAAAGGTGCGATGAGATTCTGATGATTCCAACGTCCCCAAAACGTCATTTTTAAGAACGTCATGAGGGCGAAGCTTGTGACGCTCTTTATACATACATCACAAAGAACTTTCTTCTCCACTCTAATTCCGAAACTGAATTTCAAAATTGGAGTGGTCAAAGACAATAAACTGGTATCCATTTCAAGGGAGGGTTGATTCTTCGAAATTATTTTTCCTGCTTCAGGCTGTCATGGCGACGCGCTTAAAAGCGGCCATCGCAGCATTTTTTTAAAGCTGGCAATTAAAAGTTAATAAGCACAGTTAATTTACACAACGATATGACGAGCCCACTGTGACAGTGGTTTGGTTTATGGTTTATGGCACTTTAACGTCCCAAGCGACTCAGGATATGTGGGACGCCGTAGTGAAGGGCTCCGGAAATTTCGACCACCTGGAGTTCTTTACCGTGCACTGACGTCGCACAGTATACGGGCCTCTAGAATTTCGCCTCCATCGAAATTCGACCGCTGCGGCAGGGATCGAACCCGCGTCTTTCGGGTCAGCAGCTGAGCGCCATAATCGCTGACCCACCACTGTGACAGTCAGCCACCCCTATAATGTCCGTCGTGGTTAAGAAATGTAGAACGGAAGGCGGAACCTTCGTAGAAATGAAGCACTTTTTTTTTAATCTGCTCTGGCCAATCGAGACCACTCGGCCTATGGCCCAAATTGATTGCGGGAACTACTGCTGTCGGCTTTCTTTCTTCCTTTCTTTCTTTCTTTCTTTCTTTCTTTCTTTCTTTCTTTCTTTCTTTCTTTCTTTCTTTCTTTCCTTCCTTCTTTCTTTCTTTCTTTCTTTCTTCCTTTCTTTCTTCCTTTCTTTCTTTCTTTCTTTCTTTCTTTCTTTCTTTCTTCCTTTCTTTACTTCTTTCTTTCTTTCTTTCTTTCTTTGCTTCTTTCTTCCTTTCCTTCTTTCTTCCTTTATTTCTATCTTCCTTTCTTTCTTACTTCCTTTCTTTCTTTCTTTTCTTCATTCCTTTCTTTCTTTTGTTCATCTTTCTTTTCATCTTGTAGTGTTGAAAGTTAACACGTGAGCCTGTCAGCAAGCATTGTGAAAACGAATGTAAGTTAATCGTCCTTTACACGCATAACAGCCCCAATGTAGCGATTATTTTTCGTATTCATACTTTTGTGCCTTCGTCGATGGCAGCTGCTGCCTGTGACGTCAGTGCATGGTAGCCAAGAAACAATGGAGAGTTTTATCATAGCGCTTATGTACAAGCTTAGACGTATACCGGACTAGCGGATGTCAACTGCGCACGCGCAGAGGCAGGTGCGCGCCCCGACTTGCGATACATTCTGAAACTGCGCGTGCGCAGGAGGCATACGTAAATTAGGTATATGACCACGCAGTACGTCTCCGCTATGATATGCTCCCTAAACAACAGTGTTAATATGGAAAATGGCAGCGCAAAGGAAAAGAATATGACATCGAAGAAACCCAGGATCAGCGCTTGTCCTGTGGTCTGTTTTTTCGATGTCGTCGTCTTGTCCTTTGCGCTGCCATTTTCCATGATTATTGACCGACCAGCCCCCACGAAGATATTAACAGAGTGTTAGAACGTCTTCGCTGTGATAAACTTTCTACTCAAAACTATGCGTCCACTAGTGTGGACGTATACCTTACTAAAGTATGCCTGCCGTGCACTCGCAATTGCAATTGCGCGTGCGCAGTAGACGCACTCCCTTTGCCAAAAGTAACCGAGCAACAGGTTTTTGCTTTTAAAACGTATAACGGAGCATTTACAGCAGCCCTAAAGACCGAACGGTGCCATAATGTTAGGACAAGGTCTCACCTTTCTTTACACAGAGTCAGAGCTTAAGGGCTGTCATGAGTGTTTCGCTACGCGGCTAAGAAACAAACCACCTGTGCCGGGTTACTTTTGGCGAAGACTGTACATTAATCCGGTATACGTCTACGCCAATGCGATTCCTGTATGCTAAAACTCTCCAGTATCATTGGCCGGCTCCGGTATAAAAGGCGCGGTTGGTCAATGGCAAAGAGGCCGAACAATGAACAAGAATAATAATTATTACAAAATATTGCGCAAGGTGCAGATTGGAGTAGGGATCGCAATTTAGCTTCCTTTAATGTGGACGGAGCGTCGATAAGTTGCGGTGTATGTGTATCTTGTCTCATACTCTTCATGTCTGTCTTTATGCGCCCCTATGCACAACTACAGCGTTGTCTTCCACTGAGGTGCCTTCAATCAGCGCGCCATGATCACACTCTGTAATCAGCTTGACAAAACATCTTTGTCCTTTAATTACGCGTTTTAAAGCAGTTCGTGGCACGATTATGTCCCGCTGCATGGTCAGGTATAGTACTTTAATCAATTCGCTAGTAGTTCGATGTTGAAGTCCTAACAACCGCAGTATAAACAGAGATCCAACGGTAGCGACAACCGTCGCTACTTTTTGCACGACATCAGTAAAACGTATTTACGTTTACGAACATATGTGGCAGCGTATCAAGCGTGGCTAGAACTTCTTCGACTGCAGCAAAGGCAATCGTATATGTTTTCAAAAGTGAAAGAGGTCTCAAACTGTAGTCGCCGGGGCGTTTACCCATGACCGTCTGTTTTGCCGCTCCTCAATTAGGACTGCTGAGCATTCACAAACCAGGAAATGTTGGCAGTATACGGAGCCTTCCTTACTGCAGTTGAAGAAACACACCGCTGGCGGAAGAGGTTGCATGATCCTCGAGAAAAACAAAATTTATTACGACCACTGACTTGATCTATCACGCAGCAATCTAGCAATGGAGCACGCAGTTATCGCTGAAATGCTGCACAAAATTAGAGTGAACGAGTGATTCACCACAATTAATTCTTAAATGGATTCTTCAGCAAAATTATCTGGATTCACAGCAGAGATCAGCTGAAGAACCAAAGTACTAATGAGCTAAGGTGAAATACACAAAGGTCTTCATATCAAAGTTCGCGATTAGCTTAGCTGGCGCCTATACCATTCCCAATAGTCGCAATGGGGAGAACTAAGGTACCGGTCGAGCCGATCCGACGTGCGGAAAGCTCCGTGAATCCGTCCGGTCTCTGAAGTTCTCTCCAATAACCCGAGCATCCAGGCGCTGACTGCTTACCCTGGGCGCTCTGTGCAGCCGGCCGCCCGGACGAGGTGGTCAAGGTGCGCTCGGTGGACATGTACGTGACGTACAACGCCGAGAACCACTTCACGAGAGGATTCGCCCGGACTAAAACGCAAAATCCGGCCCCCGTGCTTCGACGGGGGCAGTCTTTCACCATAGTCATCAACCTCAACAGGCCCTTCAATCCGACGAGCGATGCCCTGTCTCTCTTCTTCCGTCTTGAAGGTATGCCCCGGGAAAGAAACCACTTTAAGAAAGCTCTTCTCACTTTTGTTTTTTTTTTGGCGCAATGATTGGGGTTCATTTTCTGACATGTTTCGTAAAGAACAAAACACGAAGATGACGCTGCTTAACATTTTCTGCTGTGAGGAGCAGCCTCACCTGGATCCAACAATAATGACGACCAAATATGGGCCAAATAAAGGTATAATCAATAAATAATCGCGAAACGCATGGAAAAATACAAAAATGTTCCAACAAGCACTGAGTACGGCGTATACCAGCGATTTTCTTGCTCTCATCTTTTGCTTGAATCTGCAGCTAGTTAGTGCTCTAGTCTAGCACAGAGCACAAATTCTACAGTGCTTTCTCTGAAATACTCCACGAGCGACAATGATGGCACGCGTAGTACATACGCGCACGATTACGACAGCAATAGGGAGCATATAGCAGCGACTGCCACAAGCAGATTCATGAGGGCGTTCAGTCGTTCTTTTAATGCCTAACACTAACAAAAACAAAGCACCATTTTAGAGCTTTTTGTAGTTTACCAACGTGAAAAAAAGCAAAGATTACTGTCCCCTACAGGAACCACAATCAGTGGCGCACTCGGACAAACTCCCTATAGCATTCTGCTTCACTTTTTCCTAACTATAGCCATTGGTATTAATAAGTAGCTCCCCAATTTTATTTAGTGTCACACTAAAATGTTCTTGCCGTCTTTTGCAGAAAAGAACATCAAAGCATAATTATTTTCACCTTCTCCTGGATCACTAGAAAGCAGAGCGTAAAGTTAATAATGTTACACCTGTTATGTTTAAGAAAATTCGTGCAATTTCGGCGCTTTTCTGTTTATCACTTTCACTATAACAGCAAATAAACGGTACCATGACCAGTACGGAGCTTTACTTAGAAACATCTGCTGCTTGACGGCAGAACAATTCTGCTAACGCTGTGATGAACGTATATATAAGGTTGGTAAATTTAACGTTTTCAAAAAAAATTCCAAAAGAACGCGTCGCTTGTATGCAATGTCGCTCATACAGATTGTCTATAAGCCAAGACATCTGATTACTCAAGCAGAATCTGTATTAGAGTTCACGTACTAATGCTGCACGTGAGTTCGTATAAAACAATTTTTTTCTTCCTTAACACTCCCGCAGTTTTGTCACCTGAAAGCGAGCACATGTTGCTGTGTACTCTCATGGCATGTTGCCTTTGCTGCCTCCGCTATAATCATTAGTAGAAAAGCGCCACGTAGGGCGCATTTGCAGTGAGCGCTCGTTTCCTTCCCAGGTGTGGACCGCGCAACGCCGTACAGCAAGGATACGGTCTCCTTGGTGCCCGTAGATTCCACGGGGGCTGAGGCTTTGACGTCGGGGACATGGAGTGCCGCCATACGAAAGACAGAAGAAAAATCCCTTCTTGTCGAGGTACCCCGACGAACACCACATTTTTATCCAAACACTTACTTTGCAGTCACTCCTAAGCGTATTAGTCCAAAAGTAAAACACCTACCAGCCCGGATATCATCGACAAAACGCGAGAAAAAAAAGGTATAATTATTTCCTCAATTAACATCATCATCATAATCAGCCTGACTACACCCACTGCAGGGCAAAGGCCTCTCCCATGTCTCTCCAATTAACCCTGTCCTTTGTCAGTTGCCGCCACTGTATCCCCGCAAACTTCTTAATCTCATCCGCCCACCTAACTTTCTGCCGTCCCCTGCATTAACATCAGTAAGGTCCTACTCTGGGTACGGTCAGCAACACGGGGACGTAAAAACTACAACGTAAACAGGCACAGCGCAAGCTGTCAAGCGTCTTTATTGCGAGCGAATTCTTTTTTTATGCGGGAGTTCTTGTAACAAGCCATCAGCAAGGAAAGGGGGGGGGGGGGGGGGGGGGGGGGGGGGGGGGGGGGGGGGCGTCAAGGACTGAGTCCACTCAATGCAGTCGCTTATTCTCAGGCAGGACTGGAGGGTCAGGTGCACTGACGGAGTTCAAGAAGTCAACATTTCGTTTCCTCACAGATACTGAGCCTCCGCTTTAGCACGCGCCTTCAACTCCGATCAAGTTGAACCCGCCAAAAAGTTCTCTAGTCAGCTTCTATTGGTACTGTAGGATGATTGCGGTCTTGTCAAGCAAAGGTTTACACTCGCGCCTAGTACATGAATCCTTACGTTCACTTAGCCTGACGTTCAGACAGCTTCTCTTGTGGCTGATGTAGGCCTGGCCACACTGCACCGGCATCATGTACACTATCCTCATTTCACTCTTACCACCACAATGATGGTCAAATGGTTTAAGCATCCGCCTCGTATGCAGGAGGTGTGGGGTTCGATCCCAATGCTGACGGGTACCCACCGGTGTTCCAGTGGGTAAAAAATTTCCCCTAGCCTAATGCTCGGCTTCTCTTGGTGGAAATTCTCGGCAAATGGGATTTTTGCCGCACTCTATGTGGACCAACGCTATCTTATGCCACAGAACTGTTATGCATAACAATATCTTATGCCATAGACGCAGTCAATCTAAAAACGACTCACAGAAATGTTGGTATGGACACCTAAAGGTAATAATGACACGTGATGGCGAGCAGAACTGCTCACAAATATTAATAGTCGGCTTTCTTGAGAAAACTGTGTAGCGGGGTTTGTAAGCACTTTATTTATAAGCTTTTCCTACCACGAGTAAGCTCGCGAAAACCAGCGGCGTACTCTTGAGAAAAAAAAAGAGAACCTCGTAATATCATCGCATTCGTCCAGCGAAATGTGTTTTCTGATGTTTAAATACAACATCGATAGATGACAGCACCGATGACACGAGCACATGCTAATACTGTCCGTGTGTAACTTGAGGTAAGAGAGTTGCGTTTAGTTGCACTGGTTCACTGGCGCTTCCACGACTGTTGCTCATAGATACGACGGCGCAATCACTCACACTTCAATTTGCTCTCTCAATGAAGGGTCACCTGCAATTTATTTAAAATTTGCCCAGCCGAAATATTAGTACTAATAATACTCCTGAAATATTGGGGAGTTTCAAAACAGAGGGCTCAAACTTTCGAGCCTGTGCACTGTGTAGGGCCTCCCCATCCTAAAACTCTCTAGTAAGGCTGATAAGTACCTTTTATTCGCCGCTTGAATCTTTTATTTTATTTTATTACGTGCAGTGCATATGTGTTTTATTTTTCAAAAGTGCGGCATGTTATTCGATTCGATACTGCCAAAGCAGGCGGCGCTTACGCAGAGTACAGATCCATTCTTGGCGCAGAATAGCGTAAAGCGAGCCTCTCACGTTAAGGAGAGTGTTGACGGCTATCATAGCACCAGCCACGTTGCCGCCGTTCTCTCTTCCTCTTCCTCAGGTGATGGCGCCAGTGACCTGCATCGTCGGATCTTGGTACATGGATGTTGACTCCAAGCTGCGTAGCGCAATGGACTCATCTGGTGCCACTTACACATACCCAGATCCCCTTTACATCCTGTTCAACCCGTGGAACAAAGGTACCGCATGATTTACCCTGCTCCCTCTTGTGGTGGACGCAGAAAGTGCTTACCGTCTCTGGACGAAAGCGTGAACTCGTTGGCAGATAACGCCTCTTTAGCGGTCTTGAACAAAGCGTCTATTTCTCGCTGCATTACTGCCTAAATGAACGCGGCAGACGCAAAGTCGAGGCGACAGTACGCTGGGCAATTGATAACTGTGGAGTGGCTTTGATATGCCGGAAAATCTAACTCCTGGTTAACAGAAAATAACAGTCACAGCTCAGATTATGAGTAATGAGTTTCAGTAATGAGTTTATGAGTAATACATTCGGCCATTGTCAAAATATATGACCCACAGTGTTTGGTTCTCGCCCATGCAGTGCTAGTGATCTTCGGCGTTCTGAATCTCTCGAAAGTAAGAACAGGCTTCGCCCTCACCACCGGATCTGAGGACTTCTAAGAGTGCCAAAGAGCCCCACTGTACAGCTTCGAACCAAAAGCCTATTGTAAGGTCGCTTTTAAGTTGTATAAGCATTGTAACGACGGTATGCTTCAATATACAGTAGGGAAACGCTTGCATGTCGGTCTAAAGAACTTGAACACAGTAAGTGAGGAATCTTAAGGGTACCAAAAACTGCAGTAGTCCCCGTTTTGGGCCCGTGTACTGAAGACCAGGAATAAAACAAGCTGCTCTTCTTTGCTTAATGCGTAGATGACACCGTCTACATGGAGAATGCGGAAGGGAGATTTGAGTATGTGCTTGCTCACACCGGCATCATCTGGCGTGGAAGCTATAATAGCTTGAGGCCCAGTCCTTGGAAATACGGCCATGTAAGTCCCCTGACGACCGTTCTGCACAGACGTGACGGCAAGAGCAGATTTATTGACCTTTCCGGATAAGATGAACTCCGACAACTTTCTCAAAGATGGCACATTGCTAACCAAGTCGTAATACATAGCAGCAGTACTTTAAGAAACACGCCAAATAGTGAAAAACGACGCGTGGTCACAAATATGCTATATTGTTGTGTTGTGTAACGCGAGCTGAGAATTAAAAGGCACGGGTTCGCGTTGTCACAGTGAAGCTCGCGCATTATTATTGGAGGTCACGCACAACAAGCTGGGATGTGTTGGATTTCATATTTGCTTAATTAGCTAAATAAATTATTCAGTACCTAAAGCATTCTAAATACGCACAATTTTTCAATTATAAAACGGCTGCACGCAAATAAAACCATAATTTTTTGCACGTTGATGAATGTCATGCATCTTTAAATAAAGGATTACAAATTGCGCTTCTCATTTTGAACTCAGGTTACGACACGGTGCAGGTGTTCCAAAAGGACCGCTCGCATTTCTGTGATAGTCGGAGTGAAAACAAATCGTGGCTAGTTTTGATTTCTTTTTGCCCTCAGCTAACAATGAGATGGTACCGTAAGCAGAGCAATAGAGAGATAAGAGCGCCGATTCACACTTACAGTTCGAAGAGAATGTCCTGGACTGCTGTCTTCACCTGCTGAGGAACGTTGGCAAACTGCCTGTGCAAGCGTGCGCCGATCCGGTCTTGGTTGCGCGCCACATTTCAGCAGTGGTGAGTGTCGCTGTGACGACATTAACTCCTCAAAATGATCGAATTGCTGTTCAACGCGAAGCATTATTGACCTAACCGAATGCTTGCAGTAACCAGACGAGTATATCAGCCATGCTCGGTATTTCTGAATCAGCGATAAGATCGAAACTGTTAACAGCGAATCTTTTGCTCGTTCAGATAGAAGGAACAGCAGGAAAATTGCCCAATGGAACAACAATATTGTCATAAGTGTTCAAGTACCGTTGTTGATGCAATAGTTGAAAACGCGTTTCTTTAACAGGAGGCAAAAATGTTTTGAGAAAAAGAATTGTTGCTAACCTGAGCAACATTTTCAATTAGATCGATGATTTTAAGATTTATGTTTCGACTTTCGTTTGTAAGTATAAAGCCTACATGTTTTCATGCATAGTACGTGAGATGAACCCTGTACCGTCGTCACAGGTGAACTCGTCCGACGATCAGGGCGTACTTATGGGCAACTGGACCAGCAATTTCGCTGGCGGAGTCTCTCCTGTCTCATGGACTGGCAGTCACCCGATCCTCCAACAGTTCTTCAAGACCAAAAGGCCTGTGAAATACGGACAGTGCTGGGTCTTCGCCGGGGTTACCACCGCTGGTGAGCTACTCAAATTCTCGTGTGCAGACCATGGGTCGTCCAATCTTAGTGCGAACACGCGATAGCGCGGCCACGCTCATCGGAAGGCCATTGCGTCCGACAGAAGGCCGCTCATCGCAGCGAAGTGGCGAAGGCGAAGATGAACTAAGGTGTTGTTTCGCGTCTTCTGCCACTCCACTTCCATGCGCAGGTGTGTCGGACACATTGGCCCTCCGAAGAATGCAACCACGCGCTCATGTGTTCGCACTAAGAGTGGACGACCATGTACTTACATACGCACGCATATAATCGGTAATTTACCCCAGAGGGACTCAGAACCTGGCGGCAGCGCAAGCGACAAGTATGGTTTTGATGTGTCCAAGTATTCGGCTGGCAGTTATTTATGCGCCGCCATTGTAAAATTTGCACTTATCTAAGAAACAAACTCCATTAGTTCCTCTTCCTTTCTTCATATCTGAGCACGTCTCTCAAGTGCATCACGAGTGATACATCAAATGTGATCTTAAATGTCGTCAGTGACTATAGCCGGCCTCTCCAAACAGTTCAGGGCTAAAGTTCCCTGGAATAAAAACTGATGTGAGCCCATTTCTGTGTTTCCTTATATCGTTTTCTATTCTTCGTGCTTGCATTCGGTGCGTCAGGATGGTTATGTCTGCGTCACTGGAGATGAAATTTCGCCATGGGTTTGTTCCCTTATATCAAATTCAAGAGCGTGCCCTTAAATAGTAAAGCAGAAAAGGCGCAGCACTTTGTAGCTTGAGCCCTTGAAGAGATTTTCGTGCGGTCTGTGCAGGTGGATGGTACGTTTAGGCAGACATTATGTTCCTGAAAGAGTGAAAAAAAAACATTTAACTGACTAAAATTTACTTGTCAGCATTCGAAGTTATTTTTATGGCGCAGATTATGTTGCGCATTTGAAGTTGTCAGCAAGGAAAGCAACCGCAGTTTTTCAAGGGGATAAGACACCAAATTTGGAGGCTATAAAGAGCTTGTTATGGGCTCTCTCTCTATGCAAGGTCACGCACGGCGAAGTACTGGATGCAACAAACTCTTAAAATATAATTTATTTCAGCTCCAAAGAGTCCCTAAATGCTTTCTCACGATCAAGAACCATCGCTATCTCTATAGTTAGTGACGTACAGCTATGGGAACGGCGTCGGTGAATAGTAGAGACATCACAGCCCAGTAACGTACTTTTAACAGCGACGCGCGACATCGGTCAGGCGCTGAGTCGGCTACTAAGCGGCCGGTGTGCTGATCGGCAAATATGCGGTTGCTGACGCACCAGCCGGCACCAGCATCGGCGGCCGAGCGAAACCTTCATGTCGATGAGACGACGACTATAGTAGCTCTTGTCTATACCTTCACCGTACTACGAATAAGCGAAACGAGCGTCTACATTTCATATATTCCCTCTTTGGCTCACAAGCGGTGCGAATAAGCCCAGCGAGACCGCGACGTACGATTGTGGATCGCAAGTTAACAAGTTTTAGCGAATAAAAATGGTCATCGAGTAATGTTTCGACAACAGTGACCTGAAATCGACGACTACTAGCATCTTAGGACCCCCCTGCTAGCCGATGGGACCCATTCTTCCGACGTATGCAGCGCCCGGCAGCAGTCGTCGGCGCCACATGTGGACATCAAATTAAGCCATTTTAATAATTGAAAATGGGCGTCGAACATACTTCTACATAAAACAATTTAAAGTCAAGTATTGGACAGATCGGAGAAAGCTTACAACAAGCCAGAAATGCCGGACATACGCGGTACCAGCAATCTGGCTATGAAACGTTGCCCAGGCTGGCGCTCGCTTATATCACGCAAACCAAATATTAGGTGTCCGCGCATTTAAAATTTTTTATTCGTCATTGTGGTTCCAGATATCGAATGTCCGACATTTTCAAAAATCTCCAACTTGGCTTTCGGACGTTGTACATCGATAAAATGGCGTCGCTGGCCAACAGTCAGACGAAGACGAACCGCTGACCGTACTTGCTAGCGCTTGGCAGCTGCGCGTAGTGTCATCACAGCAATCACTTCAGCACCGGCTACGTCGTAAAACCCATGGCGAATAAATTTTGAACGACCCCGTTCAAACCCAATTTGAAGAATGTTCAAAATTGTCTATTTCACGTTTTATATCTCGAACTGGAGTTATGATCCAGAAATTTTACATATCTTGCCTTCAGTACTGACGGCCATCATATTTGCAATATATAATCTAGCATCAGAAAATCAACAATTGATTAGGTAATTTTAGTTATTAAATCGCTTTTTAAACGTATTATTACACGGTCATTGTGTCCGCCTTGCGGTGCAATCCACATGCACACGCCAACACATCTTCAACAGATTTTAATAGAAAAATCAATGTTAAAGAAAACATCCTCATTGTACTACAGAAGGACCCGAAATCTCATATGACAAAAGTTTCTCCGAAGTGTTGCTGTTATGTGCATTCTTTTCATGTTTCTCACCGAACATGAACATATCACAGAAAAGGTGATCTACGCATTATGTAAGGTGTCATTTGCAGCCTCACAATATCTGTCTGCAAAGCTCTCTTTCACACAAATAAATTTACTTTACACACTTTCCTCATTCCTTTATTGACCGAATCTACAGGGAAAGCGGTATTCAGCAAAATCTCGTTAGTTACAACCCGCAAATGATGGAGGAGGGTACAGATGCCCCGCATTTCGGCAGATGTACAAGTTTTCTTACATCCCTCTTCTCACCCGATCGCGGCTCGTGTGACTCGCAGCTTCTATGCTATGATCGCAGGTGTATTTTAGAAAAACGCGCATATGTTTTGCTTTTTTTAGGGGTGTGCGAATATTCGAAACTTTCGAATATATTTCGAATATTATATTTTTAGTGTACGTATTCGATTCGAAATCCAAGTATTCGTGTTCTTTCGAATATTCGACCAGACGCGAATGTTCATATCTAGACGAATATTCATTGTGAGCACCAGCGTTCATTTCAGTCCGCAAGCCCTATCGACCGAGACATAACAACATGGCGGCGCCCAGAGCAATGCGCATGGATGAAGGAAAATTTTTCCTTCGAAATTTTCCCTCGAGGAAGGAAAATTTTTCCTTCCTTCAAGGGCCATGCCATAGCTGACTGCGCTGCTGAGCGTTTTTGTGGCTATACCTGCGAAGCTGCTATAGTCAGAGCTGTGCACGAAGTACCTCGAAATACGTGCCTGGTCAGTGCCAAGTGAGAGGGCATTTTCTGTGGCTGGAGGAGTCGTTTCAGCTAGAAGGGAACAACTTCTGCCTGGCAATGTGGAGCAGCTGGTTTTCCTTCACAACAGCCTTTTATGTTCATCCCAGCAACGCGCTTTTGTGCTGATGGCAAGCTAGCTTTAATCAATGCTGTGTACTAGGCATCCTCTCTGATATTTCCACTCCTCTAAGAATAATGTTCGAGACATTGATACTTTTTGTGCAACCACACACACATTTTGTGTTCATTTAATCATCGGTAGTTAAACTGTGATGTTCTTCGGTGCTCAAATAAATGTTTTGTAGTGGTTAAATGCGTCTGTCCTTGATTATCCGATATTCGATTCGATATTCGGAATCAAGTATTCGTATTCGATTCGTATTCGAAAAATTTGATATTCGCACGCCCCTACTTTTTTTATAATACTAAGCCTGGCAACTGAGAAACTGAGAAAAGTCACCTCCACAATAATTTCCACTCTTGCCACAAGACGGCGGCAGCTGCTACTGACTCGGTATCACTGCCAACGTCTATAACTAAAAAGGCAGCAGACTGTAGTCAAAGGTTCTTCTAAAGAGTCATGAGGATCGCCCACGTGTGCCTGGTTGACTCAATGGCGTGGGTTCTTTTCCCGGCGTTGTCGCTTTGAAGGTGCCATGCTTACCTGCGTCGACATTGGGAACCACGCGCTTCTTCGATGCTCATTCCTTCCCCGCGCCTCTTCTCTTTCCTTTCTATGCGATGGTTGATCCCGCGCCATCTCTCGCACCTGTTGGAATATTCCTTTTGTTACTGTAGTGCACAACTTAAAACAGAGAGGCCGCCACACATCGGATCAAGCTAGATCAAGCGAACTGTGAACTTTTCCGCCTAGACCACCGTGGCCTAGACGCAGACTCTCGCACATCCTCCTCTCCCGACACTCTGCTTGGCGCTTTTCTGAACGATGATTGGTCCCTCCCGCCGTCGCCTGGGAAACGCGCGCGAAAGGATCGTTTTCTTGTGTTTTCGTAGGCCGTTTGCCTCTGCTGCTGGTCGATCTCCGTTGAGTTACGCGCTGACAATTCTAACTCTACTTTTAGAGCCGCGTTATGCTCGGTTGCGGAGAATTTCAGTGCACAAGCCGGAGTGAAAACGGCATCGTGCTGTTGGCGATTGCTCGAGGAAAAAATGACATCAAAGTTGATCCACCGCCCTTAAGGACTTTGTTCCGACAAAGCATACCGTCCTCAGTGAAGTACTGTGCATTTCGCGGTACCTGAACTATTGTGCATACTTCAAACTTCTTGCGTGATCATCAGGAAGCTGATAATCTTGCTTAATTCGCTGATTATTGGGCGTCGTTTCAGACGCTAATCTTTCCATTTGGTGCAATTTCTCTGTATGTTCTATTCGCGTCTGTTGGCGTGCGGAATATGCCTATTTTAGCCACTTCAATTTCTGAATCTCAGTGGGGGTTTCCGCGAAAAACGTTTCCATCGCATACGTTTTTTTTTTTTTTTCTAGTAAATACGCCTGCCTCTGACGTGGCGCAGAATAGAATCTTTAAAACAGCGCAAAAGACAGGGACACAGATAGAAAAGACACACACAGCGCTGAAGAATCATGGTTCACCAACTAGCCTGCACGTCTACCCTTGTAAGCAGAATAGAAAACGTTGATTTTCGTAGCGTATACGGCAGTCTCTCTCCCGGGTGCCCCAGAGCTCTAGTGTGGTAGCTTTAACGGCGTTATACCGTCGTCGGCCTAAGGTTGATAGGGGATGGTAATCTTTAGAGCGATTAAGGAGTTCGTTCGACCGTCGCGACTGCGCGCAACTCTACCGCGATTCCGAAATCTAATGCCACCTGAGGAGCGAGTCACAGAAAAGGCGCCTCTTAGAGCGATTTTTGACTTGTCGCTGGCGAAATTGTTATGATACACTGCATTGAATGATGTTTTCAAAATAACATCAGATTGTTTTAAGATAGTAAAAATCGCTTCCGTGAGGCTCACTCAGTCACGGAATGACTGCATCACTTCTGATCGCGCTTTACAGTGCTGAATATTGATTCAGCACGGGCATCTGGAGGAGAGCGTCGCTACATTCAATATCAAGGGGTTTAGATCGAGCGTATGAGGAGTTGCTGTGGAACGTAACTCTAAAAATTTTCAGTGTAGACTCATGACACTCATGCGGTTAGAAATCATTTGATGAGAGGCTTGAATGGCATACGCCAATTCTTTATAATATGATGGCAACGGCTGATTTGTAACGTGACGGTTTTGGCCACAATGTAATGCGGTGGAGGAGCAGTAAAATGCAAAAATGCATCCTGCTTTAAAGTAATGTGTATGATCTTCATCCTTGTAGTGTGTCGAGCACTCGGAATCCCAGCGAGGACTGTGACCAACTACTACTCGGCCCATGACACTCACGCCAGCGCCACGGTGGATCAGTTTTACGACGACAATGGCAAAACTGTTGAAAAGCTCAACACCGACTCAATCTGGTGAGATATCATGCGGCACATTTGACCCATGCGACAAAAAACATAAAAACTAAAAATGCAAGTATCCTACTTTCACATTTTTTTTTTGCATTGTAACGTCTACTCTGGGAAATCTGTTATTTAAAAACTACAATCTACATAGTGTCCTATCGTGTTGAGACGCAAAGTTTGTATTTATGTTTAGAACAAAGCTACTGATAATGCCACTCTTTCGCACTCTTCCTTCGGCGAACAAATCTCCGGGAAGTCTGAACTAGAATCTAGGGCCGTATTGCGTAACAAATATTTTCATGACTCAAGAGTTACTTTTTCACTGGCTGCAATCATGGCGTGCTCGGTAAAAGTCAGCCGCTCTTCCCCATGCACGAAGTTTGCCTAAAACTGTCAAAATCGTGTCACGAGGCTGTGGTGGAAATTAAAATATCTTGCCTTATATTGATAAAACCAGTCATTGTCTCTTCGGTAAAGCACGGGTTTTCAGCCTTAGTCTGACACTGAAAATTGCTTTATATATACGAGCTGAAACGACGTTTCGCGATGAAGCTTTGGTGCTATGTGTGAATCCGATAATGTGACAGTACACCAGCGTACATAACCTAGATGTCGTTAAATTCATCGTGGTTTTTCTTTCAAAAAGGACTTTTGCTATGTCCTGTAAACATCCACGCTCACTTCAGAGTTTTCCCACTGGGAAGAAAACGTGCTCAGAAAAGTGACGCTGCCTTCGCGTCAACGAGCGGAATGGCTGAAACGCGGTGGAGCCTCCCGATTAAAGTAGCAAATTCGCTGTCTTGCGCACGGCACACAGTTGCGCTGCCCAATTTCGACATTGAGGACAAAATTGTTTCGGTGGGCAGTTAATGGTATACGATGTGGCAATGCTGCGAACTAGATGCTCCTTCTGCAAACAGTCTGCTGCAAACAGCCGCTCCTTCCGACGGAAATAATTCAGCAGCTTTTTTTCTTTTTTGCGCGCTGTCAGTTTTTGCCTTCTATTTTTTCCCCTTACTAATTCAAACATTCACTATGTTTCATACACCCCGCAGGAACTTCCATGTGTGGAACGAAGTCTGGATGAAACGGCCGGACCTTGGAAAAGAAGAATACGACGGTTGGCAGGTCATTGATGCCACCCCTCAGGAAATGTCTGGAGGTAACCATACTTTCGCGATGCCCTCTCCGCCATTCTTCCACCACCCATATCTCTGTTCCTTGGATTAATCCTGTCCGCGCGTGTTTTTTTTTTTTAAGTAGCTTCCAAAAACACGAAGAAAAAAAAACTGTCTGAAACCTCTCAATCACTCTTGTCGGGGGCGACCTCATGCGCAGGGCTGTGGGGAGCGAACAAATCGGAATACGACACCAGAAGGGATATTTCAGAGACAGTTCTTGCACACATTTTATAAATTTGCAGTGTGGGAAACCAACTCAACGAACTTTCAAATCCCTACTTTTGCCGCTCGATGTTTAGAACCAAATTGTCGTTTAAAAAAGTTTCAAAACTGGGCTCAGCTTCGACGCTGACGGCCTGAAATTTTGCAATATAACCTTGCCCCGTAACCCGTTTTATAGCAGAAGTTGTGTACAGTCGTCTACAGACTTGCCTAGAGCGCTGTAACTCCATGCCATCTGAGGTCCGCAGTGCGCAGAGCGACGTCTAGCGGCAGTGCCTGGTTAGAGACAGCGCATCTCTGAGCATGGTCTGAGCATCAGACATGCGCTGTCTCGAACTAGTTCGAGTGCTCTAGACAGGTATGTCGACGGCTGTACATGCTTCACATGCATATAAAAGGTAAAATTGCACTCAGAATGACACCAGACTGACGTCACCTTCAAGCCGCTGCGACTGCTGGTTTTGTAGAAAAGGGGGTACGCAGTTGTACCAATCACTTCGGGAAAAGACCCAAACGGTGGTGCGCAGCCTTAACTCGGTCTTTTTGACGTATTATAAAACTTATATAAGAACTTAAAATTGCTTCAAGAAGTATTACGAGAAAGTTTACCGATTAAAAAGGCTCTAAAGCTAAAGAAGTTTGCATTTTTTTTATTTTTCTCTTGCAAGGTGGGTCTCGTAAAACTGTACATCCCACGGGACACCAAGGAGGCCTATTAGTGAAATATAAAAAAGCTCTGAGTGGTTTGTTTACGTAGCATATTTTTTACGTACCATATTTTTGCGTGCGGTTGTACGTAGGTGCATCGTTTTTCGTTTGCCGGCTCTTGCAGCAAGTGAGACATATATGTCCCGCTGCTGCAGAAATGGTTCAAATCAAAAATTCAAAATTTTGATTCGTTGATTTTAGTTAATTAATCGTCTAAATGTTTAGTTCTATCACGAACGCAATGTCCGCTTTGCTGCACAGACGGCACCGACGTATCTCTCACAGGTTTTAAAATAAGAATCTGTGGACATTAAGAAAATCTCGCGTTATAACTATTTATCTATATTTGGAACTATTTTACGATCCCCGTCGAGTTCGATACACCCGGGTTCGACAGCATCTGGCGGATGGAAAAGATCTGGGAGATGAAAAGTAGTTTTTATGGCAGTAATCTTCATGGTGCAGCGAGAGTAGTTAGAGCGGATGAAGCTAACAAGGTAGCAATGGGTTTGAGAACAATAAGCGGGTTATGACAGTAACAGTGACTAAAACATTCTCGAGAAAAAAAAACAGTATTACACTGATAAGGCCATCATCTGGATATGAGCCAACCAGTCAGCCAGCAAATCTTAGATGGTTTGCGTGGTTTCTGCGCGGTAAACACATCTCTTTTCATTGCAGTCCTGAACACATTTAACGTCTGCATTCCCTGACCGCCACGGTCATGGAGTTCGCATTTTTCTATCCGACGAAAACCGGAACTTCCCAGGCCTAGGTGAGAATGGAAGCAGAAGAGACAATACAACGTTATTCTTCAGGGCTCGAAACCAGAAGGTTAAGAAAAGGAAGGAAATATAGCAAACGAATAAGAAAACAACCTCGACATGATGAATGTATTTTATGGGAGCTCTCGTAAGTAGACGAGCAGAGAAAAAGGTGCCAAAAATAATAACTAATCATATTCGTCGTTTTCTGTCTGTGGAGGAGCTGGGGACAAGAATAAATGGAGAACACCTAAGTGACCTGTCATATGCTGATGGCATTGCTCTGTAAGAAAGTCTGGAGAGTAACTTCAGCACATGACTGAGAACCTAAATAGTCAAAGAAAAACTGCGGGAATAAAAATTGATATGAAAGAAACTAAATGAATGTTAAACGTTCATTTTAAACGAAAAATACAGCGCTAACAGAGACGGCAGACGAAGAAGAGGAGCACAACACAAGCGCTCCGTTCGCCTCTATTTTTCTTTTAAAATGAACGTAACACAACTAACCAAACTTTCCATCCTGCTACAGCAAATGTTAAGCGCTCTGAATAGGCAGCGAGGTATTGGAAGGGGACAGGAAATACGCCTATCTTGGCTGGATAGCGACCGCAGATCCAGATTACGAAAGTGAAATAACTGTGGAAAATAAGAATGTGGTACAGTGCATTCCGCGGGCACTCTTGGGTCTTTAATAGCAGCTCACCAGTATCCTTCAGTAGGAAGGTATATAATATATTGTCAGCACTCACGCATAGAACGGAGACATGCAGGTTACCGAAAAGGCTGGAAATTAAATGGAGGACAGCGCAGCGAGCTATGGAAATGAAAATGGTAGTGGCAACTTTAAGAGACAGAAAGGAGCAGAGAGGGCTGGGAATAAAAGCAGGAGTAAACGATATCCTAGCTTAGATACGATGAACAAAAGGAAATGGGCCTGGACAGTGCATGTAATGTGGAGAAAGGATAGCCGATGATCAGTCAAGGGAACAGAGCGGCAGGGAGAGGCAGAGAGTGAGGTGAACATTGAAAATTCGAGATTATAGAGTGGCCGCAGCTGGCTCATGCATACTTAGAATTGAGCATAATGTCTGTTATTTAGCATTGTCCCTGTTCTGGCATTTTTATAAATGTCTGTCTCTCTTGCCGCTCCAGAACCGTTAAGATCTTTGAGACTCTGCAAGCTCTGAGATGATTCACTTTCCTTTGAAGACTTTAGAAAGTGCACTGACCGCTCCAGTAATAGATTCCGCCACGTAACTATATAAAGCAATATTGCAAGAAGCCAGTATTTGAGCAGATAACTGGTTTCACGGAGAAAAAAGCCTAAATTTATGCCGACAAAGCGAAAATTTCAGCGCAAAAAAAAAGTGCTTCTTTACGGCGGCTTAATAAAAGAGCAGACGACTGCCGAGATTTGGACTTAATGGGTTTCATCTCGATTTGAGACACCAATTACAGCAGATTAATGGGGCTGTAAATCTAATCTCAAACGAAGCTTACTGCTATCATTGTTAGCCTAAAAGTACCCGGAGGAGGTTAGGCTGTGGCAAGTCAGTGAAGACTCGATGCTCACTGAGTGAAACCAACGATTTGACACCAATTTTGGTCGAGTGCATGACGTTCAGAGATGTCGTTTCTTCGTTGAAGTGAGGTAGATCGAGGGAGTCTATCGACCTCTCGATCGAGCTTTCGTTCTGCCCGCGTATGCATCACTGTCATTATGCTTCACCGAACTTCGAGCATAACAATAGCAGCCCATATACGTGGATTGTGTGCCTGGAGAGGGCTTTGTACATACAGTCCCACAAATACCACTTGGCTTCAACTTCGGTAATACAGCCATTCCTTTCGATCACATTTTTTGCGAGTGAAAAGAAGAGATGTTAGCGATGAGACAAGACGTTTTCCAGTTTAACCACTTCTTAGTTCCATTTCACTTCTTTTAGAAGGCTGGTTTTTTTTTTAAATATTCGTTTTACGTTTCATTTTATGAGGTGCACTATGTTTAAAAGCGATACGAGTGATATTGCAGTCACCTATCGGTCAGCTGTTATACCACTCTGTCGTTACGTCATAGCTGTATTCAAACGAACATATCCAGAGTGAAGCTACTTGTTCTTTTTATTTTCCTGGTGGCCAGTGTTTACTGATTTTTCTACTTAAATGCTGTTAAACATTTTTGTTTCATTCAAAGCTGCACGCACAACGTGGAGTTGTTATTTGCAGTTATTTACTCATATTGCCTATTCAATACTTTTATTTGCGAATGGAGATGTTCTGAGGGGATCCACAGCCCCAGTTCTGACTTTCGGTAGTGAACACTTGAATTAAATGTTTATTTTTTGCAGTTGGTCAAATGTTTAGGGGAATCCCCCAAGGTGGAGTAGATTTGTAATAAGGGAGTAATTACTCATTGGCATCCATCCGAGCGCAGCCATACGGCTACAAAGGAAAGCTATACAGCTTTCTCAGGAACTTCGTAGTTAAAGAAAAATTCGTCCTGGTCCGGGGTTCGAACCCAGGACCACCGCTACACCGGAGCAGTCGCTCTACCAATTGAGCTAACCAGGACGGCAAGCTTATGGTAGGGCGAGATCGAATTGATCAATAACTCGAAGTGGGAACAGTGTTGGTCAAATGTTTAGGGGAATCCCCCAAGGTGAAGTAGATTTGTAATAAGGGAGTTTTGTAATAAGGGAGTATTTGTAATAAGGGAGTTTGCAGTTAAATGCAGGAAATGGGCCCCGAACAAAAAGCTACGAGGTTAGCTTGATATGTGCCCGAGGACAGTTGGTCAAGTAAAAAAATAATAAAAATACAAAGCAAAACAACATGTTCACACTCACAGGCAAACAAACACGTGAAGCACGACGGGACATTGTGTATAACGGCGAAATTTACGCTAATAAAACAAAGAAAACAAAAAAAGGAAAGTAGTAGACCACCAAAAGACCTTCAACCGTATGCAAAACTTCCTGACTTAAACCTTTAGAAAATATGTTCTCAAGGTAATGCTAACCTAGGCAAGGAAACGAAAGACGAATCTGCGTGAAAGAAATACAATTTAAAGTTCTTCATGGGTACTGTAAAAATTATTTTTACTGTCCGTGTATCACAGCTTCGGCCACTAGTCTACTGGTCACCAAAACAAATATTAAAGAAATAAATAGCACCTTTATAAATAATCCTTGCGTTTTTGAGTTTCCATGGTAGATATATTAGAACACAGATACTGAATCCGTAAAAGAGTACGTAGAAACATGACCAAGCCGTTACGAACGTGGAGAACCAGACCTGAGCCCCAAATACGCCCAAACGGGCCTGTGTGATAGCACTGCCGACCCGGCGGCCGAAGCACTCCTCACAACAGCAGAGAGTAGACTTTCCCCCTCGTCATTCAAAAGAACGCGAAAAGGGGCGCAAGTCTTGCGCGTAACTCGCGTTTCAATATTAAGCCCATTTAGATGAGAAACAGCGGCATTCAGGTTCTAGTAAGATAACTTCGCAATTAGTCGAAGTCCTTCATTGACATTTTTGTGAGCAAGCAACTCAAAGACAAAACCAGCAGCCGCGCACTCCGACCGCCAACGCTGGCTGTGAAGGTGAGCGTTGCGGTCGGGGGAAGCTTCGGGCTTTAGGGCTTCAGGCTGCTGCACTCTGAAGTCAAGCGCATAGCCGACTCCTCAGTTGAGCGTCATTAGACACAGCTGTCGCTCCAAAGAGGGTTGCAATTAAACTGCTTCAGTGCCTCGCATTTCATTCATGTAAGGAGTTGACAAGGTATGCTGGCTCTCATATGACTGCCACTCTTATTATTGCAGGTATCTTCAGCTGTGGACCGGCAAGCGTGAAGGCTGTCAAGGCGGGAGAACTTGCTAAGCCATATGACTGCACTTTTGTGTTTGCTGAAGTGAACGCTGACCAAATCTACTGGCGCTACGAAAGCCCCAGGAAACCTCTTAAGATGCTAAAAAAAAGCACGGATAAGTAGGTTTTCGACATATCGAAAATACTTGTTTTTCAAAACATTCAAACGCTTTCAGTTACCTTCAGCGCAACTTTCACTGTGTGATCCACCACGGCATCGTTTCTATGTTTCCAGGGTTGGGCAGTTTTTGAGCACGAAGGCCGTGGGTCGATGGGAAAGAGAAGACATCACTCACGAGTACAAGTTCGCGGAGGGTACGTGAGTATAAATAAGTGCGCTAAAAACCTTCGGAAATTTATTATCACGTCCTGCCAGGGATTTGTTCTGATTATAGCCCCGTTTGCATCCGTTCTTATGTGCCATTTCTCAAGAAAATGGCACATGTGCCATTTCCAAGGCCGATGTACCGATAATCTAGCATTCCTCCGAATTTGACAAATAGCGTCCAGTACGACTTTTCTCCGCATGCTTACATGCGACATAATGCTATCATCTACAAAACACAAAACAAGCTGATTGTGGAAGCAAAATATATACGCTCTGTATGTCTTGAATGCTGCTCTGTCGTCCCTTACCCTTACACCACACCGTCCGCAGTGTCCACCTTGCCGCCCTAATTGTGCGGATCCATACTTGTACTTAACCACAGAAGCACATGGGTTACGTTGGCCAGGATTTTGTTGTAGCCAATGTACGCGTCCCCTTTGCAGTCTGTTTTGTGTACACGAACACTGAAGTACAAGTTTCGAAATGGGGGTACACGCATAGACAATGAGGATTTTTTTCCCTCGTTTCCAGTTGCCGAATTTGAGAGGAACGAAATTGTTCCGAGCACGCGGCCCGTGTAAGAAACTAACTCGGAGAGCTGAGCGCATGCTACCTTTAATCGGCGTCTTCCAGGGGACCTAAATTGTTTCAATTTTGGATAAAAACTGGTTCAGTGGAAGAGCACAAGAACTTTCAAAAAGTGATTTTGTAGTTTTTTTATAGTTAGCAGAAAAAAACTGCATGTGCATAAGTTTGTGCGTGAGTAGAAAGGAGCACTGTTTAGTGGATGGTAGCTTCTTGGTGAGGTTGGTTTAGTGAACTTTAGGTAACTGTTTGTTGAGAGGCAATTAACAGCATTGACAGGGCTGTGTAAAGACCTCCCAACATCAATGCGACGGCGTTTTGAAATTGGAATTGAATTCACAGGAAGCGCGGAACAAGGCGAGAAGTCACGATCATGACGCTGAAAAAAATCTGTGAATTGCCTGCCTCTCTACAGTTTTAAGTTTATTAATTTCGTTTATCGTGTGCGGGCTGCCAACTACAGGCTCATAATCAAGAAGGTGTTAGACTACTTATTTCTGCATAAGAAGTTTGGTTTGTTTTGGGGCGCTCTATAATGCACGACGCAAATGTCGAAGCCTCACCGCTTATTGAATAAATATGTGCAGACCACGACATGTCAGACGTAAAATTTCCCGCAGAATACTTGAACTCGGATACTCTGTTTAGTAATCACCTGTTGAAGTAATAATTGAAGACTGAAGGAGACGGTTTGTTAGTGAAAGTGAAGACAATAGTTTTATTTGAGTTTATGCCGATCCGCCACTTATCGCATCAAGCGCAGAAGCTTTAAAATGAGTCAGTAAGGCGATCGTGATACTGAAAGGTGTTATTGGGTAATACAAGACGCTGTCATCGGCGTGCAGGCGAATCTTCGTTGCGATCTTTCGTGGAAAATCATCAGAATAAACCAAAAGGAGGAATGAGCCGATAACTGAGCCTTAAGGGACTCAGGAGGTTAGGCCAACTGTAGTGTTTTCGGCATTGTTGAAGGACTCGGACTGAGACTGATTAGTAAGAAAACAGGAAAACTAATCAACTGGGCGAGAATTATATAAAGTGATATGGATTTTTTTTTTCGGGATATGGAATGAGGTGCAGTACCGAACGCTTTAGGTAAACTATAAATATGACGTTACCCTGAGCTTTACAACCAAAGCTTTGAACGAGGACATGCGCAACCTCTACTAGTTGTGTTATAGTACTAAGTCTTTGCCTAAAACCGAATCGAATGCTGAATAATAATTTAGTTTCGTTTATTTTATGAGGTTTAACATGCCAAAGTGACTCAGGCTATGAGGGACGCCGTAGTGGAGGGCTCCGGAAAATTTCGGCCACCTGACGCTCTTTAACGTGCACAGACATCGCACAGGCCTCTTTCGTTTCGTCTCCATCAAAATACGACCGCCGCGGTCGGGATCGAACTCGCGTCTTTCGGGTCAGCATCCAAACGCCTAATCACTGAGCCACCATGGCTAGATAAACAGTTAGTTGATTCGAACAACACAATTATGTGCTTGTGAAATACGTGCTTCAAGAGGCTGCAAGATGGGGATGTCAGTGGCGCAGTCTTGTAATTGCTCAGCTCAGTTTTCACTCGTCTCGCTACTCATGCAGAGTTAGTCCCTGAGCTAATTTTCAAGATGAAGGGCGGTACAAGGTGGGAATGTTTCTTTTTGTAAATTAACGGTACGGTAGCGGGATGTGCGAAATGAAAAACGAACTAAGAACGAGTTCATTTGCTGGGTGCGGCCCAGTCACAAAATTTCTGTGTTGCTCGCTTTTATTTTTCTATACTTCCCCCAACAAAATCTGAATGGCGTCAAGACCGGCCTCCCAGTGACATCGAAGACAGTAACAACTGGATTAAGATTGACAGCTTCAAATACCCAGAAAATGCCCGGCCCAACAATGACCATTTAACTAGGACTAGGATGAACCTTCTGATTGTGAAGTTTTTCCCAAGTCAGTTCGAAAGATTCTTGTTGGAAAAAGAGGTATTAATAAAGGAAACTGCGCTTTTAGTACGTGCCGTCTTTGCTAAAAGTATCTGAGCAATGGAGTTTGCTTCTCAGCCGCATACTGGGGCCCTTACGGCACCCCTAAAGACCAAAAGGTATCGAAAGCAGAGTACAATGGTCAGCCTTATCTGACACATATTTAGAGCTTAGGGAGTGACATACCTATATGCTCCACTGCAAATTAAGAAACTAACCCCGTTACCTACTTACTTTTGGCAATGGTCTGCGGCATGTATAAATTTTATTTCCGGTAGCCGGCAAACTTCGCCGAACTAAAACAGCAACTTACAGAACCACTCTGTACGCAGTAATGGTTCGCATAATCAAGCACAGAAAGTAAATGATGTGTTGAGTTTCTGCTTGCCACAGAAAACGCACATAACTACTAAGCACATTTCTACTAAGCACTAACTACTAACTAACTACTAAGCACTAACTACTAAGCACATAACTACTAAGCACTACTTCGCCTCATGTCTAAACTCTCCGGACTGTCCATTGATCCTCTCGTTTTATCATGGATACATTGCTTTTTAACAGGTCGCTCCCAATACACAGTAATCGACAATCATCCTTCAGGCACTACTAACGTTATCTCTGGCGTTCCCCAAGGTTCCGTTCTTGGCCCACTTCTTTTTCTAATCTTCATTAATGACCTTCCTTCCGGTGTTTCATCCACTATTCGGCTTTTTGCGGATGATTGCATCCTTTATTGTCGCATTGTCACTAACAGGGATCAACTATCGCTTCAGAATGACTTACACATAATAGAACGGTGGTGTTCCGTCTGGCTTATGCAGCTGAATGTCTCAAAGTGCCAATTCATGCAAGTATCGCGAAAACGTTCCAACATCAGATCTGCATATTCACTCCTGTCAAACACGGTAACCCAAGTCCAATCATATCGGTACCATGGAATCACTATCTCCAGCAAATTAACCTGGTCGGAACACATCTTATATCTAGCATCTAGAGCATCAAAATCACTTGGCCTCATCCGAAGATCCCTGTACCTAGCCCCTCCTTCTGTTCGAAAATTAGCATACGAAACATTCACCCGTACCATACTTGATTATGCAGCGGCTATATGGAATCCTCACCAAGCATACTTAATTAACACCTTAGAAGCCGTTCAAAACCGAGCAGCCCGTTTTATATCCTCAAATTACAATAGACACAGCAGTATCACCAGTATTAAATCTTCACTTAACATCCCGCCACTGGAGCTCCGACGGAAAATCGCACGACTCTGCCTCTTTCATAAGTTATATTACAATTATCCTGATCTTCGTTACACATTATTACTAGCTCCCATCAGAACATCGCGCCGCCTGTTTAACCTCCTCAGCATTCAACGTATACATGGATCGACCTTGGCATTTAATAAATCTTTTCTTCCAACTGCAATAGAAAATTGGAACCTGCTACCCGACTACATTGTTAACGAGCGCGACGCTACTAAATTTCGACAGGCATTAATTAATCACTGTACTGAATAAAAGACACTGCTCAAACTTCACCCAGTTACACTTATTCTTTTTCTTGTTGTTGTTGTTGTTACCGCCTAATTCAGCCTTGCGCCCTTTATTATTGACCAACGTTGTATTGTGATGTATCGTTTTTCATTTTATTGTATTGCATTATGTTTTGTTGTATTAACGTATTATTCTCAGTTGCATTTGCTTTGTTCCCCCCCCCTTATGTAATGCCTCAACAGAGGCCTTTAAGGGTAAAATAAATGATGAATGATGAATAATGACTTTTACTCGGAACTCGTTAACTGCTGCGTTTTTGCCATGCAGGTACCCAAAAGGAAAGGGACGTTGTTCTGAAAGCTCTAAGAGACAACAACCATGCCTATTCTCGGTTCTATCTGAATGACTCTATGGACGATGTGCAATTCAGCATCGACCCCATCAAGGACGTGCTCGTCGGATCTGGGATAGTGGTACGTTGAGAAAAGCTTTGTAAGCGAAACGAAGCGAATACGACTTGTACGGAGGTCCCGTCATTAAAAGTAATGTAGACAGGAAGTTAAGTATTTACAGTTGTCAAATGTGAATCTACTGTGTACCGCTTGCTAATGTAGGAATTCTCTGAATGTATTCTTCGCTTCGTGTGTGTTTTTTTTTTTTGGCAGGACTTTCAATGAAGAGTTTTGCTTCGTTTTGCAGTGCCAATATATTTAATCTGCAGCTCTCTTATGCTAATTTCATTCGAATCCCAATCTTTTTTTTCCTCTGTTAGTGGCTCGAACACCCTGTGCTGTTGTTGCCCCCATAGCAGCGAATCATAAGGAATGAACCTGGAGGCAGCACGCGTGCCTGGATTTCTCTTTCTGCGATCCACTTGATGCTCATGCACGCTGAGGTTGAACCAACAGAGGCAAATTCCAAAGATATCAACTTGAGCAAAAGGGCTACAGATTAAATATCCACATGTATGCATTTTTGAAGTTCAATACAGAGGATTGGTTGCTCAACTTCACCTGCAGGCTCCTTGAAACAGGAATCTTTAATTAATCAGGCGGGGCTGTACGCTTTCGCTTGCTACGGCCGCGCTATCGAATTCTTCTTTCCATTTAGGACTCTATGACACGGCTGTTGCCTGGTTCGCAGCTTGCGTCCCAACTGTTCATTTGCATTGCTCCTATCTTCACACAGAAAATCTTTCCTCCGGGCTCACACTTCTCCCTCGCCCATTTTTCATCCACCGCCGCCGGCAGCGCGAATATTTCCCGAAGACCTTCTGCTGGCTGCAGCGTTTTGTCATTGTTCCCTTTCATAGAGAACCGAGAGCCAGCTCCCTGTCCACTAAAAGGAAGCGGGAGTTGTACGTTCGCAAGAGGGACAGACTGTCCCTCTTGTTGGCCGTCGCGTTCACTAATAACTTATTGCCGAAGTCCGACGACGCCCGGTGCCATGAAGACATACGCTCATGGTCCAACAAAAGAAAGGAAGATGCCTTCGGAAAATAATAGCCTTGCATTCTTATACATGACACAGTCGCACTCCGATTACGTATTAGAACCGCTGTCTCGTTACACATAGCTGCACTCTTACGACAGCCGGACACCTCCATTCTCTTTACTGCTGGCACCGTATCCACTAACCTTTCATGCTGCTTGTCGCACTGTTCTGTTCAGCCTCCTGTGTCTTACTATTAACCGTAAAACAGAAGAAATGAAAAAAACAAACTGATACTAAAATCATTTGGCGCGCGTTGAACTTATTGAAACGACGAAAGTCTCACAATTTGGTGCTGCTTTCAGGTGCGTGCTAAAGCCGTCAACAAAAGCACAAGCAAGCGCTATGCGTGCAAGGTCATCCTGCGCGTGGAGACGGTCACCTACACCGGAGTCACAAGAAGAGCGCTTAAGCACCAGAACTTTCCACTCAACCTGCAACCAGGTGCCGGTAAGTGAACGCAATATGGAGCTTCCTGCAGTCATTCTTCTTGTCCTGCATCGCTTCGAATGCTGTCTCTGAGGACAGAGGACAGGGTCAGTGTGTTTCGGTCGCATCATAAGGCATACTAATGAGGTGAACCCACGACATCAAACAGCGGTGTTGTTACGCGTAGTATTGTTACTAAACACACTTCTAAACACATTTTCGGCTCTCAAGGTCATGAAATCATTCGCTGACCTACCTGGCATAGATGTCCCGTTTAACGTAGAGTTTTAATATTTATTTTTGCGTACTGCGAGACATGGCTTTGGCTCAAGCAGGAGGGGCAGTCAACTAAAATGTAGAAGTCAGAAAACCGTCAGTCACAATAGCCGCAAGTCATAATACCTCGGAACAGTTATCCGGACAACAATACTAGGAGCCATGCAATAAATCCTCCAACTCCCTCACAAAACACTTGAATTTACATAAGCCCATGGAAGACGATTCCATTCCGCAACAATATTGGGGAAAAAACTTGTAATCAAACCCATTGGTTCGCGCGCAAATTGGGGCTAATGAATGCTCTTGCACATGTCGTGTTCTTTTAGTGCACGCCAATTTCACATAATCAGGAAAGATCTGCCATCAAATTACCCATGTCCAACATTCTCGGACAAAAATTTTGAAAATTTAAAAATTTTAAGACACTGTTATAAAAATATTGGAGTGAATGGTCCATTCTTCTGATGCGTAGCAAAATCTTTCTTTTTAAGTGTTTCCATCGATCGAATCGAGCAGTTAAGACTGCCATTTAAAACCAACTAGGAACGCATTTGCCAACAGCAAAAACGCTAATAGAAAAAACAATACAAGACTGCCGTCGGGTGATCTGCGGATATATTGATTGTTACAGTGAAATCTTACATGATATGAAAAAATTGCATTCATAAACGGTTTCCCTCTCAAAAATGCTTTTGTCCAGAATTCTTTGGTATCTAACTGTGAACCAATACTAGACGGCTAACTTTCATTTTCATTGCTAAGGACTGTAAATAGCCCTTTAGAATTGATGCATTTGGAGAATCTGTCTTACCATATTTACCATGAATAAACCGAACTGTTTTTCGCCGCACTTGCTTAGAAGCTTCCTGTCCATACACTATCTACCACGTGCCTACGCTATCCTCGTGAAACAAATTGGATACCGCTTCGCAAAGTTGATTAGGTGATTTTGTTTCTCTTTTCCACAAATCACTGAGTTCCTCAGCAAGAAAAGACTGAAACGTAAAAAGCAACAGGATGAAAGTTTCAGAATTCATATTTTATTTAGGATGTTCGACGACTGCCTAATTGGAAGCTGTGCGCTGATTCAAATACTGAGGAGTAAACTAATTAAATTCGAAGTAGTATCTAATTATGCAAAGTAAAAAAAGAAATACTCGGACTTGTTCTAATGGGCGGTCACATCGGTACATTTTTAAATCATAGCGCAGCTGACGTGGGCAACCCTGCATATGCTCTCTGCCATTTGTTATAGAGCTATTTTTATGTCATGCACTCTTTTTTACTTTGTGCACTCTGCCCCACAACCGCTTGTCTTCTCAAAATGTATTCGCTTAAACTCACGAGTGAACAGAAAGGGGGTGCAAGGGGAGGAAAGCGATTTTTTGTTTTCCGCACTGCAGAGGAGATGCTGACCCTGGAGGTGGGATACAAGGATTACAGCAGAGATGTGTCAGACCAAGCGTCGTTCAAGGTCACTATGATGGCAAGCATTCCGGAAGTCAAGTATGACTACATTGTGCAAGAAGATTTTATGCTCGCCATGCCGGAAATTGCGATCAAGGTAAACACCTGCGATGTTTGCGCCCCTTCTTGAGCGCGCGTCTGTCGATCTGCCGTTGCGCTTTATCTTTACGCCCTGAGCAAGCACCCTTCTTCCGGCCCTGACAGACTTTTACTAGGGGGCTTTTACTAGGGGGCTAGGGGGGTGAATAGACGGTTGATGCATGCACTTAATAAGGACAGAGATACTACGTGCTGTAATGGCATGAAACAAGACAGTTCGGCCAGAATGTGTGGCAATTTCCGGTTTGAGTAGCCGAACCAGTGCCAGTTGACTGTGGAAAATAAAACGTCGTCAGTTTAATGGCACATACAAAAATACTCAAAAGAACGGCATGCCAGAGTAAGCGGTCGTAAAATTAATGCCACTAGATTCGTACCCTTGGTGGCTGACGAAGCTGAGGGTTCCCTTTTCTGCACGTGCCTACTTCTCATGCAGGCTTACGGCCCCGTCGTCGTGGGGAAGAGGCAGAAGTTCACCGCGAGCTTCCAGAACCCCCTGCCGATCAGGCTCACCCGGTGCTTCTTCGCCGTCGAGGGACCTGGACTGAGCCGGCCTTACTACCTTTCCCTGAAAGAGTTAGTCCACCTCAAGCTTGCTTGCCTTGCAGCCTTTAGTATTCCTATTTATTTCTGCCACCATTGCGGTTGATCACAGAGTTGCCTTAAAGTGAACGCGGCGGTTAACAAATTTCGCTCTTTCAACGATAACAAGATGCATAAAGCAGCGCTCTCTCTTCATTTCTCTCGGCAAAACAGACGGCACTGCTACCGGTGCGTGCTCGGAGCGCCCGCCCTTCCTGCTCTGAAAACTTCTTTCCTGCCTTCCTCTGCTTTCTAGGCCTGTGCAGCCGAGGAGCGAAGCGTGGATAGAGTTCGCGTTGACACCAGCCACGAGCGGACCAAGGTCCATCGCCGCCAAGTTTTCATCGACGCAGCTGGCTGACGTAGAAGGCTTCATGGAGGTTGTCGTCAAGGGTGACGAAGCCACCCCCGAAGCAGCACCGAACGGCACCGCCGAGTAGACGACCAGTGGCCGATCACGTTTTGAGCCGAGTGGTTTTCAGCCATGTGATCCCGCATTCGGCTTTCCAACTCCTAACTGGCGCAATGAGAAAATCATGTGGGTGCGCGGCTTTAGGCTCCCGAAGCCTTCAGTGTGGTGCTGTGCCTACGCTGTGCTCATGCTTGCCACTCACTACCCCTTCCTTCTCCCCTTCCTCCCTCTCCCCCCCACCCCACAAACACACAAGCGGCTGCCGTCAATGGCTGAGTTCTAGATGTACAAGAAAAGCACATTCGCGGCGCTTTTTTTCCTAACTTGTTCCGCTTGCTGTCTCCGAGGTATATATACAAGCTGCAACTATAGTTTACTCATTTCCTTTCGTTCTTGCCGTATTTCTTGCACTTTTGTATTTTGACCGTATGGGGTAAGAAGTCGTTTACGTATAACTGCTGTTGCTACTAACTATTTTTTTTCTGCACAACCGTGTGCTGAACTGCGCGGTAAATTGCATGAACGCACTTAATTCCCACTACCGGTCCAGGTCAGTTTTATGTGAACATGGATTTTGTAAACATTTTTGGAGTGACAGCGTTGGAATAAAAAAAATAAATAATGCAACAAGATCATGAAAGCGAAAATGTTTTATGACATGTTCTAAATGTAAAAATGTTACGGTTGACTGTGTCTCAACTCAAGGAGAGGACAATAAAATAGAAAGTAGATTTGCAGTCGCTTCGCTTTCCTCACCTATAAAAACGATCCGCAGCAACAACCGCCGTCAACCCGCTTTACTTAGGACATAACGCCATGTGTAGCACCTTTTCGGTTAAGGAGGTCATGAAAGCGTACAGCTTGTTTCACAGCGTTGTTTTGCCGAATTCAGTGGACGTTCAGGAGAACAAACGTAATCAGATTCGCCTTTTTTTATAAAAAGAAGTCACAATATCTGTATTCGCTCGATTAACTTCGTTGCCGTGCTTTCGACGCAAGATGCTGCCCGCAGCAAAAACAGAACAACAAGGCATGCGCCGCGAACGCGTGATTGCTACCAACTGACTCGAGCACAACCAATTAAACGACCGTAACGCCTCTGTCGCCAACCAGTAGGTTTTACACGGCCATACTGCCGGCGTCAAATGAAACATAGACAAGAGAACCGAAAAGTGAGCTACAAAACTGGAAGAGATTACGCTAGGAAGCCAGAATACTAAACCGGTTGACTTTCGCATCGAATGCATAAAGACCGCTTTTTCGAAGAGTTAATAGGCCCGCCTGTATTTCCTCTCCAGCCGCTAATAGTTTTCATTGCTTGTGCAAGTGTTTCAGCTTTCGCGTTTGATTTGACACTGTTGGTACAAGCTAAGCCCCATAATAAAAACATAGGGTCACTGGCCAAGTCAAAATTTTAATGAAACGTATTGACATTTCGGAAGCCCTACGGCTTCCTTGTTCACAATGGGTGAAACCAGGCTAAAGCATGCGTTTATATCTTATTCAAAAATGCGTCGTAATGATCTTGCGTAGTCAGGAGGCAGATTTCCTTGCGTCCGATTTAGTGTACCGGGAGTGGTTTGTATCATCAAGGACTCTAGATACAAGCGTCTAGAAGTGATTCGTTCTCTGGCAAGCACACGTGCCCCGTCCCAATTGATGACATGTATGTTTCTTGCACGTGTTCGGCCAGAGCGTTAGCAGCACTGCGTCCTTTCGCCACGTCATTTTTGTGCTGCTGGATCCGTCTGCACCAGTTTCCAGATTCCCCGATATAATTCCGGTCGCAATCTTCACACGGAATCTTGTACACGACCCCAGGATATCTGTCAGAGGGAAGCGGGTCTTTCACATTGACGAGCTCGTGTCTAAGCTTGCTTGTTGGAACGTGGGCAACTTGCACGCCGTACTTTCGAAATACCCGACCAAGCGCTTCACTGATCTGTGGCATGTAGGGGATGGAGGCGCGTTTTGGCTTAGAAGCATTGGAGACGTCAGAAGGTGGCGGTCGCTCCAGTAGTTTCTTTTTTGTGTTTGCCACAAAGCTTCTTGGATAGCCATTTCTCGCCAAATCCCTTTCAACAGTCTTTAGCTCTTCCTTCAGGGATTGCTCGTTAGAGCACGTGTTTATTGCTCTTTCGACCAAAGAGCAGACAACAGAGCGCTTGTGTGCCATCGGTTGGACCGAATAAAAGTCAAGATAACGGCCTGTGTGCGTAGCCCCCTATGAACAACTCTGCCTTTCGGCTCAATTGTGCAGGAGCTATTCCGCAGTTCGTTGCTTCTATAGTTGATAACATTAGCTACATAGTGTCATGTTCTTTTTGCAAAGTGGCAGGTTCTTACAAATTCCTTACTATCAGGCTTTCAGTGGAATACCTAGGAGGTGAATACAGCTCCTCTGGGATCTGGAAACACCGCTTCTTTCTTATTCATTCTTTCTCTCTCTTTCCTCCTTTCTCTTCTATGGTGTGGAGTAGCAAACTAGAGGCACGATCTCCGAGCCAACCCCTCCCCTCTTCCTGACAATGAACCTTTACTTCTGCCTCTTCCACTTTGTAAAGCCTTTTAGGGAGCAAGACTTACCAGCGTGTTTTAAACGTGAAAGGAGCATGCGGGTAGCTACCGGCGCAGAAATTTCTTTTTTTTTTTAACTTCACACGGGCACGACTAGAAGTCGCCGGATAACTCTATAAAGCAAGTGCACAGCTACCTTTAAGCGACGATATGACAGCCTTTACTACGGCTGGGCGAATCTCCGGGATGCACGCATAATATAATCTTCACGCATGCATACCTGCAGCAGATTAAGCCTGAAGACTGCGCTGGGAGTTCCACGCCAGGTTTATAGCGAGATCTTAGAAGAAGCTCGTTGCCTTCCGTTACGTCTGGAGGCCTCCAAAAAACTCCTGCAGCCGCCGCGGTGGCTCAGCGGTTATGGTGCTCGGCTGCTGACCCGAAAGACGCGGGTTCGATTCCGGCCGCGGCGGTTGAATTTCTTTGGAGGAGAAATTCTAGAGGCCTGTGTACTGTGCGATGTCAGTGCACGTTAAAGAACCCCAGGTGGTCGAAATTTGCGGAGCCCTCCACTACGGCGTCTCTCATAGCCTTAGTCGCTTCGGGACGTTAAACCCCATAAACCAAACCAAACCAAAAAACTGCATCTACGATTAGTTCGCGTTGGAGATACCCGGACAGGTCAGATCCTGCTTCGTCGACTAGGATGAAAAGTCACTTCTTTGCAGCCCTCCACATCATATATTAGCAACGTGGGTTGGTCACCCACGGGACACAAGTGTAAGCAGTATCCGCCATGCTTTTGTGATGGCATTCTTTACCGCCTTGACGTCCCAGGCTTACGCACAAAAAGATCGCTACATCTGGCCACCTGCCAGTTTACACTGCTGGCTCTGTTAGCAGGTATGAGCAGTCCTGCTCAGCAACATTTGCAATGCATGACAATGCAATATCTTGAGTCGTCTGTTTCGGCTGAATCATTGGGTAGTATCGGCGTAGGAGGGGCTGATAGGGGTTTATTTTGAGAATATGGGGCTTGCCCGTTGCCTTAAATTGCCGTGCGAACCCACAGAACACAGGAGCACGCGCACACACTACTTCGTCGTTGCCAGGTGCTAAAGATGCCACCTGGCAGGATATAACACACTCACCATTGCAAGGTCGCTTAAACGTCTGTCATTCTGCAAAGCGCAGGGAGTCATCATTCTGTCTGACACCAAGTCTACACCAGAGTGCTTGCAACGAGAGACTCCGGATAAGAACTTTTGCCTCTGGTCTATCACCTGGCTGAGGAAGCTCTATATGAAAGGATTTACAGCTTGCGTCCAGCCGCTACCATCTCACGTTGGAGTAGCTGGTAACATGGCAGCAGACCTTCTTGCTCAAAAGCCCGGTCGTATCCTCCATTTTCAGTGGCTGTCCCAAAGGACGAGAACTTCGTAAGGCAGCTAGTGGTGCAACACTTTCCTGCCCTTCGGCCGCCTATGCACCTCCCTTGCGTTACGCGAGCTTTGTCGCGCGACACAGCTGCTGTGTTGCGTCGACTGCGCACGAACTCTGCCTTTACGCTGATATGGATGCACAAGATTCACCGTGCCGCATCACCTAAGTGCGTGCACTGGGATGTTGTGGATGGTGTGATCCATTTCGTTTTAGCGCCCCCGCGTTTTTGGGCTGAGCGTGATGCACTCCTAGAAAATCTGAGGAGATTGAACGTTTCTTTGGACAACTTCTCTCGCATCGTGTACCCTGAGGGCTTCCGAAATGAGCTGCAATCACTGTCACAATCACTCTTGAAGTTTTTAGATGACACTGGCTTTATGGAAGTGGTAGAGACGCAATTGCCGACAGTCCATTCTAAAGTTAATCCGGCGTGTACATTCACACCACCACCCTGCCCAGCACTTGTGCAGCGCGATTTGCAATGCAATTTTTTACCCACAATCTACTCCACAGGGTCTGGAAGTTTCAAGTGAACGTCATTAATGCTGCTCTGCGAGCGCGTGCAGTTTGCTCCTGCTTTCCTGAGCGTATTGTTAATCGCTGAAGTTTGACGAACCATAAGTTCTGTGAAGCATACTTACTGCGTGTTTTGACATTTTCACTAAAGAGGGAGTAAGTCAGTTTGCATAATCAGCGTAACAGGCCTTGCTGGAGAGTGCTCTTACCGATATATGCTTCTTGGCCGTGTTTGGATGGCACCAGTGCTTAAAGTCGGGCTTCATCGAAGAGAAATCTCTAGTGATTTGAGCACAGGTGGAGAGGGAGGAATAAAAAGCGCCTTGCGGCCTGTTTTACTCATGGTTTTATAGAAAGGGGCGAAATCATTTTTAAAGATCGTTGTTTGCTCAATTTATGGCACAGACCGGGAACAAACGATTCCTACTCTCTGCCTGTGTGCTCATTGTCATTGTGTACCCTTGGAGCTGAGCGGCCAGCTCTGTACTGGCACGTGGGGTGGCGGCAAGGGCGGCAAGGGTTTCCATTTTTCATCCAACGATTATGTAGTGCTGCCAAATTTGCATTTTTCTCCGTCTTCGGTTTTAGAAAGCATCTTAATGATTGTTGCGAAAAACCACAGCGAATTTTTCAAGAGAAGAATGAAAAATGGTTGCTGGCTTCGAATTCATGCAGTCCCTGCATTCTAGTACGGGGAGCGTCTAGATCCTTTGTCAGTATTGGTGGGGTTTCTGATAACCCCAAAGACCCCCCTGACTTTAAGCACTGATGATACTGTAGTTCGCAGTTTCGGCAATAAAGAACAGAAGGAAACCGGTAGAAAAGTGGCGCAGTGGTGGAGTGGATTGGCAGCAACTTTCTGACGAGTGGTACTGTGGTTGTACTCCCAGCGACTTTTGCATTCGGTTGTTCGTTTTCCTCAAAGACGTCATGAGTCTGCTTTTTATACACCTATAAAGTGTTTACGCATTTATTCCAACGTGCGCACCTTCAAGGTGCAATAGAGCTTGCTCTTGGGCCAGTTGGTGCATATTGAAAAAGAGGGGGGTAACTGCGATCAGAGGCACGTACCCAAGAAAAGAGACGTTACACACGGGCGGGCGCTGGCGTCCATCCGTGTCTAACGCCTCTTTTCTTGTGTGCCCGTCTTTGTATCCGCTGGTACCCCCCCCCCCTTTTTTTTTCCAATATACACCTTTAAGGGCGTCTGGTATCCTTCAGGTCAGTTTGCGGTGCTCTTGAAACACAAATGCATGCAAAAAAAATTGGAGAACACAAGCTCCGCATTAAGGGTATGACGCGATAGCTTTAGTGGCTAAACACCTACATAAATCCCCGCTTAACCAAGCCATAAGACCGTGCCTGCGTGGCCTAGGGTGAGCATGTACGACTCAGAATGAAAGGGTGCGGGAGGGTTCGACTCCCTTCAGCCTCCCGTCTGATTTAAGAAGCCCGAGCTGGCAGCTCCTACCAAACCGGTCATGTCATGTGACATTGCACAACCCTGCGACCAATATGTGCCCGGTCATGTCAGCTACCAGTTACCACCTTACAGAGCATGCTCGTGATCTTTCGCTCACAGCGCCGTCGCCTGCAACGCCGACGCCGGATTTTCTGCAGAACGGGGCCTTTAACGCTGTCGCGTTAAAGTTAAGAGTTCCGCGTCTATACTGCCTGCACTTGCTGTGGTTGAT
Organism: Amblyomma mixtum; assembly: GCF_055824585.1. Classification (NCBI taxonomy): domain Eukaryota; kingdom Metazoa; phylum Arthropoda; class Arachnida; order Ixodida; family Ixodidae; genus Amblyomma; species Amblyomma mixtum. The sequence goes on along the minus strand of NC_143014.1, from coordinate 102,923,977 downwards.
AGACATCCCTCGTGGAGTTTTGATGAAGCGTTCGTCGTGGGGTGACATGCTGTGTCCATTCCATAAATGTTTGGAGCAGAAAGAAAAATCTATTCTACACTGATCGTTTAGCCTTTCTGAATACAGGCCAACACACGGGCGGTCACCCTGTAGGCATTCAGAGCAACTGTCTTATAAATGAGAACGCCTCCTTCCCCCAACAATTGCTACCAGTGCAATTTTCTACTGACCATACCTTACTGAATAGTACAGTAGGGCTGTTCAGGCGAAATTTAGCGCCAGAATGCAGGATGCGCAAAGGGGGAAGATGCGCGGCGCTGGGTTGTCGCAGAGCGTGCAGCAGCCAGACAGCTGTCGTATCCCGAAAGCAGTGCTCCCAAAAGCCAAATAACGTTGTGCTGGACCTCGGGAACTCTCCGCTTCCTTCAACCAGCTCCAGGAAAATATAAAATTCTGCACTGGCAGTTGACATTTGGGTCGACTGTGCTCCTTTTCATCCCAGTGGCAGCTTCTGCTTCTCTCGCTTTCCCTCTCGACGCTTTGTGATCATCGCGCCCCGCGTTACCACAGCAAGCCTCGGGGCACATGGAAAGATAAACCAATTGCTCGATGAGCGACAACAGGAATTAATTCGGTGAATTGGGCAGGGGGATTAAATGAAGGAGAAAGTACCGCTTGGGAAGTACCGTCCATGCGATAGCCCCTAGAAATTGTGGGGATGCTTTACTCGTCCCCTGTGGTTCGCTTCCCCGCAATGCACCCTCCTTAGTTGTGTTACTTTAACTAACAGGGGAGGGCGCTGGCGTCGCAGCGCCAAGCGCCACGGATGGCGTGTTTGCTGCGCGTGCGCGGGGAAGAGACTGTCCTCTTCTGCTCGTGACCAGGGAAGCGCGCTGACCTTTGATGCGAGACTCCGCTCTTCGCCGGCTGGCGCGATCCCTCGTGGGGAGATGGGGTCACTCCGCGTCCAGCCGGCCGGGAAGGCGAGCTTCCGGGCCGGCTACACGCAGGCGTTTACTCGTACACAGCACGTTTCCCCAACCCATGGCGCAGAGTCGCAGCCACGGCATGTTCGGACGAAATAGGCAACGACAGAGCACGCTAACGCGAGGTAAAGCACACTGCGGAAGAATGTTCTATCCGATAAAATGGAGGCTCGTAGCTCACCAAGCCGTCGTCGACAGGCGTTGGGTCGTCCGGGAGTCGGCGGGCAGGCAGGGGTCCGTTGGGGCTGCTCGCAGGAGGTTCGCGGCAAGAGAGAGAGTTCCCGCCGCGAGCTCCTCTTTATAACCCATCGGGCATTCCTCGCTTGGGGCAACCGGTTGCGCTCAAGGTAAGGCATGCACCCCTTCCCTACGGGGTCAGTGCGTTGTCGTGACGTCACGTCATTGTTGGGAACGAGGAGAGTAGCCGGAGTGCCTTCTCTCCACATTCCCGGCGGCGCGCGCGCTCGTCTCGTGAGTCCACGCGCTCGCCTCGAGCGTGGGGACGATGAAGGATACCAGCGTATCCCACAAAATCCGGGAATCAGGATCAGGAATCACATTTATTAACTAGGTAAAACCGGGCAACACAACCACATGCAGGAAGTGGTGCCAAAGCCAAAGACTGTAATGGGGCCTCCTTCACACACGATCACATAAGAGATTAGATAGTTGAGGTAACAACTTAAGAGGCAGAAATTAATTACTTAAAAAACTAATAGCGCATTAGAACGACAATCAATGTCAGTATTTCGAAATGTACATAGTATTGTAGGCGGAAAAACACCCCTTGTCACTTATCACTAAAAGATTGGTTTATGGGGATTAACGTCCCAAAGCAACTCAGGCTATGAGGGACGCCGTAGTGAAGGGCTCCGGAAATATCTACCACCTGGGGTTCTTTAACGTGCACTGACATCGCACAGTACACGGGCCTCTAGAATTTCGCCTCCATCGAAATTCGTCTGCCGTGACCGGGATCGAACCCGCGTCCTTCGGGTCAGCACCGTGCACCATACCACTGAGTCACCGCGGCGGCACTTACCACTAAAAGAGGAACGCGTACTGAGAACAAGAAAGAGGCCATAAAAACAAACTCGGGCAACCCTCGGTGGATCGTCTGCATGCGTCAGCAGCCAAACGTTGGTTGTATCCGAAAATGGCATACTGAAGACCGTCATATCCGAGGTGGTACGCTTAGGTTCGTTGTATCCGAAGTAACACACGAAAGTTCGTTATATCCGAGGTTGGATGCTTAGTTTCAGTATATCCGAGTTTAACCCACTCGGGCTCGTTACATCCAAGGCTAACACATGAAAGGTCTTTATATCCTAGGTGATATACTAAGGTTCATTATAGCCGAGGTAGTAAAAGTTCGCATAAGCAGTACGCGAAGTTTGTTCGTAGCCCGGTGGGCAGGTTGCCGCCTGCCCACCATGGCAGGTGGGCAACCTGCCATTGGCTACTCGCAAGTGGCGGTAGCCATTTCCGCTTGCGCCGACCATTCTCATGCGAATGTATTAAAATAAGGACAGATGGCGCTGGGACCACTTACAAGCGCATTGTTAGCGATTCATCTACTGCTACTCTTACTCTTACTCAGCTTCTCAATAGAGCCCTCCACAATAACAAGGTTGCCGTTGTAGTTTATCTCGATATACGTAAAGCTTTTCACATAGTTAAACATCAAATTCTACTCAGTAAGCCAGAGAGTTATGGTTTCATAGGGAATATACTACAGCTTTTCAAGAGCTACCTAACCGGTCAAAGACAACGCATAATAATCAATGAGCATAACTCTGCTACTGAAGAGGTACTCACTGGTGTGCCTCAGGGTCGGCCCTTGAACCGATCTTTTTTTCCTTGCATGTAAACGACTTTCCTAAAATCTTATGTCATTCAGTGTCCCTAATGTATGCGGATGATACCACCGTTATCTTTATCGGTGACACAATATATGGATGGCAGTTGAAAATACGTGAATAACTTTCAACAGTATCGACATGGTTTCCGATTAATCAGCTTACCCTAAAAATTAAAAACAAAGTAATTTTTATTCAATTCCAGTCCAAAAAAATTAATTATGACCAGTTAGATATACGTGTCGATGATGCGAGGTTGGAACAGTTATGGTTTAATTATCTGGGTGCTATGTTTGAAACAAACATGCTTTGGAAAAAACAGACGCGCAGTGTGTGTTCAAAACTTGCATATGTCTGTTACTTATTTCGAAAGGCTTGTTAGTGCTTTGGTCTCCCTATCCTGCGTATTCTGTATTTTTCATTGCACTCACAGCCAGCTTGGCTACTGTATAGAATCTTGGGGTTGCACTTATAGGACATATCCAAATCTGATTGTCCGCAAATAAAAACGAGCGATTAGGAGTTTTACGTATTCAAATTGCACTGACTCAACTAAGCCTTTATTGAAATCACTGAAATTCCTGTCTTTGAACTTTGTATACACACTAAAAACAGCTGCAGTAGGGCACAGTACTCTAGTGTCTAATGACCCATTTCCCTTAGGCCTCTTCTGACTTCCCACCAGAACCACGAGAGCTGCAACACATCGTAATTTTTACCTCCTACCATGGCATAACACTTATCATCGAAGACTAATTGAATTTAATGGTGCCCAGATCTGGAATGGAATTTCTAATGAATTAAAAATTGAAAGTAACTTTGCACCCTCATTTAAGACATTTCTCCTTGACCAGTAGAAAACCTGTGTGAAGTGTTACTGTTTCGTTTCCCATTATCTATGGTCTTTTATGGACCGTTGCTGTTTGTATGCTTACCCTTGTAACATAGTGCGTATTGGACCCATCTGGCTAAGGGTCCAAACAATGTTTGAGTATTTTTGTACATTGTGGGCATAATAAAGAAAAAAAAAGCAAACCTGATGGCATTATAAGTCACTAAAAGTTCTGGGGTATCATGGTATCGCTGAGAGGGTTATTTATCTGTCTAAAGTTAAGCGTACCAAGGTAAAATTTAACGAGTACCTCCGCTGCTTAAGATACCATAGGTTTGTAGTAGCTCTTGGGCATTTCGGTGGTAACAACCAGAAGTCAAAGGAATAAAAATACAAAATTTCCGGCTGCGTCTTTCCTTGTTTGCAATGATGCGCAAGGCATTAATATACCTTAATCTCTAACTTATATTGCCTACAGCCGCTAAATAATCTCTAATTGAATTTCTTCTCTTGCCTGTTTCGGTTTCAACAGCCGAGTGATGGCTATGACATCAAAGGCCAGTATAGGTCACGTGATACATGAAAAAAACTGCTATATAATCGCTTCTTCATTATTTTTTATTTACGGCAGCGCTAAAGACAGCCTGCCTTAAGAGCCGTAATCGCAAGGAACGAAAGAGGAGAGATTACACTGCAGTTTTCTTCATGCCTCACGTCAACTATACAGACTTTTGACGACACAGGCCCCGTTCGGTTGTTGAAACCGAAACAGCTGACAGAATAATTCAATTATAATTAATTAGCGGCCATGGGAAAATGCCACGTAGTGATCGATGTATGGTTACGTCTCACTCATCTTCACAAAAAGGAAAACATGCACCATAAGTTGGTGTATCTACACCCTTTGTCAGATTTGCCATAGCATACAATGCAATAACTAATGTTTGAGTCAATGGGTGAAAAATATAAAGAAGGCACTATTTAAGGACTAAACAGCACAACATGCTTTTAAAAGTATTTTTTGGCTCGAAATTTTGTTTTTAACTTGAACTATGTATAGAATAAATTTAAGATTACAATCTATTTCAACACCCAGCTAAGCAGTTGCATGAATGATTTATAGGGGAGGGTTGATTACCAAGTCAGAGTGAAGGAAACAAGGGGGCTGTTGATGGATTGTGAATCAGAAAAAAAAATTGCACGGGTTTATATACAGTCGGTTAGCATGAAGAAGGATGGATAGCTGGGCGAGTTTGTAATAATTCATCGTGGGGGGTACAGCGCGAACAAGACGAAGGACAAAGCAAGTAGATTACACAGACGAGCGCTCGTCTGTGTAGTCTTCTTGCTTCGTCCTTCGTCTTCTTCGCGCTGTACCCCCCATGATGAACGGTTAACATGACACGAATTCAGCAAGAAGGTTAGGTTGTCACTGAGTTCAGAAATGGAGTATAGAAATATTTGTCCGAGTTAACAATTGTGTCATAAACTAGCTTTCGCTTAAACGCTTGCACCCGTTAACGTCTGTGCGGGTGTAAATTAGGTTCATGTGAGGGTGCGTGCGTAGGCATATGCACGTAACTGAATGCAGCTCAACAACATGTGTGTGGGTATAGTGCCTGCATGCAAGAGCATGTTTTCGTTCGCTAGTGAGCTAGAGAGCCTACTTGAGTGCGGGAGCGTAACTTGCCATGCATGCTTTTCCGGGTAACTGCGTTCAGGGATATATGCGCTTCTTTTGCATATATGCGCAAGTGTCCGTGTACCGTACACACCTGCGCAGCCCTGCTCGCATCACACAATCCCTGCCAGTATGCTTGAGTGAGCGCGAATGTATCCTGCGCAAGAAACCCTTGTTAGTTATCAATGTGAAGACATTTCCCTTGATTGAGTAGGAGAAACGATAGGTTTAAAACACCATATTGCCTTCGCGTGCGACTCAGGAGCGCGACGAAGGGAGGGGGCTATCTTCACTTGCCTGCCCGCTTTCCATCGCTCCGGGAATATTCTGTGGGACCTCCCCACCTCTCCAACATTTCCAAGGGACATTCCTTGCTACGCATCTCGTCCTGAAGATGAAGTTCGTTCATGAGCACAATGTAAAGTTAGCGCAAGCCCCGCAGTAGCAACATGCGCGAAGCAAAGTGTTCTGTGACGTCTCAGAATTTAAAGGCAATACAAGGTAGTACAAAAGAAGTAGTTGTTCGTGTAAGCCACGCTAGCTAACATCGCGCTTCTCTGTTTTAGTTAAAAAATGTCAACGGACATATTGCAGCTTTTAAACGCGAGCGTCTTTCTTTATACGACTCTATTTCGTGAGGATCCCGCCAGATGGTGGCACATACATACTTATATGGTTCCACGGTGCACGGGCGCGCGACTTACTGGCATCGAGGCACCCAGCTTACGCAACGGAAAACATGCGTTGTCATCTGCTCTGGATTTTGTTTTCTTCCCTCGGATTTTTAATGGAATTCAAAGCGAAATTTGTGTTCCGGTAGTCGACGCAGGGTCTAAAAAACGCGTCTAGCGTTGATTCAGTCACGACCAGTGGTTCCGAGCACCCGCAAGCAGCCGAATGCGGGAAACAGGGAGCCTATCAACGACCCCAACCTGCAACCATCTTGGCTGAGCGATAACGGGACTACCGCTTCACACGAGCCTCGGAACGCTCGAGGCTCTTTAGCCAGATGAAAAGCCGAAATGACATCCTATAAAAATGACGGAAGCGACCCGAGACAATCGCAGCAGACTCACAGATCAAGGGAAGAGACTGCAAAGGTACACGACATTTCAGGACGCACACTAAAAACTGGTACTCTCTCAAAAAGAGCAAACCGGCTGTCTTACAGTCTCTTTACCAGCTGTTTACTGAACCTAAATTTTGTATGGAGTGAAATTTCTCCTTCGGTAGAGAGCAGTACTGCTTGTGAACTCCCTCTAAAAGAAAAGGTGTTCGGGTATGGTTGTACTCTCCTCGCTTGTATAATGCAGTCGAAATATATGGTAACCTGAGATGCATCCCTTGATAATTTACTGACTGAAGACTAAAGCGATCTTCTTTTGAACGACCTGAATAGAACGGTAAAGCTGACCAAAGGCTCTCAATAAATATCATTCAGCGAAGGCATGCACTTGCGTGATACAACTGTCTCCTAACTGTCGCAGTATCAGCGAAATAGTTTTCAGCTCTATCAGCGGGCGAAAAGATTACATGGCCTTCAGGAGGGCCATTCGTGTTTACGAAGAACAGTTTCAGAATAGAGACCTCCCGGCATTCGCAACCTTCTGGGTGAAAACAAGGGCGGAGTTCCGTACGAAATAATTACGGTCTTGAGCCTCCAACCGCGGCCTGTAGAAGGAAAGAATGGCTGTAACGCATTCCGATCCGAATATTTGCTCTGTGCGTGAAAACTGAATTGAGTAGGTGTACAGAGCCAACCACAGCCTCCGAACGGTTGAGCCTGTTCGATGATTTGGCAGCACTGAAAAACTTCTAGTGTCGACGTGTCAACGAAGACAGATTGGCATCTTTTTTTCGGGTATGCTGTGCTCTATCACATGCATCGTCAGGTAACAAAGAAAACAGCAGTAAAAAGGAAAATTTTACGTTTAGAATTTAATAACTGCCTTTGGTGGAACACCGTGTATGCAGGAACATAATGTCAAAAAGTACAAAAAACATCCAAGTTGAAAAAAAAATAAAAATACAAAATACTTCTAAAAACATACTATACAAGCAACAGAGCGTATGGAAAGATAAATACAAACTACTGAGGTACAAAATGTGCAAAATAACCATACAATATGGCAAGAAAAAAGAGAGACCCTATATTGGATCCGTAAGTATGGTCAGGTGGGGTGTAACGAAAATATGGCGTCAGCTTCGGTTATTCTAGTCAATTATTGTTCCACGAAAAAAAAGTACTTGAAGCAATTATCATAAGTGCAGAAAGGTGTAATAGTTTATGCATGCCTTTGTCTAGTGAGAAAGAAATTCGTGCAGCGTGTTCATTTTACAGTGTCCATTAATCAATAGATGCAACAATTTTAGCAGGTTGAAAATGATTTCTTTGTGGTATTTGTTGTAGATCAGTTCTGGCTATGAGTTCAGACTAGGAAGTTCTTCTAATCTTATTGAAAGCTGCCACGGTGGCTCAGTGGTTATGGTGCACGGCTACTGACCCGAAAGCCGCGGGTTCGATCCCGGCCGCGGCGGGCGCATTTTGATGAAGGCGAAATGCTAGAGGACTGCGTACTGGGCGTGTCAGTGCTCGTTAAAGAACCCCAGGTGGTTGAAATTATCTGGAGCCCTCCTCTACGGCGTCACTCATAGCCTCAGTCGTTTTGGGACGTTAAGCCAACAAACCAAAGTTATTGAATATAAACCCAGCAGTTCTCTGAGCACATTTTGACCTTAATAAAAGTTGGTCTTAGTGAACGTATCCCTATAACAGAGCGTAGTCTAAAATAAACAGAGGAATTTCTTTTTAAACCTCTTTGAAGGGAGAACAATTTTCGTTTTCAGTCGGATCTCACGGTGTCAGAATGTTTATTTCAGCTACGGTTCTTGGTTATCCACAACCATAGGCATTCATACGGCATTACTTCTGACAGCGCAACTTCGTTTATTATGTAAACAAACTTCAGGGGTACTTTATTATAAGTACTTTTCATTAGGCTGTTCTCTCAAAGTTCATTTGTATTCGTAATGCATCTCACATTTTGCAAAGCATTGTTCAACAGCTGTTTATTAAAAGCATTTCCAGAATGAGAACAAAACAATTATAAGCATACAGCCTTATCTCCTCAGGGTTGTCTTTAACAATGTCGTTGATGAATATGAGAAAATGAAGAGGTCCAAGTACCAAGCCTTGAGGAGCGTCAGAATCAACTTTAAGTCTATCAGAGTGGTGGTTACTAAAGACGACGAACTGCTGCTCTCTGTTAAGGCATGCTGGAGCCCACTGTACTAACTGGACGTTTTTAAGTATTTTAGTTCATCATATGATTTTAATTCTCGTGAGGAGACGCGTGCTTCGCATGTGTTAATGCTATGTCCTGCGGGTAACGTATTCTGAATACGTAATCGAGCTTAAAGTTTTACTAAACTACTTAATCAAACAATTACACGCATTTTTTTACTGCCGCGCTCTACCCTGGAAGCCGAACGCAGGCATAAAGATGAGAATTTCTTTTCACAAGTTTCCTCTGACTGTCATAACGAAAAGGTGGCGCAAGAGGATCTCTCGGCAAGCAGGAAGTATAACCTGATCAACAAATATAAACAGCTACGGGACATGTGAAGAAATGTTTTCAAAACGCTGGCTGATCGTTCAAGATATTTTCTTAACTGTCACATGCGCTTTTTCTGAGCGCTTCACAGAATCAGAAAAAAATTTCTTACATTTCGGATGGCCGGAGTAAATTTTGCATTTTTAATTTCAAGGGAGAAGAATAAGGGCAAGTCCTCAAGCTACGGAGACTGTGGCCATTCATCGTGTCATATGGGTTTTTCTCGATTATCCCTATTTCCCTCGTTAATTCATTCGGCTCTGAGGGTTCAATGAATAAATAAATCTGAAGTAAAACGCCTTTGGTATTGACAGCAATACTTGTATTGAAACCCCCTCATCAACAGCTTTTTCTGCAAGGATTCCATTCTTTGAAGTACTTATTTGCCTGTTGGGACAATTTACCTAACACGGCATTAAAGTCTTGTGAGTGCGCTCGCATCCAAGTGTGTTCGTTTGAGCGCACATCTCCGCTAGAGACCAAAACACCGGTTATGATAGAAATAAGCATGTAGCACAAGAGAATGTCTGATTTTGAAATGCGTGAAAGAAGCAGAAGGGGGAAATTTAAAAACAGCAGAGTGTTTGCATGGAACGGAGGCGCGAACGTTTGTACCCACCGCTTACTTCGTTTTAATGTTTTCTCGAACTACTATACAATTAACGTTCGTTTAACATATCAATATATATGGACTAACGACAAAAAACTAGATGGATCACGAAACCGCACAAAAAATGTTCTTCTTTGAAACCTTGCGTGGCTGTTAGATTTCCCTCTGTCGGTAGATAATGATTTGGCTGACCGCCCTTACCATGCCAATAATTTTCCCACTGCATTGTTAAGCTGTTCTACAAAAGAACGTTAATGATACCCTGTGTCGAACTTGTGACTAGTTAGTTGGCTCCGAGTACTGGCAAAAATAACAGCCCGAAAAAGACGAGGACGAGAATGCTCGGACACAATGCTGTAGTTGTGCCTGTGTGTTCTCGTCGTCGCGTTTCTTGCGCTGTTAGTTTTTCCAGTAAAGACACGAGCGTGGTCCACCCATTGTTAGTGGCGTTAGCACAAAATTCTCAAGCAGTACTGCCTGCTTAAACAGAAAGTTTGCTTTACGCGCCTTTTTGAACACACTCCTCGCCTTTGTGTTTTGTGTGTGTTTGCCGAGTTTGATGTACGTTGGGTGCGGCATTTTTTTCTCTCGCGCCGCCGAACGTGAAAGGTACTACATGGCTGCCGCCCAATGCAGCGACCACCAACGTTTGCTGGGAATTTGTTTTATTACGGCGGCTTTTCAAATTACCTGGGCTCTCCTCTAGGACCTGCATACATGTGCATGGTCTGCATAAATGAGTTACAAAAATTCCTTTCTACAGTTTCTCCTGAGCTTTCGTTCACAATATTTCTGAAGCCGGCAGCGCCAACTATGCCGAAGTTTAATTTATTGCTTATAATAACGACGTTGCGAAGACAAACACGAAACCATCGGCGCGAACGTTAGGCAGTGGCAGCCATATGCATTTCAAATCTGGTGGCGGGGAGAGAAGGAAAGCGGCATTCTGGGAGTTCTGGGGGTAAGTTCTATAACCTACGGAGCAGTCAAGTGATATCTCTCGGTAAGCGAGGCGGCGGAGCGAGCAGGTTGTGGTTGCCACAGGGCGACTGAAAAAGTCAATACAGCGCGAAAGACAGCCTCGGGGGCTTTTCGCGCTACTCCATGGCGGACAAACGAGAGCAATCACTCCATCGCGTCCCGTCTTCCCTCCCCCAGCTGGCCAGCTCACCTCATGAGAGCGCCCAGTTTTAAGCCTAGATGAGCTAAACCACCTGGATCATTTAGCCCCACTCAGGGGCACATTATTCATAAGTGACCACTTTAAAAGCATATACCGTATAGAGTTTTCATTCACCCGTACATGAAAGCGGGAGTTTGAGGAACATACGACGACGCTGACGGTGTTTACCGTGATGAAAGTGTTGTAGAAAAAACAACTGGACAACTTTGTTGTGATTTAAAAATAAAGGAATATATATTTAAAGATTTAAAAGAAAAATATTCCTTAATAAGGGAGTAATTACTCACTGACGTCCACCCGAGCGCAGTCATACGGCCAGAAAGGAAAGCTTTCCTTTGTAGCCGTACCAACCATCATCGTGTGTGGACGTCACGTGTGGACATCAATGAGTAATTACTCCCTTATTACAAATCTACTCCACCTTGGGGGATTCCCCTAAAAACTGGACCAAAAATATTCCTTATAACTTGCGACCACCTCGGGTTTTTTTTTTTTTACGTGCACCAGAATCTCAATATAGGCAGGTTTTTGTGTCTGGCCTCCATCGAAATCAGATTGCCGCTAGCGGGAATCGAATCTGCAAACTTCTCAGCACAAGAGCGCCATAATCACGCAGCCAGCGCAACTGTTAGTACTGCAGCTTTTCTTATGCGCACTTGTTTCAACTCACCATTCTCATAACAACTACCATCGCTTTTCCAAGCATCATGGAGCTTGCGAAGTAAAAAAAAAACAACGACGACTTCACTCTCTACGCCCCTGTCGACGTTACTCTGCATTCCTATCTAATGATTTTCTATAAGCGACGCTAATTAATATAAGAAAAAACATGCTCAAGAAAAGGTGCTAAACTAGTAGTCGTTGGTTCAGGAACTCGGCTTCGACAGACCAAAATGAAAGCAGGGCATTCGAGAGATGTCGGTCACAGGTACCAACGCTAACGTTATGGCCTTCACCACCTTGTCAAGGATCATTTCTGCATCGAAAGCAGATCATATGTAATTACATACTTCGTGGACAAAATGCTGCGTGTACAACAACACCTCACGAAAATCCGGTACAGCTCAAGACTCACCCCCTCCCCGGAGATTGAGCGATGGGTTCAGGAAGCAGCATGTCTTTTTCCCTATGGTTCTGGACAAATCGACCAAAGAACTACAGTTGTCTAAAAGTTGCAAGAACAGCACAGCCTTAGACTGCTGCAGGTACATAGATCTGACTCCCACCGACAAAACAGAAGGATGAAAGCACTATTAGTTTTATATCCAGTTCACCATCAAAGGATCCGACTGGTAGCGGGAGTTTTCCGAACCTCTCCAGTTCCAAGTCTCTATGTGGAATCAAATGAATGGAAACTTTATAAGCGCTGGTTTTTCTATAGTGCACAGTCTTTTCTAAGACTTCGAGCTATCCCCGGACACACAAATCATGTATTAACCCGAAACATAAACTATAATCGTACCCTTCAAAATGAGCCGCCTGTAACTCCGCCTTTTGCTTTTCGCATGACGAGCGCTTCTCGCCACTAGTTCTTCTATTTTTCCCCAGTTCTTGGAGCTTAGCAAGGGCTTGCTGCCCGGCACGAGGAATTTTGAATTGTTTTAGGTTATCGTGGAAATGTTTGTACTGTTCAATGAGTCTTAGACACGAAGGGTTTAAAATCTTTTTAATTTTTTTTTTGTTGTTACTCATTGGGGAAATGTTTGTAGTGCCCAGTGGTTTTTACAAACGAAGGATTTGTAATGAGTTTGTAACATGTGAACTGTTAGCTTTTTGTGGAAATATTTGTGTTGCCCAGTTTTCTCTCACATCGACTAAGGTCGTTATTATTGTCTACAGAAATTTTACGTATTTTTTAGTTTCTTTTGTTCATTTATTTAATTAGTATCTTAAGAACCATTGGGTCATTATTTTTAGCATATTCACTCAAATAGCGAAAAATAATACTGACGTTTACATATATAGCCCCTTCGCCTGTGCATATCCCCCATCGGCGCCTAAGGATACAAAGACAGGAAAACTAAGACACAAGAGACCAACCGTCGAGAAACAGTAAGAATAAAAGAACGAATAACGTGTCCTGGAAAAAGCAAACTTCTCTGCACAAATATTTCGTGTGATCAGATTCAGAAGCCAGCAGCAATGCCGTTGACCTCTAATCATGTCACTCATAATGGTGATGCACTTGTGATAAGCCACCTGGTCATGCTGATGATTATCATGGTAATACTGATTATGATCATGCTGTTTGATCTGCTGCTCACTTCTGGCACTGATCATGGCATCGCTGCGATCGGCATGCAATTTAACCTTCGACTGAAATGCCTAATGTGTATTTATTGCGCGCTATGTCTTTTAGGACATTTCTAAGCGTTGCTCACTGTCTTTGGCGTTCGGCTGCTGAGCCCAAGGTCGCGGGATCGAATCCCGGTCGCGGCGGCCGCACTTCGGTAGATATGGAATGCGAAACCCCCTGAGCTGTATGATACCAGCGTACGTCAAAGAGCCCTCGGCAGTGTTAATTAATACGGAGCGCTGCTATACGGCGACCTTCATAGCCCTCATCTGCAACTTTGGGACGTTAAACCCCACGTACTATATCACGCCATATCTTTATTGACTTCTGCTACACTGCCGGGTATTACGATGCGCAGAATGTCTTGCTCCCATACACATTTCCATTTTACATTCATCGCTTATCATTAGCTGTACCCGTCTTGTTTTCGCTTTTGTTTTTAACGGGGGAATGGCCTCGATGGCTCAATGGCTTTGACGTTCATCTGCAGTGCCCGGAGTCGCGGTATCGAATCCTAGGCGACGAAAATGGAGGCGAAATGCAAAATATGTCAGCATGCTGTGCGATGTCAGCACCCGTTGAATAACCCCAGGCGGTGGAAATGAGTATACGGAGGAGCCCTATTACCAGCTTGCAACTTCGGAACGTCAGACCCTGCAAACCATTCTTAAAGTAAAAGTTAGGCGTGTTGATGTTTTTCTGCTGGAATGGCTCCTGCTGCTAAATTTTAAATTTTGGCAAGCCGTTTGTCAGAATGTGCTGAACAAGTAGAAACTACGGTAGCACAAAAACAACCATATTAAGGCGAAAGCCTTTAATGCCTCATCGTTGTCGACAGAAGGCTGTCAGCAGAGGTGTCACGCTTTTTCTAGTCAGACCAGAAAAAAAAAATCTTTATGCACGATGGGATTCGAACCACCATCTTTCCGTTCCGCAGCCGAGCGTGCTAATAGCTACGGTACTTCCTGCTTTTTTCTTCAACATGGTATTTATTACAGTGATGTAATGTTCTATGTACATGAACTATATACAAGCCATTATGAAAACAGTGAAAACAATACATTATGAAAACAATACATATTGAAAAGACCATGCACTAGAAAAGGGGCAATGCACATCACTAATAGTGAGTGCCACTCCGGTTCGTACTCAGTCTGGGCATACACGTCTCTTAGATGAACAACCATTCGACTGAAGTGATCCTTTGTAGACACAACCTTTTTTTTGCCTTTCTTTCATGGTATTTATTTACATGGTTTTGTAAAGAAAGGATATATATACATATGTGTGTGTGTGTATACACACACGAAAAAAAAAACTATTTACAGAGCACCTTGGTAGGCGCTACGTCGCACAAACATGATAGTAAACATACTAGAACTAAAAGGCCGGTAAGGGATATACAGTGCATCAGGAGAGGAAACCAATCCGGTAAAAGGTCCACTTCTTTGTAAATGTCCGTTACCTGCAGCAACATTCGGCTAAAATGAATTCTGGGCGAAACAACAGGTTCAACGTTGCGGTCTTGCATGCGCGTTTTCCAAAGACTATGAAGTCCAATCAGAAGAATCATATCATAGGGTTTCCAGTCAGGTTGAGAAACAACAAGGTAGCGCGCACTGTAGGAATTTAGGAGAAAATATCTCTGTAGCGACCTCTGCAACACATCCCAAAACAAAATCGCGTCTTTGCAGTCTATAAAACAGTGTTCAATTGTTTCAGGCACATTGCACAAGCGACAGTTTACAGAAGACACAAAAATCTTTTTCTTATCGAGCCACGTGTTGACAGGTAGAGTTTCGGTGTGTAATTTATAGAAAAATGTTTTTGGTGCAAGAAGAAATTGGCATTTTACGCACTCGCTTTAAAACATCATGACCCATGAGCCCAAAGTTGAAAGAACGATACAGACTGGGCGGGAAACAGAATATAAGTACTCTTTTTAAAACCGAACTGTCAAAAAATGCGCGGAGGCATAAACTTCCTGCATAAAGCCTAGTAAACGGGGGCGTTTAGTAAAATTGCGAGAAACTACTAAGTTCGGAAGTAGAGTCGTGAAGTTAACCTGCAAGAATGCTCTAATAATCGGATGTGAACAATCACGAAAAAAGAAGAAACGGGCAACCAACTGTCTCATATACAGGTGCTCTAGGTCCAGTCCTCCTGCACAAACAGGCCTGAAAAGGTTAACACGCCGCATGGGCTCAAATTTGGAAGACCAAATAAACGTACCAAATATACGATGGAAACGCTGTACGTAATGTCTGGCGCAGTGAAGGACGTGGAGTACGTAATAAATTCTTGTTGCCAGAAAGGTGTCCCAAGCATGGGCTCGAGCAAAAATTTAAAGCCGATGCGCTACAAACGTCTGGGCATAACGCACAACGGCCGGAACTCTCTCTCTCCAGTAATGCGCACTCGATTTGTAGGCATGGAGTGGAATGCCAAGATATTTAGGAGGCACACAATATCATTCTATTCCAGCATACAGGGGCGGAGTTGTGCCCCATGAATCAAACCATAGGCCAGAACTTTTGGAGTGATTCATTTGAGAACCAGAAGCGATGCCAAATCGATCTATCGTGCACAACACATCATCAGTGGTGGGCTTGTCAATGCATAAAAATGAAAGATCATCAGCATATGCTAGCAATTTGACTTCATTACCCAAAATAGGGAACCAATGGATGTTACTATTACGCAAAACACTCAAACAAAGCGGTTCCAGGTAAACAGCAAAAAGCAGAGGAGACATCGGACAGCCTTGCTTCACGGAAGAGCGGACTGGCACAGGGTTCGAGAGCTGGCCATTAATGATTATCGAGTTGAACAGTTGCTGTAGCAAAGTTCAACCCCCTTAAGTACAGTAGAAACCACGTTTGCTCGCTCTAGAAGTGAAAACAGAAATGAATGGCGAACGCGGTCAAATGCTTTCGCAAGGTCGATCTGAAGCAGAGCAAGCTGCTCATGACAGCTGGAGGAATATTCAATAATTGTACGCGCTGTGTGAACATTACCTTAAATGGAGCGGCCTCTCAAACAGCACGTCTGGTGAGATCCAATGAGTACCGACATTGAGAATTGCAGGCGATTTGACAAGACTTTAGCAAAAATTTTGTAATCCACATTTGCCAATATAATGGGCCTATAACCTTGTACGGAGCGCAGTTTTCCTTCATCAGTTGTTTTACTCTGCGGAAGCAGCCTGCGGAAGCAGCGGACACAGCCATGAGCTGCGGAAGCAGCCATGAGCTACGCTACTTCCTGCCAACGCATATGTAGTTCTCCTTGCATAGGACGCTGGAGAGTGTTTGCAGAAAGGCGTCGAATCATACGGATGCCTCCCAAACGCCCTCCAGTGTCTCCAGCATTTAAGATGCACAAACAATTGTGTACTTAATTAATATCTTAACCTCACATCAGTGACACAAGCAGCAACACCGCGCTGAAGGCTTTCGCCTCACCGCACTTTAGGTCAACAAAGTGTCCCCCTGAATTTTTTTCGAGAGAAAGATAGATCACACCATATCGAAGCTAGCTTCACTCGCACTGCGTGCATACCTCTCTGCAGTGTTATTTACCTTGACGGTTACAAATTCTTTAAACATGACAGTTCGCCCACCTTACACTACGTAGTCCTGATCCTCAAATGCTGAAACCTTTCCAGGCATTTTAAAATTTACAGTCAGTGAGGTGTGTCGTCCATGCACTTCTTTCTGGTAGTGTTTTGCGCTGTGTGTCTTATTCTCAAACATGTGCCAACTCGCCCAAGTCTACGCCATCACTGTAAAGTTGTTTGGGGCTATGTAACAAATTCGGAACATCGCAGCTAAGCCATACCGCGGTGCAGTTAAACCGGGAGTAGAAAAAGCAGTCATTGACTGCCTTCTTTATAGTAGGTCATGAATGCCTTCAGCACTGGATCACGAATGTAGCCTTTTCTAATATCTGCGGGACTTTTAGAACACCTTTTTTATGGCACAGCCCCACGACTTCGAGCTCTTGAGCATTTCAGGCCGGCTACCTGAATGAGCCGATGGCGTTTTCAAACACGCCGCAGATCGTAGTAGCGTCGTGTCGACGGTGGCTGACTCCGGACGGTGTTAAGAATGCCAATGCCATCGTGTATGGCGGCGCATTAGATGTAGCTCAAGCTCCGGCCCCAAACCCCGATTCTTTTTTTCTGTGAAGCTTACTGTTCCGTCGTATGTTGCCAAAACAAGGCGAACCGTGACATGAAATCTGAGACAGATGAAGTAAAGGGAACCAAAACACCAGTTTAAAACAGTAAAAAGAAAACGTGCTTTATTGAACAAAGAGAGAACGTAATGAGCTGCAATGGAAAACATTATGTACAGATGTCCTCCTGGTATTCTGATGGCTGATGTGTCTTGTGGTACCTGCAGCGAGAAAGCAAAACTCAGATTCAGTAAGCAGTACGGGTAATTTATAGATTTCGATTAGATATTGAGACGCGGTCTATAGACAGTGGTTTTATTTCGATCTTTCTCTGTCCGACTCACTGCTACGGTGCCAGTCAGCGGTGGCTAGTGAGCAGTGATTCAATGTGCTGATTAAATTCCAAGTTCTTCGTCTCAAACTTCACCCAACAAGTTATATCACGAAATCATTTCCGAGATGCAGCTGTGAAGCTTCGGGTACTTGATATGATTTCGTTCTGCACTTATTCTATCTATCGCTGTTTCCTAGATTTTATGGGAAGCCACAGTGCCGATAATAAAAAATCCGCGGGGACAGAATGTAATTTCATTTAGTAAAATGCAGTTTGCAGGTGGTACCATAAATTTTCTGTGCTTGACAACACCATTTATAGGGGACAGAAAAATTATAGCTGCCAGCCTTATGCGGCCATAGCTGCTCGGATATCCGCTGCCAACCCATAGCCAGCGGGGCGCATACATGAGCTTACCATATTCTGTTGGAATCATGAGGCCATGAACACGGGAGGCGCTGCATCGTTAAAGAGACACTAAGGACATACAGAAGTCGGCCTGCATTTGTACCGAGTTCTAATCACAAAGAGACCATTCTCACCGAAAACGGACCTTTTATAAGATAAAACAGGCCAGAAAACGAAGTACAAGTGTCACCATCATCGACCAATATCGCAAGTAAAATGCGCGCGTCGACACCGATCGCTACTAGTGATTCGGGCCAACGCTCAGCCAGTGCCTCTAAGCCAAGCGGTCTGTCACGTTCTTTTCTGCAGCGACTTGGTCATTTTCTTTCTTTGTTACGCCACGGATAATGTCAACGTGCTATCTTTGAATTTTCAGTGATGCACGCCACTTGTCGGCAGCCAAAAGAACTAGAAGCACTTGTACTGAATTCTTGTGCTGTGGTGCCTTAGGCGCGAATTCCGGAGGCTACGCTAGGCCGCCATTCACTTCAAAACGGTGGCAACCCGCCCTTTACTGTAAGGGCTCACAAGTTTTAATAGACTGGCGGGAAGATTTTAAGTCGAATATCTTCTCCTATAAATGCCTCTTTTGCTGCTGGACATACGTAAACGTAGCCAGAAAGGACCAGTGAATCGTTTTTTTTTTCTTTACTGAGAATAATAATTGGATGGAGTTGTCCTCAGTGCTCTTTTAACAAGCTTGTCTAGAGCTTGGAAAAAACCGGAGGGTGCACTTAAGCTCCGATTAAAGGTATGACGCGATAGCCTATATGCAGAATTGGTCACTCTCGACTTCACATTCACAGTTCCCTGGGAGTCTTCATATCCCACTCCTGGCGCAGTGGTGCAGCGGTTAAGGGATGCACCACTGCCCTGCAATGGCAGGTGCTGCCACCGGTGGGGCTTGTGTGGCACAAGCTGCTTTTCCCGAGCAACCTCTCGCGACGAGTTATTACTTTAACTGTTTAACTGCCATCTGCCACGGTGGGCAGGGTGTGATGACGTCACAACGTCACGTGACCTAGGTGGCCCTCCTAGGTTGTTTCTCGGGGGTTTTGTTCGTGGATTTGCAGATCCACCATATTGTGATCATGGATCTCGTGAAAATCTCGAGTTTCTGAAAGTACCGCGGCGCCTTTATTTATCTATTTAGTTGCGAAATTGAATTTGACCTGCGGCGTACAGAAACACGGTTCAGATGCGCCTGCCAGCAGCTAGAAAGAATGGTGTGTAAAGAACTAAAACCAGCGCTGCTTCTTCTAGGTGTAAAACCTTCCCTCTAAAAACACGCTACGCTCGAGAATGCACTGAATTTATGCAGCTTGTGCACAATTAAATCAAGATTGATGGCTTTGCACATGCATCTAAGTGCAAAAGATTTCCTTGTGTTTTGTCGGACATCAGACACATGATGACTGCATGTATCGTATCTGGCCTTGTACACAAGGTTCCAGATTTCAGAATGGAATTTTTTTAATCCCTAATAATTCTGAACAAATGCACTTTTGGACGAAAAAGAGTTTATGAACGCAATTATTTTATATATTACAAGATTTCAATCTAACAATAAATACATCCCCAGATCTCCCGTTGGCAAGCTTGCATTTTTTTTTCTGCTATTGAAGTTTCTGCTATCGTCAAAAGCTTTCCCCATTGGTTTTCTATGGCAGTCTTAACTGTTCGATGCGAGCTATGAAAAAACTTTAAGCGAAAGATTTTATTACACATCGGAAGAATGGTCCGTTACCTTCAATATTACCATAACAATACCTTACAATTTTCAAACATTCAATTCTTTTTCCCGAGAGTGTTGTACATGGTAGTTGTAATTGACGTCTCTAAGCAGACCTATAGCATACACTTCATATTTCGCATCGATCCTTTGCATTACTGGTTATTGTTTGCAAAGTAAAGAACACAAAACTTCTACTTTCAGGACTTCACCACAGGAAAGCACAGATCTCATTTTTTGGGAGCCGGTTACAAGTAGAAGCCCTAAAGAAAGAGCACGAAACGTTTTCTGCTCGAACAGGAAACAGATACTGAGAATAAACTCTTAATCCAACAGTAAAAAGGAAGCAACGCAAATCCAACAGAGCAAGCAAGTAATCTGACTGCGCGTTAAACATAGCGGTGGGAATGGGGGAGTGCTTCACCAGGCCGCACAAAGCTATTTATAGTCAACAGACACGAACAACTGGGTCGCCTGTCCAATGCTGCAATTGCATAATGGCGCATCTGAGAGCCGAGTGGAAACAATGTAGCCAAATGCTCGCAAATGACCACCGTACATGGTCCTTGCAGAACGCTGTCGGCGTTTTCGCTGCGAACGCTCTGTTTCGGGCTCTCTTTAGACATGCGAACTCCTCTGCACTCCCAGCTTATGCAGATCCCTGGAGAGCACCGCTCTACTAGAGTGCGATGCATCGTGATGAGTGGCGGCAGACTCACGCTGAGGAAGTGTCGGGAGGGCCAGCTCCCGCGTTGTCAGTGCCAGCCGTGGGCCAGGCTGACGGGCAGGCCCACGGGAATGCCGTACGAGCTCGAAGCCAATTTGTAGGTCTTGAGGGCACCGCCGCCGAAGCCGCCTCCATGGCCCAAAAGGAAGGCGCCGCCGCCGCCACCACCACCACCGCCGTGGCCCAGCAACACGCTGCCGCTGAACACGGGCAGTCTCACTGCACCCACCAGACCTGGCGAACAAAGGGAGGACGCCAAGCGAAGCGTGCGCCTGAAACCACTCGCCTTGCAGTTGCACCCCACAGCGTTGGTCAACCGGCAGCCATGCGCGGCCAAGAGCCGTGTGTGTTCGACCTTATCGTATAAACGGGCACGCCCTATCGACCTGACATACGAGTCGCAGGTTCACTGCGCTCAACTTCAGCGCGGGGCTAATGGGACCGGTGATTTAGGCGACGCAAACGGCGCTTCCTTTCGCACCATCGCGTGGTGTACACTGGAAATGCATCCAGTCTTCCCAGTTCTAACAGTGATCAGGTCTAAACTAAAGACGGCAAACTTTACGCTTCCAAGATCTTTTCCCAGCCTACGTATTATGTACGGGGAACGTTCTTCCTTTGGAGTAAATCATCGTCATCATTGACTTGACTACGCCCACTGCAGGACAGAGACTTGTCCCATATCTCCCCAATTAACCCGATTTTGAAGTAAGTATTCGTCAGAAAGTGTCACGAAACGAGAATGTTGAATGGCAAGTAACTTGATTCTTCAAATTTGCCTGCACTGCGATGCCAATCATTTTCCCTCTTCCTCCGAGAAACGATGAAGTGGCTGCGCATGAACTGGCGCCTCTACCGCTCGCCTCAGGGTTCCTCTTCGCATTGCGCAGGCCAGTCTGGCCCGTACCTCTGCCCCCTCCGCCGCCTCCGCTGGGGAGGCCGTAGTGTCCGCTGAAACCCAGCAGCTGCTCGAAGACGTTACCCGCGTAGCCGAGGTAGTGGGCCGCGTGACCCACGTTGGGCAGCACAGGTTTGGAGGCCGCCACGAGCACGGGCGTGGTCTTGGCGATGACTGGAGTCGCGACGGCCACGGCGCCGCCTCCGTAGCCGCCGCCGCCGGCTTCGGTGCGGGCAAAGGCGCACAGCACACACAGGGCAGACAGCGCCTGCGGTTATAACAGTGGGCGGACTCTTAGGACAACGGCAACAGATTCAAAGCGTGGGCAAGCTCCGCACCCTGTGCGGCAGTCGCTCTCACACGCGAAAGAGAAATGCGCATACACAAAGCGAAGAGGTCCCAATACAGTCACTTACTTCGGGACCTCCTTTTGTATGAGATGCTATGCACATCAATTTCGTATGTAAATAAAGACTAATTATGATTCTGAAAAAGACAAACGTTTGTTTACAAAAGAAAGACAGAGGAATCAGTCTGATTACAGTCGAGCGGAGAAGGGGAAGAAGGAGGAACCATTGTTTAAAATTTGAGGCCGTATGTCTAGAAATAATGAAGGAAAAACCCGACCTTTTCGCCTTCCCTGAGGAGAAAAAGCGGCGATATTTGCCCCTTCACCGCTCCCTTCTTCCATTGAGCGCCTGCTCTGTAGGATGTCTAACGCTCACAGCAGTGGCACAGCTGATTTTTTTAGTATACAAAGATCACAGAACGAATATTACCGTATTCGTTGGCTGACATATCACAATAGATGTGCGTAAGTGCGTATACGTTAATTTCCTAGATGCGTCGTTTGGGCATAAGCCACGGATGGAGATATAGAGAGCGACACTGCACTGACGGCACCTGTATACAGCCTGTGGTAACGTCGAGACAGTAGCACAGCGGATGCATGAATGGAAAGACCGAACGAACGGAACAGCCGCCCCGTTAGTTGAGCAGCCAAGCCTCTGAGTTTTCGCTCATTTAGTATGCAATTCATCCGCTCAAGCATATGTTTTTCGTAACGAATATTAGAGTTATTACCTCGTCTGTGCGTCCTTTTGGTAAACATGCGCCGAAGTGATCTGGTCAGGACACCGTCAACAGCTCGCTACTGTGTTGAAGCATGGGAGGGGGTCAGAGGATAATCTCCGAAGTTTCTATTGCAAGCCACGGATTCCTTACTGTTACTGCAGGCAGAACATAAAAATTTAAGGGGGCACTTTGACTGTCTAAAGTGGGTAGAGGCGGAAGCGTTTTCCGCACCACCTTCGCTGTTTCTGTGGCACTGGTGGCGTCACATATATTTGAGTACTAATTACTAAGTGATGGCAAATCACTAATTAATTGTTAATTACTGATTAATGCCTGAATCCTAATTAACTGCTAATTAATGACGCTTAAGCTTCGCCTTTAGGAGTGGAACGCGACAGCGCGTTGTAGCGCTGCCAGGGAGTCCACTGGAACGCCACCACCCGTTCGGCGCGATGCCTTGCCCTTTGAACGCAACGCTTTTTGAGGAAAGGAAATGGCGCAGTAATTCTCTGTCATCTAGGTGGACACCTGAACCGCACCGTAGAGGAAGGGAGGTGGGAGTGAAAGGAGATAGATAAAGAGGAGCCGTAATGAAGAAAATGAAAATTGTATTTGAGGAAAGGAAATTACGCAGTAACTGTCTCACATATCTCGGTGGACACCCGTCAAAATTCAGGGGGCACTTTTTTGACCTACGGACAAACGAAGGGAATACGCACCCCCAGCTTCGCCCCTAAGAGTGGAACGCGACAGCGTCTTGCAACGCTGCCAAGGAGTCCATAGAACGCCATCGCCCATTCGGTTCTACGCCTCGCTCGTCGGTAAATTGGTTTTTGAGGAAAGGAAATGTATCTGTCTCTCATTTGTCGGTGGACACCTAAACCTCGCCGGAAGGGAATGGAGGAGGATGAGAGTGAGTGAAGACACCGTATTCACTAGACGCGCCTTTGTTCATTCCAAACCATCGAAATGGCATGGCGGAGTGGATAGCGTGCTCGTCTCTCACGCCGAAGACCGGGGTTCGATTCCTGAGCTCGACCAAGTTCTTAATCGCTTTTATTTATTTATTTATATGGCCTGACTAGTAAAGCTAATTAGGCTAATTGGGTAATTAAGCAATTAACTAAGCTCAGTCCCACTTACTTGGAGCATCACTATACGACCCCTTCAATTGGTTGTATGGTTACTAGCCAAAGTGTAATTGGCCCCGTTTGAAATTCGCGCACTGTGACGTCACGACCGTTTCTACCAATTGAAAAGCGTGACATTTTCTGTCGACAACTGCTGCTTACAACGATGAGACATTAAAGGCTTCCGCCTTAAAAGTTGTTCGCTAACTTTGGGGTAATTTTTGAAGATTCTTCTTCATCTCTTTACACATGTGCACAACTATCGAGGTGTCACTCTCAAAAGCTTTACAGCGTAGACTTCGTTTGGTTTGAATTCGGACCTTGTTCACTCGTAGGTACCGTTTGTATATGTTTTACAATATTTTTATTTCAGGTCTAGTATAAGCGCTAAAACTTACCATTACTTCTTATCTAAATTCATTGGCGAATAGTAAAGTTGGTTAATGCACGCAAATGTGTTGAGCCTTCATAAAGCCTGCCTTGGGATCCAGAACTGTGAGCAGCGAACGCGCAGTTTTCATCTGCTTCCCCTTTCAATTTCCCACATACCGCACAATATTTCTCGTTGTTTTCGGGTTTGTTCCTGCGCCATAGAATCGGTCGAATCACGTGGATTTTCACACGCTCACAGCGGGCGAAGTAGGACGTAAACGTCATTTCCGAGGAGCTTCCGTTTCCTGCCCTAGGCTATAAGCAGCGCACTTAGCGCTTTGCGAATAAGCAAGCGAGGGAAGTTAACGCCGCTTAAGAAACTTTAATTAGCTTTTTCTCGTCTAAACCGTTTGTTCACCACAGCCTCTGAAGACGGCTGGATGCATTTACGAAGCCGTCTATGACATATTCACAATATATCAATGAAAAGACCACACTTGCCCACAGGGCTTCTTGCAGTAATGCCATCAGTGAAGCGAGTTCATAACAGCAGCAATTTCACCGAAGTGAACATTTTTCATTTCAACAGGGTCACTGCGGTGATTTGACTCATCGAAGCTATATCGGAAATTTTCTTTTGGTTCCACCATGCGGTTCGAAAACATCCCTGTGAGACACGCGAAAAAGGAGCGTTTTCTCAACGAAAACATCTCAGAATTGGAATAGGACCAAAGCCTCTTTGTGAGTGTGTAATCGCGTACGGCTCCACGGGAAGAGCCTTCAATGTAACAGGTGGGCTTGAACTTCTGGCGCACGTGCTAACAGCAGCTTGGAAGCTTCAGTACTTTTTTATTTTACTTCCTGCTTGCATAACACGCTGTCTGAGGCACTTGACGCCCATTAAAGATGTCTTGCTGCGGCGTTGTCATGCTGTCACAGCAATGAGCGAAAGGAAAGCATTTTTCCATTTACTTTAATCTTCTCAACTGCACTCAAGTTTGCATATTAACGGTGGGTGCAGGAGTCGAACCTTGCGAAAAACACGCGATTAAATGTCGTGAAATCCAGCAGTTCAGAATGCATTGCCATCAAAATACCTTGCGCTTAAATACAATGTCATTAAAAAATACCTGACGCTCCAAGTACAAAGTCGCGGACGACAGGCGCAGTCATATTCTTGAAACTCTATTCTGCGTGCCTCCACGGCACACTCTCTAAGTACACAAGAGATCATCAGCGCATCATCATTGGTGATGCCCGTGAGATTGTCGGCTTGAAATTAAAGCGTGTTCACATTCTCCTCAGAGAAGCTGTTTTCTAGCTTTCATGGCCAAAATGCAAGGGTTATCAATTAACTTGCAGTACAAAGTAGTTCATTCCGTCCCAAACGCAAATATCCCACCCGAGCACGTACGTCTCTTCTTTCTTAATGTGGTTTGCCCGCTTATCTCTTCTACATTAGGTCATTTCCGCGCGGTAGGGGTGCTCTCCAGCTGTGCACCAGACTTGGGTTTTCCGCGTGTGGTAACTCGGGCTGCCCGAGCCGCTTTCGGAGCAACGCTGGCGTTGCTACACGAGGTGAGCTTGCGACCCTTCATTTCTCTTCTTGCTGTACTGGCTTGTCGTGGTCACCATCATTCTTTCTTCTTTCATATGCCAGCGTACTATTCTGTCGTGCAAAGCTTAATTCATTATAGCGCATTCTCTATGCCACGGACAAGACTGTAGCAGGTTTCCTTTGGCTTGTATGTTTATTCATTTCGCGCCATTTTCAGTATAATAAACAATGCAACGTAGTCAGCACGACCATTTTAGCGCAAAATTTCGCCTCCTCTCGGGAAGTAGAGTTTTCGAGACTGGAGCTCTCTGAAATGGGTGCTCATTCAACTTGAGGTAAACAGCTCGTTTTATACTCGGAGTCCCATCGGCATTTACACGATCGTGGTCAGTACTTGTAAATGTGCTGCTGCTGCAAGAATAAGATGGAGAGGAGCGATATGAAGGAAACGGAAGTTAACCACAGGAATTTTAGTTTGCATACCCAAGATGAACATAAGAAGGGGCGGAAAAAATGAGACAGGATGTGATGAGCGCGCTAAGGAAAGCGCGTCCATGGCACAGTGAAAGTCTATCCACCAAACCTGACACGCCCAAAGAAGCAAAGCAGTAAGCGAGAAATAATCACGGCTTACGACAGCGGCAATGCAGCATGTATGCTGTTCTATTGCTTTGCATGCTGCCCAGACCTTGCCTCCATCGCGCAATTCTTTGGGTGCTTTTTCCTGTAGTCTTCGCAATATTTGGTCACGAGAACGAATATTTTTAATTAGGGTCCAGTTAGTCCCCGTCGAAAGAGTTGGGTACCTTCGTTGAAAAAAAAAAAAACATGAAATGAACCGTCCCCTGCTTTCTTGAATAACCACTGTACCCACATGAAGTCCGCAGCCCCCGTGTGCACTCTTGGAGACAGCAAAGATGGAAATAAGAAGTTCCTGTCGCGATTACTTCAGCAATAGTGTGCGTGCTTGCTGCTGTATTTCTCTTACGTCAAGGCTAAACAAATACTAATAAATACTTTGCGCCCTTTGTCCGGGTTTGCGCCTTCGTTATGCAGGATCGCAAGAGAGAACCTTGCTGCGGCACTGCCTCTAAAAACTTGACGGCAGTAGCCTGGGGTCCTCTTTGCGTATCTCTTCGCAGACACGGTCATTATCTACTTTACATTCATAGATCGTGGGGAATCCTCGTACCACTTCTGGGCACTGGCGCAGCGGTTAAGCGATACGCCACTGTCCCGGCCGGTGGCTGCTTCAAAGACAGGCACCGACGGGGCTTGGGTGGCCCAAGTTGCTCTTCCCTAGCAACCTCTCGCAACCAATCATTAATTTACTTGCCACCTACAGTAATGTGCAGTTTGCTCACAGTCCACTGGGCAGGTTGCCACTTGCCATCGTGAGCCGGTTGTGATCATGACACAAAGCTGCGTGAGTGAAAAGGCAGGTGGTCCACCTGCCTTTTTTTTTTCTTTGGCACGCAGTTCCACACATCGCTTCGTGGGTCTTCTCTAGACTCGATGTCGCTGCTAACATGATCGACTGCATCTCCGAAAAACTAGCGCATCCTTTTTCTTTTCGCTTTCGCGGAGTGCCGGCAGTGCACAACAGTTACGCTCCAGTAGCTCGCCGAATGTGCACCAGTAGTGAAAGAATCCGCGGCTATTGACAAATTCGAGCCCTCGACTCCGCGTGAATGGGCGACCTTTGCGGCATGCGGAACGTGAATGGCGGCCGCCTCAGGCCGAAAGGAGTGCAACGGGCAGGCCGTCATCTCCACAATAAAGCGCGTCTTGTTGGCAGACGCAATCTCTGGGCCACTATTGAGGCCGTGATATTCAGCCCATTCGTGACAGCTGTTTGCGAACGCCATTCGGCGCGTTTTCGTCCCGATAGGCATCGCGCCGCATGACCGGGGATATTTCCTAAATAATAGATGCCGCGGTCACGGTATCATTCTAAATGGCACATTTGGACGCGAAGCTACGAGCCGAGCCATCTCCCCCTGGGCGTCTGACAGGCCGCCGATCGGCGCGGCTACAGCGGCGGCCGCTTAGCCAGCGAGCACATAGAACCCGTTTCGCGTCCCCAGCGCAGCTCGGCGGCATCCAGCGCTCGTCCGAACACCTCGCCGCCGCGAACAGTAACGAACCAACACGAAACGGGGAGAGGGTGTACGGGGGAGACGCTACTAAACAGCGAGGCGTGGATCTGCATAAGATTCGCTGGTCCGCGGATAACCCAAATTCAAGACCCCGCAAAGGGTGGAGGGGGCAGGCAGAGGTGGGGGGAAGCAGCCAAGACCGGGTTATACGGCACGTTCGGCGGCGCGGAGGGGGGGGAACCCGGCTGTCCAATTCCTGACTTTCCGCTACCTCCTCTTTCACAGGCGCGTAGTATAGTACGCGATGTAGGAGTCGCTGACCCTGCGTGATTGGCGTATCGCCGGCCTTCACCTTGGCGATGCCAAAAGAGAACGCACACACCACCACCATCATCTTTTTCTATCACCGCGAGGGAGCGAAGCATGATGCGCCCCAGGCAGCAGCTGCTGCCGCGCGTGGCCCTCGCTGGGGGAAGAGGAACAGCATGAAGCACGTGCACCGGCCGTCCTTATTCCGTGCTCCAAGACGGGAACCTCGCTCAAGGAGAGAGGGGGAGGGAGAAAAAAAAATGACGCGCTTTCGTTTTTCGTTCCTTGCAGCCGCGCATTCCTAACGCTGTTTGGCGGGCAATTTTCTCTGACGACCCCCGAGGAACCTTTCAAGCTGTCTTGTTTGCTTCTGCCGCTTGTTTCTTTTCACTGGAACACTTCTTTTCTTGCACGTGTTTCTTCTTTCTTCTTTGTTGGTTTATTGTCTGATCTCCATTTGAGTCTGCGCGCGGGTGCCAGAGGCATTTGTCTGTCCAACAGTGGCTGTTATCTCTTTCGCGTTTGCACACAACGAGCCGTTCTCTTGACAAGTGCCATTTTTGTTTTTCCTTCTCGTCCTTTCGCCGTGTGGTTTTGCCGTTCTCCAAAGCAGCCCGCCGAAATTTCTCTTTTGCTGCATGTTTAAAAAGTTGAAGGCGCCCAAGGGAAGACGGAGGAAATGGAGCGCTTTCCGAGCCTCTCATGCGAGTAACCGGCAGGTGCAGTGTTTGTTTTACTCTACTCGTATTTGCAACGTGCCTCCAATTTCCTCAAAAAAAGAAAGAGAGAGAGAAAGAAAGAAGAGACGACTCTAACGGTTGTCATCGTACGACCGCCGAAAACGAGTTGCGCTTTCGCGTATCGCGGTGCCCCGGGGCGCGAAAGAAAATGCAACCTGTTTTTCTTTTCCGCTCCCTTCTCCAGTCCTCCTCATTTCGTCACTGAAAACAAAGCGGTAGACGGAGGCGCTCCATGATGGCTGCGAGCGCTGGTACACAAATAGATGCACCTAACCATCCAGGGTTTTGTAACTTCTCTGCTTCACGGAATGCTTGCGTTTTATTTACTTTTTTTTTTATTAGTCGCCGCTGCAAACCTACTTTAGTACTTCGTAAATATTTCAGTAATTACATTTTCATTCCCGCACAATCTTGGAGACGCATTTTTTCATGTGTTTTGCTTGCTGCCGACAAATTACTTTTTATATATTCATGACGCCTAAGCGCAGTTTCTAGATCAGTACGCTGTTCAGTAAGAGTTCAGTTGCGCCACCCTCCGAACGCCTCCTCCTCCGTACTCGAGTTTTTCCTCCGTATCTTCCGTTTCTGTTCAGATCCAGAGGACTCTGTGCGCAAGCGAATTTCTGCCGCGGGTTATGACGTCGTGGGAAACTTTGACCTACGGCAGATATTTATGCAATGCACGGCCACGGCTTCAAAAACCAGCCTTAAATATATTGTTTTCGACTGTTTTCAAGGCACGCCCTTTCGGCAGATGTATTCGGATTGCCACTGCTTTTACAAAGTAAGAGAAGCAAGGCGTCCAGCAAAGCTGAGTAAGAAACAGGACCACAGAGGTTGGCCAGCACCTGCCAATCTGCGACTTTTTGAGTGTCATGATTTGTGCCAGCAGTCTCACATCTAAAGACCTCATTCGTTGCTTCCATTTTTCTAGCTCTCCCTTTGCCATTCTCGATTACCTCCATCGCTTTTGTGCTTGTTTGTTTCGTATAAAGGTAAACCAATGGGGAAACGTTGCACACCTGAGATTACGTACGTCTCGAGCCTACACTTCGAGTATGTCCTGCTTATCAGTCATGCAGCGAAGAATATCAGACACACAATATACAACTCATAAAAAATGAAGTCCCACAAGAAACTACACGTATCATCGCATAGGATCACGTTCAAAGGAGGCACGGACAAAATGCACAATGATTATGCGCCCATAATCTAGCACGTATCAAAGTTACCCTGATAAAATGGAGGAAAAGTAATTACAAAAGTATAAATATGCGCTGATAAAGCTCAAATTTATCTAGACCAAAATCGGGGCAGTTATACAAGGAACCCAATGAAATTAAAAATGTACACCGCAAGAAGCCCCCGTTGAAAAGGTCGTCGTGAATCATTCTACAGATGGAGTGACCATCAGCTCATTTACAATAACCTCCAACTAATTAAAATGGACAATCATTTGGCACATGCTCATTCTGAAAACCATGATTTCTTTCAGTCTGCTTGAAATGCCATGATATATTTTGTCGCTTACCTTAAAAGAATACCGAGAGTTTCAACAGGAACATACAGTCCATCAGTACAGCATAGAAGCCAATGTGCTACTAAATCACGGGTACTTTTATAGGTACTATATCTTCAGAAATGGAGGCTGATTTGATAATCAGGTCTTTACGCTTTGCACAAAATTAATAATTTCGTGCAACATTATCGTTTGATCATAACTCCTCGTTGCTGATGATTGACTTTCCCGTTAAACTATGAGAAATATTTTGGAAATAAAATACTGAGCATTCAAGAATGCACCTTGACGCAGACAATACAAAAACGCTGGCATTGTCTATAGTGTTGATGTTTTTACGCCGATAATCAGATGCGCACGTGTTACTTAACCGTATCAACCATTAAAGAGCTGGAAAAGCCGGCGTCGTAATGAGCGAATACGTACTGCGTCCTAATAGCGTAACTTTTGTGCGCACGTGAACAGGCCCCTGACAGACGGGTCATTTATCCCTTGTCATCTCTGTAATTCTTCTCTGATAACAACGCAGTGCCCTTGGCGTTATGTTCTGCAACTCCAGAATTATCGCATAAATATGGTGGGGAGTGCGTGATTACAGTGTTATGTCCATGCCTACAAGTAGCCACAGCTTGGTTGTTGCTATCTCGTGTCTTCGCAATTATCCCATCGCGCCTCACTACCTTCCCCTTAGGCCAACGGGCCTTAGTATGCGCAGTAAATCTTTATGCACCCTTTCCTTCGTGCGAAAAAGAAATGCTTTGCGGAAGGCAAATGATCGCCTTAGGGTGCCCCCTACGGCGCGATGCTTTCACTAACGAGATAAAAGAGATAGAGAGAGAGAGAACGCGACATTATGCCCTTTCGCTAGATATTTTTCTCCGCGTATGAGCTTGAGAAGCTGGTTATACGTAATTACGACTTCTCTTAAATTGCGCTCAACGCCAGGCGCTGCCTTGAACTTTCTGTGGTGACACACAACTGCAACTTCCTGTTGACGAAGCCGTGGTCAGAACAGGCTTCGCTCATCAGGACGGTGCTGTGTGAGAGTTGCGCTAGTTGCGGAAGATGAACCATTATAAGCCGTTTGGTGACACATTCTTCAAGTGACATATATGCCTGCTTCGGAAGCGCAATAGTTGCGTTTCTTTGACGTCTGGACTTCTGGCTACGCTTAAAGGAAGAGTAGGAAAGCACTGAAAGAAAGTCGGTGCTGCCGCGGATATTGTTGACTCGAACGCAAATCTCAACAAGTTTTGCAACACGAATTACTATCAGATGCCCCCACTCCTGCACGCGAAAAATGCGTCCACGTTAAAGAAAAAAATGTCCGCTAAACTTTGCTTTAATTTTCTGATCTTTTCTTGTGTATCTGTATCCATAAAATATCAGAGCAACGACTACGAACCTGAGGTGGGTAAAGCGCTCGCCTTGATGGGACACCTTGTCATAGCGAGACCGCAGCTTGACGATTCTGTCGCCTTGGACCCCTTTATTTCGCCCGTCCACGGCACGCCTGCTACATGCGCGCAGTACTGTAACACCAGATAGACATAACTACTATAGGCTTTGATGCTAGTCATACAGATGAGAGGGCGTTCCCGTTTTAACGCTTGGTTGATGCTGCCAATCTATAAGCAGCCCTGTCCTGTCGCGCGCTTTTTTCTAAGTTATTTCTGGTTATCTATGCTGTAATATCTATGTTATCGTTTCCAATCGTTCTGTAGGTGCGAAACAGTCTTGTACACATTACAGAAACCAAGCAATCGATTACAATTACAATTACTTCATCTAAAGTGTAGCTTATTTCAGTGGTTAATTACAGCCCATGAAAAGTAACTGAACAATATACAAAGAAGTAGTCACTTACGTTATTTTCATCCATCTATTATCAGCATAGCACAAGTATGCAGGGACGAGATTTAGCTGGTGCGGCTTGCATGATCCACAGTCTGTTGTAGTACATATGCTGGCAATTTCCCCTGTAGTTGTTTTTCAAAGGTTTCTTCAGCATTTTTTTTTTGCGTTTTCTTGTGAAGAGGTCATTAGCGACACTGAAGAGTATCTCGGTATCGTTCCTTTAACACACGAAGACCTTGCGCATCGCCTTGAAGTTACGCAAAGCACAGCGCTTCGGCGTTGTTGAGGCCACAAAGATCGTGCTCATAAAGCACGACATTCCATTGCGCCGTCGTGGTGAAATGCAACACGCGAAGCTCGGAACACGGGGCTAGCGAATCCAGGCAACTCGGGCTTCTGCGGGGATCCTGACGCGCGTAGCTTCTCCGCAGCTCGACCACTATCGCCCTACCGCGAGGGGATACCGTCCTACACCGTGTTTGCCCCCGAGTTCAGGTTCGCGAAGTTGTACCACTCGTTTCAACTTGCTTTTGGAAACGAAATTTAACAGGTTCCTTCCTATCGGATACCGAAAAAATAATTCGCTAATGGAGAACGTTACAGCTTACAAAAAGTAATCGGCGCATTACAAAATTAGGAGAAAATGTAGTTTATTACAAGTAATCAATTACTTGTAACGCGTTACGTACAAGTCTGGTGTAATAATGAGTGCGCGCACATCGCCAAAACCATGCGCGCGAATGATACGCGAGCGTACAAAAATTTGCCCTCCTTTTCCAACGATATTTGCTAGCAGATGTACCGTACAGGTGTGAAAAGCCCGGTTATTCCGCATGAAGTTGCTGGTGAGTCCCGCCGCGGTGGCTGAGTGGTTACGGCGCTCGGCTGCTGACCCGAAAGACGCGGGTTCGATCCCGGCCGCGGCGGCCGAATTTCGATGGAGGCGAAATTCTAGAGGCCCGTGTACTGTGCGATGTCAGTGCTCGTTAAAGAACCCCAGGTGGTCGAAATTTCCGGAGCCCTTCACTACGGCGTCCCTCATATCCTGAGTTGCTTTGGGACGTTAAACCCCAATAAACCGAACCAAACCAAGTGGATGGCGACGATCAAGAGCGCGGCGCGGATTTTGATCAATTCACCCTTCACTGAGTGCTCGGTTCACGAAATTCACTCCTGTGATACGGCTGTTACTCTGGCCAGATGTGGCATGATACCGTATGGTAGATGTGGCTTAACGAACCGAATCTGAACGCGGACTATCAGAGACGCTGTTAGTGGAGGGCTGGATGACGCATTTGATCCCATGACCTTGACAGCGAAATAACTCCGCCACCCGTGAGGGTATGTTGAGCTGCGCGCTGGTGAAGTGTGCACATTAACAGTGCTGTATTTTCAGATAGGACGATGTTAAATCTGACGACTTGACCTTGAAGAATAATTCCGAATGTGAAAGACGTAAAGATGCGTCCGGTTCGTTTTCGGCAGCTGAATAGAAACAGCCACCTTATTTTGGATCACGTTTTCTTTAGGTTTTCGCCTTTTCTTTCTCGCAGTTATTTTGCTTGGAATCACCGCAATCCACCCCTTGGTGTGTCCGTGCACTTTACCGCGACATTTCAGTGATCTTGTTTGTTTGTGTTTCCTTTGCTTTGCATTTCCATCACTATACTTAAGTCTGAGTTGTGACTGAAGGTAACAATTACACGAATGAGAAGGGCTTAGACCGGATCGCTGTTTTCACTGCCAGTATTCTCGTTCAGTGAAGGCACCGACCCAAGACGCTACTCAACGCTGAAGCCTTTGTATTCGGTCAATTGTAAGGTGAAACACAGAGTGAACAAGGAAGCTATACTTGCACAATCACAGCATTTCCCCATGACAGCTCAAATGGCATAAACGATACGAAAATCAAAACTTATACTGTCGGGATTCCTTTGCGTGAAGCATGCAAAGACATAAATTAACAAGCGAGTGCGTAGGACTAATAAGAACGCGAGCTTCCGCAGGCTATCCCTGTCCCCACAATCTAGTCTGTAATCCAGCTAGAGTAGCTTAAGGTTCCCACCATGAGGCTTTCAGAAACAAGGAGTTATGCCCACCTGAGAGGGCACCTGTGTCCGTGGCCAGCCATAATTTTTTGTTCGTCTTTGATCTTTTGAAAAAAACGATGAGTGACTTTCTCGGTAACAAAGTCACAAGAGCTAGGTGCGAGTGGTTAGGGCAGTACCAACAAAAAGTCGCTTTCTCTCACTGGTGCCATACAGCTATAAACACCAGGAGCTCCGGACTGCACGTTATCCACGTTCCCACTCGTTTACGAGCGCTGTTAGACCAAACAGCGCTGTAAAACATCCCCATTTAAGAAGCATTACCTTTTTTCCTCTTTTAACGCGCACACACATCCAAACGAAGAAGAAAAAATAAAGCCGCCTTCGACCGTTCGATTCCGCGCGCGATGCCCTCCAACAGCGCCGAACAACCTCCGACGGCATCACCGGAACAGACGGAGGAGAGGGTTCCCACTCACCACGCCTCTCATGGTGCTTGGTCGGTGACGGAGCCGATAACAAAACCCGGCGTCCAAGAAGGGGCTGCTGACCACCAGCGAAGAGCCGAACCCGAGTGCACGGCGGCAAAGAGGAGATGATGCACGCGATGCGCGCGGCACTGTGCTCTGTCGCTGCAGGACCCGTCAGCAGAAGCGACTGGCATGCCGCGGTGGGCCGCGTGGCGCTTATATAGCGGGAGGAGGAAGCGTCCGCTCCTCCAGCCGGGAACTGACCTAGAGAAAACTGTAACAGAAAGGGAAAGAGCCGACCTGCCGGGCGCCGAAATAGAAGCCACCGAACACCGGGTGTGCCCGCACGTCACTCCGCCACTGCCGCGTGCATGCATGCGGAGACCGCAGAGCCGGGTGTACGCGATCTCTCTTGCTGCTGCTTCTGCCGCGGCCGCCGCTCATCATGACTACAGTGCGCGGGCTCGCAACAGGGGCCGCTTAATTGCCGCGCGAGTAAAGGGAAGGACACGGCGGCGCCGGCACCTCTGCACGGTCTTCCCCGTTTCTTCTTCTTCTTGGCGCTGCTGTTGTTTGCGTGCTCTCTCTCTCTCTCCGCTCTTGTCATTCTTCGCCTGTCACTTTGTAAAACACGACTACCGCGTTTTCGCTTTTCGTTAATTTTTTTTTTATTTTCCTGCCTCACGCGAAGCAGGCGCGCGCCGCTTAGCCCAGTTCCCGATAAACAGTTAAACCGGAAAGCGCGTAGTTTTTCAGCGTCCTTGCGTCCCTAGGTCGTGCTGGCGTCCGGGTTCCGCATACTTACCGAAGCGCGAACCTTCTTTACAATACAAAGCAAGCTCGCGCGCGTGCTATAGAGGAAACAAGAAGGCATCTCTCTTGCTTTGTTGCTCTTGCTCTCTCTTGCTCTCTCTTTCACGGAAATCTCGCGAACACTGTGAATAGGAGGTGCTTCTTGGTTAAGGACTGAGATAGTCCTGCAACACTGCCCGAAGTTTCACTGGCTTATTTCTTTCCAAGCGAATATCGCTGGTAAAAAGAGAATTCAGTGCTCGTGATGCGCTAAAATCCATGTGACTGGAAATGAGGGGGTGAATGAAATTGGCCACAACAAATCAGGGGTTGCTTGGTAGCGTTTCGACACCCTGTGAGGCTATATTTGTTTTTGTTTTTTTTGACGTTTCCAATCCCTTAGCGTCACCGAACAGCATGATTCTGAGAACGCCTTTAAGGACTTATATCTCTTCCAGGCGGTACTTAAAGCACTACAAGGAGTATCAGCCATTCATTCACAATTTTTCCCTCGTTTCCTTGCTCCTTTGCACGCGGATATACCCGGCATCGGTCCATGCGGTGTTTTCTACTGTCCCCTCGAGTTGTTCAGAAAACCTTTCCTGGATAGTGCCGAAACAATAAAGTCGCTCAATACGACGCACGTAGCAAAATGCAGCAATGCCAATGAACAGCCCGTTATGCTGTTATGGAATAGATCGTCGCGGGATAGAGAAGATAGCCGTCGAACAATGGCGTGTCACTATACATTAACACCATTTAACCAGCGAGGTGGCCGACAGCATCAGCAAACACTATCAGTGATCACTATCAAATATTCCTAATAATATACAGGAGGTTTCAAATAGACAGAAACTCTTTTCAACAACAAACTGTCAGCCATGGCGCATGTAATTTACTATGAAAGTCATCCTAATTAGGTAGCTAATCGACCAAAAATCACTAATTAAGTTTTAATAAGCAGAGCTTAATGGTTAGTATCAATGGGAAATTCGAATCCAGAGACAAGGCGAAGCCGTATTAGTTTTTGAAACGAAGAAAAACCAGTTCAATAGAGCATTGCAGCGCAAGTAAATTCGACACTTTTTTCCTCATCAAACTAAAACTGAGTGCATGAGGCACGCACAAAGATCGGTTAACGTCCGCTGATGACGTGTGTCGATGTCTACGGCAACAAATTTGATCTGTCGATTGTGTGTCGATCCATTACACTATGGATGTGTGTCGATCCATTACGCTTCTTTTACTTCGTCGCTTTGAATGACGACCACGCAGTTGACGATATGACTATATACTCTTTTTTTTTCTGACGCGGTACAACAGCTCAAGCAGTTCAAATTCGGCGAAGCATAGGAACTGCGCATGTCATCAGCGGACGTTACGTTTGCACAACGCTACCTGCGCGCTTGATACGCTGTTTTGCTTCTGTGCGGAAAAAAGCGCTTGATTTCCTAGCGCGCAGAGCATCAGAGAATGATTTTTTTCTCTTTTTCGAAAGCTGATATGGCATTGCATTGTACGTGGAATCGAATTCCTCTTTGGTGCCAACAATCAGATTGTGGTAATTTAAATTTAAAAGATTTCATTTCTATTTAGAACCCCCTATCTTAAGCATTTTTGAAAAAATGTTCGCTGAAACACTCGGTATTCATTTTTCTTTTCTTCAAATTTAAGCAGCGCTAACTTTTAAGACGAATACACAGAGGACATGACAGGACGGGCGCTGACTCCAACTATGTTTATTGAACGCGTTTTTCGTAGAACATATAAGAAAAGACGACTGTGAGCACATGCGCATCTACGACTGACCACAGAACGAAAGGCCAAGAAAACGGGACGGGGGACAAGAGTAAAGTGGGCTCGCTTTTTTTCCTTCTCAATGATGACAGCAAAGGTAGATTAAGGTGAGGAGAACGCATTTCATCCCTTATTTTCAAGCAGTCTGAATTCGCTGGCATGCAGGGAGCCGGAGGTGGTGCTGACACACATGTCGCCTCTTGCCTTGATAAAAAATGCTTCGGATAATTCCCGAGCTAATCTATCTTTGCTCCTGGTTAGAATTTTGATCTTGTCAAGCCGTAACTCACAGTTATGATCGTTTAGGTCCTTATAAGAACGGCAATGGGCGGATAGATTCGTGCTTGAGTCTGATGCGTTTCCCAAACTTCGTTCGTGTTCCCTGGCACGTTCGTTAACACAACGCCCTGTCTGGCCAACGTACACTTTGCCACAAGAAAGGGGGATCTCATAGACTACACCCGTGGCACACCGGACAAAGGGCTTAGCGTGTTTTTTTTTTTTTCCACAACCGGATGTTGCAGGGCCACTACTGCTGACTTTAGAGCACATCTTGGCCAGTTTACAAAGCGCAGAGAACACCATCGGAACGCCGTACTTGTTTCCCACACTTTTTAGGTTATGGGACACCTTGTGGATGTGTAGCATAACCACTGGTTTGGCGTTCCCGGGTCTTTCTTTTCTGCGTGTCTTTTTTTGCCTACTCTTAAATTTCTGTAGGAGTGCCTCGGTCACAGTTGTCAACACGTGATCAGGGAACCCTGCTTTTCGCAGTCTGGCTACCTCGCCCCGAAAGCTCTCTTGCAAAGTGCGGATTCTAGAGAAAGGGTCGCAATAGCCCTCTTAACAGTTTTTGATTGGGCCGAATCAAAAGGCAAAAAATCTTTCTTGGCTCTAGGGCGGCAGCACCAGCATACACACTTTTCTCCGTGCATGATGTTCAGGTCGAAAAACTGGAGGCAGTTAAGCACAGGCAACTCATACGTAAAAGAGAGCCCTTTTCCATGTTGTCCAAATTGTTCTGAAATAATCACCGCAGTTCTCTCATACCGGCCTTGGTCACTTTTCTTTAAAATTACTAAAAAATCGTCTACATATCTAAAAATCTTCAGGACATTGCCTTCGGTATTCAGCATGCAACGTTCTATTTCACCGAGCAAATGACACATGCGAACTATAGGGATTATGCATTGCCGTCACAGTGGCAGCCATTTTGCAGCATGTAGCAAGGCGAAAGGCTGCCAGAATATCTGGTCGTATTATCGCAACCTGCTCCGGTTTGTACTGCTAAACCTGTACGCTGTTGAACAAAATGGCGGCCGTGAAGTCGCATGAATACCTCGGATAGTGCAACGCCCTATATCGCGCTTTGTTTTCATATCGCGCAAAACTTGAGTTCATATAACTTATCACTACGTTCTCTACTATATATGTGAGGATGAGCCGTTCATTGACCATGCATTTCAGGAAACTATCAATCGCGCGTATATGGGGCTTCGATCACATTCATAGACAACGGGTTCATACTCCGAGCATCAACTGCGTAGTAGCAGCATCTTCACGGAAGTTTTTGCGCCTTATGAATTACTGACACTTCGGACAGTTTCCTACCATGATCATATGGTATTACGTCATATGATATTACATGGGTGCAGTCGTTTGTTAAATCTACCTACTTTAAACATTGCGGCAGCAATGGCCGTCCGGTAGCAGGAGCTAAATCTTAATAATGCTTCCATTTCTACTGGGAAACAGATACTGCCACGCTTGGTGTGGAGTTCCCTCATACGACGTCCCTCATAGCCCAAGTGAAAAGCTCCTGAACGTTGTTGAACTGCGGAAAACCTGCTTTCCGCTCCGCATCGACGTGGCCGACAATCATCATCGCCATCATGCGTCGGGACAGCGCCGGTAGGACAAGGGTGCTAGCTCTCTTTGGGGAAGCGGAAGCAGCGACGGTGGTGCCACCTGGACGGCTACGCGGAATTCCCCGGAGCCGGTGAGTCTTCGGAATTCGGCCAACGTTGCGAGGGGTTGTGGCCCCACGCTCTCGTCCCCTCGCGCGGCAAGCGCACGGGAAGATCATGCGCCCTGCCGTTGGACTTCGGGTTCCGGGCAGCGAAGCGAGCGCAGCAAACGCGCGCTCTCGCCGCCTCCCCCGGAAAATTATTATTATTCGTGATTCTTTATTGATAAAATAAAAACGGAAGGGCTATCTGCGGCATCTGCCATCGAAACCTGAAGCAGCTGAGCTGCGGCTAGAGTGAGTAAAAGGACAGAGAGAGGACAGGAAGAAGGCAAATGCCCGGGGATAGCATTGCTCCAAGAATGCGGGGCGCACGGGGAGACCCGGCCGTCATTCTCGGCACGTGTAAACGTTCGCCGCCGATAACGCTGAAGTCGCACCCCCTGCAGAGCCAGTAAGTCGGAATCCCTTCTTGCGTGGCCTTCTCGTTCTGAAGAGTTCCTTGTTGATGTTTTGCAGCTAGCTGGCCCGCTCTGTATATTATTTGAAAGTGTAATAAGTAGCTGCTGAGTGTACGCGCTTTGTCTCCCTCCTTCTGTTCCCAATCGAACACGAACCCCTCCGAGGTCAGCGAGCGAAGACGCTGCATCCGCGGAGTGGTAGTGCGTGGCGAACGACTGCCTCTAAATCGCCACGTTAGGCCTCAAGACCACACCACACCACACCATACCGCACCACACCATACCATACCATACCATACCATACCATACCATACCATACCATACCATACCATACCATACCATACCATACCATACCATACCGCACCACACCATACCATACCATACCATACCATACCATAACATACCATACCATACAGTACCATACCATACCATGTCATACATGCTACACCATGCCACACCATGGCACAAGCTGTGGCCACAGCGACGCTGTTTTTATCGATTCATTCTTTAGCCTTCTCTCATCTCTCGCTGCCCCTAGTTACACCACGGCTACTAGATAACCAATAATGTATGTTGCTGACTACGGCATCAGAGATGGCGCTGAGAAGCAACGAAAAATAAAAATAACTAAACTGAAAAAAAGTACAAAATACAGGCCCCTGACACACAGATCTGACATCAAATGTGTGGCTTGAATGTTTGTATTTCTTCTTTGATGCGCACGCTGTGGGAGGCATAAGACGCGGGAAACAATTGAAGATTCTTGGCGTTTAAGGCGCGTAACTTCTTTCTAGTATACACTCTGGCGCTGCATCGTGCGGTACTTCGGCTATATTCCATTGTTAGCTCTTTCCTACACGTAACAGCGAACAATGCCTCAATACTCATGTTTGCTAATCTCTGTCATAAGTCTGGACATACTCTGTACAAAGGCACGACCGCAAATAGCCGATTTATGTTTATGTTTTTGTTTACACCAGCCAAAATCCGGCTTTCACATCAGTTAGCAACATGTTCGAGGTAGTGCCAGACATGGTGTTTTGTTTTCTAGCAGGAAAGAGAGAAGAAAGTTTCCTCATATTGCATAGGCTCAAAGGTGAAAATAGAAGACTTGGCGTTTGAGGGGCGAATGTGAGCTGCTGCAGAGCTACGGCTGGAAGCTACAGAGGCCAGTCCCTACAGAGTACACTTCGCCTCAGCCTCGAATCAACCCAGTCATCTACTGCAGCTGGTCACTGGTCGCACGATGAAGGTAAGTGCTTGAAATTTTTCGGTACATTAATATTGTCTAAAGGCATAAGGAAGGAGATTATAGTAAGGCTAAAAGATAAGGTTGCCCATGGTGGTTTGCGGAAACCCTACTACGCAGTTCTCATCCATGTGCAGCCTACAGAAGCGCGGCGTCTGGCCAGCTAGTCGCGTCGTTGCCATCAGGGAAGTACTGCAACGCTAGCATTGCTTCGAACAATACCGTTCCACTTCAAGTAGCGTCTCGCCGGTTGGCGTACCTGTTTATCGCGTGCGATGGGCTGAGCTGAAGCATGCACGACCCTGTCTGACGCCCTCTGGTGCATGAGACTCTCCGTCCGTACTGGCAGAGAAGGTCACTGGGGCGGTCGGCGCCGCAGATGAAAGCTTTCTTAAATGCTACGCCCACGCTCAGGGGCGGAGAGACGCTGGGTCCAAATCCCCGTCATTCGGTTTCTAGCGTTGGGTCCTTGGAAACGTCTAGGGAATATGCTCTATGCTCTCTATTTTTGTGTATCTGCCGCTGAGCAAACTGAACTGCATAGGCAACATGCAACCCGACCTTGAAGTAGATTGGTATTTCTCTATGGAAATGTTAAAATTGGGTGGGATGCTCATAGCACTGTCGACGAGCGCTACTATAAAGTTGACGCTACAGAGCTGTTTGCATGTGCCGTGCAACTGCAATGATCGTTAACACTGCACTGCACTAAACTGCAGCCCTGTGCTTTTCCATGCATGTGGCAAACCTGGTTGGGCGGTAATGTAAGAGTTCTACTCCCATTCTATTCCTTTGATTCCCTTTTCATTGCCTGAAGCTGGACTCGCCTCTGGGCGTGAAGGATGGTAGAAGAATGGAAAGAAAAGAAGGTATTGCACTGTATCCATCCTGATGAACGAAAATCAAGCATTTCGTCTTAGGCTTTATTTATTTATTTGAGGCTTTACCTCTGCAGCAGTGGAAACCCTTCCCTGCACGCGACAAAGCAAAGAGAGAGGGTGGTGCATCAGTCGAACCGACGCTTCTGTTTTACCTGCATGCCATCGTGTGCCGAAACGGACGTGTACACGCGTTGATGGTAGAGCGATAGCGGCTGCAAATCGCGGCGCCCGCGGGACGGAGCGAATGGTTGTGCTCTTGCAAGGTTGGATCTGCGAGGTTTCTCAAGTCTATACTCTCGACTACAGACTTTGGCAGCAGCTGTGCCGTTGTGTAGTGAAACACATTCAACGAGAAACGCCATACGGCGACCTCCTGGAACTTCTTTCTGCGTGCCTGCAGCGGAAACCATCGTAAGAAAAAAGAAAAATAAAAAGAAATTTTAAGCTGTGTTCTTGGTAAGTAACTTTCATTTATTGTGATGCGGAAGGATTCAGCACCAGAAATCGCTGGGCCTTCGACGTCGTTATGTAAATAACAGCCTAGAAATTAGTTGAGTGGTTCCAGGAACTAAAGAGGAGGTATGGAGGTGCAAAAGCCGCTCTTTAATAATGACTAAATAGACTATGCCACATGATCCATGGCACTGTTTGACATGAAAATATTTGTTTCAGTATGCCGGTGCAGTGCTGCGCCATAAAGTTCAAAATATGACGCCCTAGTTTATTGATTCCCTCTTAAGACATGAGTACTAAAAGGCTTTCTTTACTCAGGTTCATCAATGCGGTAGTTTACTTCTAGCAACCCTCCTTGCGCAAATCTGTGCAAGCACTTCTGATATAGCGTCCTTCTGCGTTGCCGGAAATGACGAAGATTTGACCGATCTATGTCGAAAACAACCGGGAGGTAGCTTTGGCTGACTCTGTCAAACTTGATGCGAACTGTAACTATCTTGCTACCGCTTGCAAGGTAACAATGGTACATATTTGTTCACATATGCTGAGGATATAGTATGTGTGTGTCCTACAGGTGCGTGTCCGAACATTATCATTGCGATCAATTAAATGATGAATTTGAGAAAAACTGTAGAGCAGTTGTATTAAAAAAAGAAAAGGCAATGAAAGAGAAATCATAAGATGTTTCGATCAGTTTCTTCGAAGTTTCGTCATAGTTTATTCCAGACCTCGTAGGCCCAACATGCGAGTCTTCGGATTTGAGCATCGGGATTTTGTCTTCAGCCAACTCTGACAGACCGCGCCTTTTTACTTTACAGTGTTGAGAAATTTTGTTTAGTTGTTTAGGCGCACTTTTGCCACCGCAAAAGAATTGTCAATCTATGGAGCACGCTTCAGCTGGAGCCACATGGCGGTACATGCCCAGCATTCTCGGACAAAAATTTTGAAAACTGCAAAATTGTAAGACACTGTTATGGAAATATTGAAGGTAATGAATGGTCCAGACTTCTGATGTATAGCAATATCTCTCTTTTAGAGTGTTTCCATCGCTTGCATCGAGCAGTTAAGACTGCCATAGAAAAAAAAAAGCTTTTAACGATAACAAAAACGTTTATAGAAAAAAAATTTCAAGACTGCCGTCAGGTGATCTGCGGATATATTGATTGTTATAGCGAAATCTTCCATTATGCGAAAAAAATTGCGTTCATAAACGGTTTACCGCTCAAAAATGTTTTTTTTTTTTTCCAGAATTGCTGGGTATGTGTTTCC
Source organism: Amblyomma mixtum (assembly GCF_055824585.1). NCBI lineage: Eukaryota > Metazoa > Arthropoda > Arachnida > Ixodida > Ixodidae > Amblyomma > Amblyomma mixtum. The sequence continues at coordinate 102,880,594 of NC_143014.1, read as the reverse complement.
CAACCATCCACATCTGTGAAATATGAGCAACAGACCAGGGACTCTACACTCATTCGAAAAACCGGCAGACTCTTGTTGGTACTGGGATTCAAACTCAGCACAATTCCTCGCATACGAGGCAATTGATCACTCGGCAGAAAGTTCCGTGCTGTAGTTGCAAGTGGTGTTTATATTGTAATTAATCATCATGGCTGCCTCCTTGCGATTCGCGAAATAATATTCAATGATAAGCTCAATTCTTGAATTTTTAGGGAATACCAGGCTGGCGCACCGCCTATTGCGTCTCTATGCGATAGTCTAAATTGTGTAGCTCTGCGACACTTTTTTCAAGGACAATCACACCACACACTCACAAAAAATGGCAGCAACAATGAATGAGCATCAACCGCTTCTATGGTGCATGAATTGCGCGAAAACGCGTAAAATGGTTCGGTTTTCATTACAGTAACCACAGTTTCTTCGTTTAAATCGTGTGGTCTATATAGCAGGTTCAGTCGTTTAAGAGTAATCCTCTTACCTTTTTAAGGCGGACTTTTTCCCATCTGCACGACGCTGCGGCCAGCCCAGAAAAAAAGAATAACAAACGAGCCTTACAGATCTTCTTGACTTGCACCAAAGCGTGAAGTTATCTGAGTCGCTAGCTTCAGTTAGCTTAAAACGCCGTACTGTTAAACATCAGTAAAAATGTTGTTTACCAGTGTTACGTCTTTCTTCAAGATAATTGAACCCATCGACCGCAACTCTGCGCATATGGATCTCTTTTTAAAACAGTTATGAGTCAAAAGATTATTTCGCATAAACGCGTAACCAAATTTTATAAACAAAAATAAATTGAATAGTCTGTGCCTGTGTATTAGAGTCGGAAGATCCATAAATGGTTAAAGTACACTGAGCCACTCACGCTATCGCGTAACACGCATATGACAATGAGGCACAAATAATCGTTATTTGAGCGGTGTTGAGGCTCAGTGGAGATGATGTTGCGGATGACGACGAGGAAGCTACTGGTAGGTGGCCTACAGGAGCAGTCTTCCGGTCGCCGCGCATTCATTGCGCTGCTGCTGTTGGCTTCTTGTCTCCAGACAGCCGCTGCGCAGTCGCTGTGCGTCGTGATGCCGAGTGCGAAGTCAATCGACACGAAGCGTGGCTTTAAAGGTGGCGCCCAGTGAAACACTACTTGTCTTGCCGTGCAGCGTCACACACTGTGAACTCTGTGCCGAGTGAAATCGGCTTCACGCAGTGGTTCGCCAGGCTTCCGGAGTCGTTGGCAGGGAGGGATGGACAGAGGTGCGCTTGTCTCCTCTGATGGGCTTCTAACGGCGAGAGGTTGCTGCGTTGTGATCGCGGGCACCGTGAAGTCAGGCGGCAGCGCTACTAACGACTGTCGCTGCTAAGTGCAAACCTACGGGTTCCGGTAAAAGCGTGAGGGCGCCGCGGGGAGAGAATCGAGGGCGAGAAGATTGACCGCGAACGCCACAAAATCCGTTGGAAGAACTGCTTGTTGCTATCGCTATAAAGGAAAATGACCAGGAAAGAAGGAGAAGGAAAAGAAACTTGTCCGGAATTAGTGAACCGCTGTCGAATTCAGCTGATCGTAGAGCGTTCCCTTTCGGAGATAATTTAAGTACATAAAAAAAATCTGGGTATTGGCTTATACAAAAAAACTGGTTAGTCGGGGGGGAAAAAAGCATAAGATGTTCTTCTGGCCACAGAGTGCAAACCTGTTCACATAGCCAACTTTCTGGGAGATGTATAAGTAAACAGTACTCAGTGTCACTAAACTCGTGTCAGCCTGAACATTTATTTCTCTCTCTTCTGTTTTTTCTATCAACGCATTGACGCGAGTTGCATGTCAGCGAATGTGAGTAAGAATACCAGAAAGAAGCAGCTTCTTAAAATGCCATGTTTCATTGTGACAAGACCCACGAACGAAAAGAATTTGTAACAATGTAACAAATACGAGGTCTGTTAGAAAAGTATCCGACCTTTGGCCGAAGAAAAAAAACTGGCGTAACTGGAGCGTTGGAAACCTAATAACCTTCAAAGTATAGTCTCCTTGGGGCTCCATATACATCTCCCAGTGGTGCTGCCATTGTTGGAAGTATTCCGAAAAGGCCCTTTTCGGAATGGAATTTAGCTCTGCTGTCGTTGCAGCCATAATGTCCTTTCTGAAATCGCGCTCCTTTCAATGGCCTCTTGATTTTAGGAAACAGCCAGAAGTCGTAGGGGGACATATCAGGAGAGTAAGGAGCCTGTTGAACTACAGGAGTCTGGTTTTTCGCCAGAAAAGTCTGAATCAAATGCGAGGAATGTGCAGGAGCAATGCCGCGAGGGATGCGCCAATTTCTTGTTGACCTCAATTCCGGTCTCTTGCGCCCCACAGCACCAACTAGGCGATGGAGGACATCCCTGTAGTACTCTTTAGTCATTCTTTGATCCTGTGGGGTGCGTACTCGTGGTGTGCCACACAGAGGGAGTCAAAAAAGAAGTCAGCATCACTTTGACATTGCTGCGCACTTGGCGGGCCTTCTTTGGTCTTGGTGACGTGGAATGCGCCCTCTGTGACGACTGGGATTTGGTTTCCGGGTCGTACCCGTACACCAAAGACTCGTCACTAGTGATTACGGCGTCGGTGAAGTCAGGGTAACTGTTTGTGGAATCCAGCATCTCCTGTGAGACTTCAACACGAAGCTGCTTTTTCTCCACCGTCAGCAGCTTCGGCACGAATTTCGCCGCAACTCTCTCCATGGCCAAATCTTCGGTGATAATGGAATGTGCATAAAAATTGCTGATGTCCACCTCTTCCGCAATTTCTCGGATAGTCACACAACAGTCCCGCATCACCACAGCGTTCACTTCGGCAATTACCTGGTAATTTAGGCATGTTGATGGCCGACCGGAGCATGGCTCTCTCTCCACAGATGTGCGGCCGTCTTTAAACCAGTTGCACCACTGCTTAATCTGTGTGCTGCTCATAGCATCATCACCGAAAGCCGTCTGAACATTTCGAATGGTTTCCACTTGGCTATCGCCAAGTTTCTGGCAAAATTTGAGGTAGTCGCGCTGCTCCTCTCGCTCCGCCATTTTCCTAGCAACAAAAAACCGACGAGAGCACTGCGCACTGCCTCACTCAAACGCTGCTTCCCAGCGACTGACGCTATCGGCAGGCGGGAAAAAATTCGTGCATGCGCACGAGGGTTCAAGGTCGGCTGCTGTAAGCGCGCTTGTTTCATATCCATCAGGTGTTCGCAAAAAAAAATAAAGTCGGATACTTTTCTAACAGACCTCGTACAGTGGGTTCTTTACGATTACAGAGGAGGGATCGAACGAGAAGGACGCAGCCCAGAATAGAAATTTAAAAAAATATCAGCCCAGGTTAACGCCTCGAATAGTACTTCAAGTGACAGAGAATGGGTGACGGACTAGTACGTAGCGAACCCAATCAGGGGAACGCGAAACTTCTACAGCTCGGCTTGCATCCCACAAGAACGGCAGGCACAGCGCCCATATTTCGGGCGGACAGAATGTCCCGCAGCTCGAGCCGTGAATTCGCAAGGAACCCCAAGCAGTATACACTGTTTTTATGGAAAACCTGGAAGATGAGAATAACTCGAATGCCCTGATTACGTGCTACACGTCGCCATGAGCTTAGCAAGTACGGTCGCCGTTCGTTCAGGAGGTCGAGAAGAACTCGCTGGCGAATAGCAGTCATGCCTGGGCACAGGTGCTCAAGGGTGGCTTGTTCCACCACTGCCCGGCGCTAAGGTTACGTCTTCTCTGGATCGGTGGACTTGGAGTGGTTGGTGCTGTGCTGTGCTAGGGAGCCCTTTGTATACGCAGCTGGCTTCCCAGTACAGGTGACGCTTTCGCTTCGAAGTCTAACATATGATAGAAAGGGCATTAAAAATAAAAGTGCCGGTGAGAGAGCTGACTTTAAGGGTCTGGTTGCTACATACGTCTGAAACGTTTGTAGAACTGCAGCTGTTCGGCCGTAGACCGTTGGCAAAGGTTGCAAGCGGATTAGGCTCCTGAGCGCAGCTTTTCACTCCGCTTTGGCTTACGAGCCTCTTCTTCATAATCATCAGTCCTGCTTGTTACCTGCGTTTTTCTTATCCGCCAAAGGGGTTCGTTTGCCAGTAGAGGAAGCCCCCTCCCCCTCCTCACTGAGGGCTACATACTGCCCCCATACGGTCATTCAATTGGTTTGCCGGTTTGCCTGAGCCGGAGGTAGGAACACTGGGGATGCTCTACCTGCCGGTCTAGTAGCCATCATGCTGCCGCGTATCCCTGTGTGACCTCACACCTAGGGGATATGGACTCACTTGGCTTCCCTTAATTAGAAGGGCTATTGTTTTGCTCTACAGTTTACTGACCGTAGGCGATATGCTTGACACGCGCAGTGAGTAGTTCCGGCTAAGGGCCGTGTGCTGGTCTTAATTATTCCACCTTCCGGCGTTTCCCTGTTTTTTTTTTTAGTTTGTGCCGACCGACACGTTTCTTTTTCGTTCCCTCAGAATGAGAAAAAAGTTGATTTTTTTAGGGGGGGGGGGGGCGCGGGGGCGCACTATATTCTCTACGCTTGCGCATCAAATGTCATGTTGCCCTCACCAGAACTGCCGCATTGCACTTCACTCTCTTCTCATTTTTATGTCTCTGCTTGACAGTATCTCTTCACGCCTTTCAGTCAGAATCTGCGGACAAAATTCAGTGTCTTTCCCCCCACATGGGAACTTCCTGGCAATTCACCAACAGCTTCCTTCATCTTAACGCGCACCGAGTCACGCTTCTCCCTGGCCTACGGATATATAAAAAAAAAGCTGATGCGAAGGCTCATATCGCTTTTCTTTCTGCCACCGTTGTGCGCGGCGCATCGCATAGTTTCGCGATATATATAGACAGGGGCAGGCGGCGTTGCATTTTGCGCCGTTCGCGCCCATACGTGGGTGACGTGGCGCGCTGAGGATGACAAGAGCAACGCCGTGGATACTGGGCGGCCGCGGCGCCACAATGGCCCTTCGCGATGACCTCCGCCTACGTCGTGACACGCTGGGAGACGCGCTGGCCCCCGGGCAGGCGGAACACAGCGGTGGCGGGGAAGAGGAAGCCCAGTGCGCGCGATTGGCATCGACCAGGAGGCCCTCCTCCGCAGCCGCGTTCGTTCTCCGGTGGAATTAGGCGAAGACTGCCGCGAGGATCGCCGCCGCATTGAGAAGGAAGTGCGGCGGAGCCTTTAATTGCGCTGCCTCCCTTAATTCTCCGTGAACACGCGGCGGCTCGTGCCTCCCTTTAGGAACTTCCGAAACAGCAGCTCGGCGCGCTCCCTGCGCGCGGCTTCGGCGACCACACCGGTTCCAGCTAAATTTAGTAACGTTTCTCGCAGCTTCTCTGGGAAGTCCAGCAGCCGCCGTCCGGCTCTGCCCGGAGCAGCGGATGTCGGGCGCCGAGCGGAGCGCTGCCGCGTCCTCCCTCTTCCCGCCATTCGAACGACGAGACGCCCCCCCCCCCCCCCCCCTCCACACAGCCACACAACCGCCCACCTGGCGCTCTAGGCGCTCGCTGGCTTGACCAGCGAGCTCCTAGAGCGGGTCGCAAGCTTAACTGTTTTCCTTTCTTTTTCGCACGTGCGTCATAATTGATGATGACGGAATGCGCTACTTTATAAACGACAGCCGTGTTTGTAACTACACACACACACACACACACACACAAACTGAGCATGCATGTGATCAAATACTAAACAGTCCCTTTATCGGTGCCTCCCTTAAAGTGCTACCTGTCCAAGTGAACCTAACCCCGTAAATATAGCGAAAATCACAGAAAATTGTTTTCTAGAAAAATAGTGACGCCACGGTTACGCTAATGAATACAAGAGTCGGCGACAGCTCGTGCACAACAGGAATGTAGTGACGTGAGCAGTCGGCAAAAGCCTCGCACTGCGCTGAGCGGAAAGCCGATGGTGATATCGCGAGATCGTTGCGGAAGCACAGGCGACCAAACACAGGGTAGCTGTATACAAACGGGCTGTAAGTCGATGAGAGCGAGATATCCTGGCTTAGGCGCTAACAGCTCTGGCAGTATAGAACAGAAAATGGTTGCTGTCACAGCACCGTGCATCGGATCGCTACGGGGTGGGTCATGGTGAAATCGATTCGAGTAAGGTTTCGTTCCGACATCCCCTTCCTTCTGCTGCTGCCTCTGGCGTTCGTTTCGTCAGTGACTGTATCGCTCCTAATCCGCTTACACTGAGCAGGTGAAAGTTCAGTTTCTCGCAGGGGCATGTGCAAGAATGCACTGTCAGTCGAAGTTAGGAAAAACCTTGGGATCGCTCTACGCTACGCTGCATACCGACCGGTTTTGTGTGAACAGCACATCCCTACGTTCTGGGCTAACCCGATAACGCGGACTCCTGAATGGAAACAGCAGCGAATCACAGCGAAAATCAAAGCAGCGACCTGCGTAATCTCTTCAGTATTCATGTTTTACTGACAAAAAAAAATGGTGCAGGCAGACACGTAACTGTGGGGAAAAAGACGACACCAGAGTTGCTTTATCGAAGAACGCGTACTCCCGCATTTTATTTTCGCCTCTTGTTTTATTTCCTTTGTGCTTCGCGACGGACATCCGAATCACGCGTGCACGTTTTTCCTTCCTTGTGTCGTACGCTTAACACGTAACCTGCTCGCTGCGCTAGAGTTGAAGGCCAGACCTGCAACGTATTTGCAGCACACCTAATAAACTCGTGTCGTTCTCGTTCCCACTCGTTTACCATGTGCTTGGGCCTACTGGCCTCCGCAGAAGCACGAGACGCTGCACGACGCGCCGAACGCATCCCGCAGCTTTCTTGCTCCTGGAGGATGACGAGGTGAAGAAAAAAAAGTGGCTGAGAAGGGAAGAGTGCGGACGAGGCAGGAAGAAGGCAGATTACGAAGAGCGCTACCTTTTTTTCTGCGTTAAGCTAGAGTCTCTTTATTCAGTAATGGCGCACTACTTGCTGCCCGTTCGGACTGACTGAAAGGTGCTGTAGAACGACCTTTTTTTGTCAACGAATCGCTCAAAATACGGAAGAAACTGACTCCATATCATTCAGTTACTGATCATAGTTCAAATACTACATCTAATTATGATCTACAACCCCTCTGAAGTATAGGTGTTTTTTGAGTGAGTGAGTGAGTGAGTGAGTGAGTGAGTGAGTGAGTGAGTGAGTGAGTGAGTGAGTGAGTGAGTGAGTGAGTGAGTGAGTGAGTGAGTGAGTGAGTGAGTGAGTGAGTGAGTGAGTGAGTGAGTGAGTGAGTGAGTGAGTGAGTGTTTAAACAAATATTCACAAGGGCTGCTGTTTTTCCCTTAAACATATTGTTTTTAAGCCGCTAAACAACTCAAAATTGACTTGATGTTTGTGCAGAGCATGAAAGTGAGGGTTTACGCGCGACAGATTGCTTCCCCCTTTATTTCGAGCGCCCTATTTATTTTTAAGCGAATATATAAACAGAGCACTTCTCTCGCCACCCGCAATTCAAGTGTACGTACAGGCCCTCTCCGTCGTCGTTTTGCCTTTTTGTGGCAGCACGCAGCAGAGATGCCTTGTTTGCGTTTTCCTTATCGCTCCCATTTATCAACCACGTTGTCCATCATCAGTCAGAGGCGTGGCGGCGCTATTTTGAGCGCTGGAACTAGGCGCTGTTGCCGGTTCTACCACTTCTTCAGCGCAAGAAAAGTGGTTCTTCTCTGTTTGTTTAAAAACAATAGCCCTAACACTCACCTGCGCCCAGAACAAGCCCAGTTTTTACATTTGAAAGTACTACTTCTGTAGAATAACTGACGGTAAAATTGAACAAATAAAGTCTTATGTATATCTGTTTACTTTGCGTGTGCGTGCGTGTGTGTGTGCGTGTTAGGTGGAAGGGGGTTAAAAGGGGGATGGATATGTTACATGTTTTCCCTCCTTATCCGCGGCTAACAACCCAAACTATAGCGGGCCCCCACCCCTCAATCGCGAGCGCAAGCCTACTACAGCGGGTGGGCCGTGCTCTTGGGGATTAGGAATGCAACATTTCCTGACGAAAATGACATTTATTGCTCGTACAGCAACCTCGCCAGCCACCAACAAATTACGTTAAGCAATCGATGACGTTGACTCACCAGCAGGGCTGCGAGAGTTCGTCCTCGCTATGGCAGGGAAGACGCTCCGAGGCCGGACGGGACGTGCTCGTGGGATATGGTCCTGCGAGCTTTCGTCTCGCTGGCAAAGAGCGCAACTGCACCAAAGCGACCGCATGCGATGACTTCCTACTGACATCCTGAACGCTGAATATTACGCAAGATTAAACTGATTTTCTCTCTCTCTCCAATGCCGAGGAGAGGCAAACCTGTTTTTCTAATGCCAGCAACAGTCCTGCAGTTGGGGCTAATGCTGCGGCGGCGCAAGTGCCCTCTTGCGATACAGGGAACACATAACCGCACATAAACACTTCTGTAAATCATTGCCTGCTCGTTCACAAGCCTCGCTTTCCTTCCGCGCGAAAGCAGATGTTATCAGGAAAAATTTGCATTGTAGTTATGATTCCGTGCTCTTGCCGTGCCACTCCGCTATGCACACAACTTTTTACGAAGCTTGTGAAAATTTTACACCTCCTATACCCTGGGTTTCATTTTTCTAGAGTAGTCAGCGATGAGCGCAACTTTCACGTGACGCGAAAAGTCCTGACGGTTGATATAGTATCTGAGAGGGAAAACAGCGGTCGGCAGTTATATACGCAGCGATTACCGAACCGCAGAACTTCATTAGACCGAATTTCGCGGCCACGCTGTGTTGGTGCGAAAACACTACTTTACGAGGTCAAACCGGCTCACCGGCTTGTGTGAAGCCTGACTTTGAGGGTGACCTTGGGCAAACCATAAATAAAATAAGTATTGCCGTGACTGGGAATTCGAACCTGCGGCGGCGCGGACAGATCAGTAGCGCTGGCCAGCGGGCTGCAGCACTATAGACTACCGCTGCAGCCGATCACGCCTCGAGTTAACTGCAACACACTAACATGCTATCCATTGCGCATTGCCTTCTTCATCAGATAACACTACTATCAAACTAATATTCGCGCTTTGAGCTGTGTTGCGGAAGTGACAGAGAGATGTGCGCTGCATGCGTTGGCGTGGACCACGTTGTGACAGAAACACAGCACTAGAGCAATACGCGCTGGCGTTGGCAACATTGCTGGAGAAACGCGGTATTGGAGCACAGGCCGCCGACGTACATCGGGTAAATAGGCACTGAAAAAAAAAAAAAAAGTTGCAGACGCGCATAACTGGCTTCCTGGGTGAGTGGACACCTCAATCGCGCTTTCAGGTACCTATAGGTGGTGTCCACCTGCAAAAAACTGTGTTTTCGCACAATATTTCGTGCTTAGCGATGCTAAACCGGCAGCCAATTTTATTTTTTTCATCCGACAGGTAAATACTGCTCTTTGTTGCTGCAGCGGCAGTGCGGTGTTTCCAGGGGAAACAAAAAAAAGTTCTCTCTGCAAGCTTTGCGTGAGCTATACTATAACCTTGCATTCTGGATAAGCACGTTGCTCTAGACCGCTCCATTGTGAAGACTAGCTAGAGGCGGTAACCTCGAGACAGAACACTTTTTTCCATCAAGGCAAGGGGAAAGCTCTGCATATAGACATCACTAGGCTCGCGAAGCATTCAAGTGATCAGTGCAATATTAATGCTAGGGTTGCCAGTTGCAGAACAGCTGCGCTACCCCGCGCAGTGCGCCGTTGTCCCCCACACAAGCGCGCCGTTGTCCCACACAGTATCGGACCAAGGAAAGAAGACCCAGATAACACGAGCTTCTCTAGTTTCGTCCTCGTCTCTTTGTTTATAGCTCACTCTGCTCGCTCGGTTCGGGATAAGTAAGCCGACATTTTATTTATCAGCGACCGTGCAAAGTGCGTGGCATCGCGACAGGAATGCTCGAGACCTCCGAGCATCTGCTAACGACGCTGGTCAGGGCATGATCCCGCTCTCTTGCTTGCCGCTCCGCGCTGGCGACGGGAATCTCGTGTTGAGATTGCCGTCGCCACAGAGGCGTCGTCGGAGAAACGGATGCCACTATCATCAGCTCAGGCAGTGCAATCGTGTATACGACTACTACAGAGCGGTTTCCTTCTCGCGATTAGAGAGTCAACGAGCTATCCGCTTCAATCATGCATGGGTCCGAAGCACACCTATGAGACTACTGGGACGCTTTCGACAAGTGCTCGTTGTATCGCGACAGGAGCCGATAGCGCCACCTTCTAACGCGCCTTCACCTCTCCCCTGCTTTCCTCGTCGTCTTCCCAGCGCCGCCTCTTTCCTATTCCGCACCCTTGCGTCGTTTGTATGCCTCCCGAGAGGTACGGGGCGCACGCATCTCTTCCGCAATCGTCTGGCGCTTCTCTTTTCTTCCCCCGATTTCCTCATCCCGGCAGGGTTAGCCTTCAGGCGGCGAGGCTTGGTTAGGAAGACGGTAGAGCTGAACGATGCATTAGAGGTAGCGTAAACATTCTTTTGGGAGAAAATATTCCTCTCTCCGATCTAACTAGTCGGAATGGAGTGCGTAGCGCTCTCAGTTGGACCTGCAGCGCTTGCGCGGCCGCCGTGGTGTTGTCGGAGCATCGATATGGCTTTCACCGGCAACGCCCATCAAAATGATCGGGAGAGGAGGTCTGTGAAGTAATTATATACTGCAGCATAGGGCAACAGGTGCTTCGGCCGCCGTGGGCGCGCTGTGCTGCACACTGAACATCGCAGTGCATGATGAGTTTGCGCAGTGAAAAATAAATGCTTGTATCGAGACAGCGGGGGTTAGCAGCACAAATTTCTTTGTTGTCATACAGTCGCGGAGAAGATATACGCAGTCTATTCGGACGGAAAGGAGCATTTTCTTTGACCCTATATGCGTGCGACGCCGACAGCAAGAACTCTCCCGGCCGCATGCCTGCAGTGGGCGGCTAACGGCTACATCGCCAGAGCACTGGTCTTGGAGTCTAGCATGAAATAATCGGCACGCTATATTCAGGCCGGATGTTCCGGCGAAGTAGAATATTTCATCTCCGGCTGAACAAGTGATGTGTGACGTTATTTGCTTTAATGCGTAATGAGTGGTAGTGGGCTCTTTTTGAGCGAGACAATGGAATAAAAGTAATGTTTGACGATGATTTGGCTGAAAAATGGTTGAAGTAGGCTATATTTCGTGCATAGTCATGTTTTTAATTCGGGAACGCATCATGAATCGATACCTTCACTTTCTCTAGGTTTCACGTTCTCTATATTTTCTTTCTATAGGCTTTCCCCGTGTCCGCTTTCTCGTGTTTGCACATTTTTGTCCTTCAGTGCTTCTGCGCACGGACGCCACACCTGGGTAAGAGTAAAGAGCACTCATGCCTTAATAAGCGCACACTGTAGGCATACATGGGCGTAAATGGAACACATTGGATGCATGACCACGCAAGTAGAAGGATAAGCTAAACGTGTTATCCAGGTGAGGCTTGAAGAAGAACAAAGCCCCGACGGAATGCATGGGCTTCTACGGTCGCTCCCACAAGGAGAAGAGGGGCGGAAGGAGAGACGCGGTAGCGGCCGCGCGGAGTCCTCTGTCTGTCCTCCCTGGGTGCCTTTATTGGCAATGCTCGATGAGTACGAACAGCAACAGAACACGGGGCAGCGCGCGCATTCCGGCAAAAGCCTAGACCGGCGTCAGCGCACACATTTTTGTTTTTTTTTTCGTGTTCAAAGTAATAGAGGCATCAACATCAACATCAACATCACTCGCGCTTCTGCGGGCTGATGTCTAATTAACCGCAGCTTTCTGATACCTTGTCTCCATTTCTTCCTATTTCACCTACGATTCTCGATAGATGGAGTGTCAGGAGCGTTCACACTTACAGTCGGATCAGCGGCCTTCAGTCTTTCAACTTGAACTTTTATCTCCTTTACGCCGAATACCTTTCTCCCTGTCTTTTTCCGCGTACTGCAGAGATTTTCCCGTCTTATTCTTTACCCCGCTCATAATTTTCCCCAACAGTGATTCGAGTTCACAGCTTCCCGCGTCACACGGGAGTAAAGCAAAGCACAACAAATTTTTTCTATCACCTCCTTGTCCTAGAGCTCCATCCATCGCCTTAAAACAAAGTGTGCTATATTTCAAAGAATCTTATCTCCTCGTAGTAGTTGGCAGCATGTCAGGGCCTACGTTGTCGGCACTTTTAATAGTGCACTCGCAAAAATTCTGTCTTGTCAATGCATGCATGGACTTCGTCGAGTGTGCTGACTGATGGTGCAAGCGGGAGATTTCATTGTAGTTGAGTAATTGACTGACATTCAGCAGCTCCTAATGGGTACCACACTGGTAGCAATATTTCTTACACCAGCTCTTTTGCGGTTTTTCTCAGCGAGTGTGGCACGCCCACAATGGGCGGGCAGCTCATCCGATGAACTACATCGTACGATTGCCGTAAACTGTTTGCTCCTTGTTACTCGATGAACATTCAACAGACACGACTAGTATGCAGTCGCATGCATGATGGTGTTGCCAAATACTTTGGAGGGAGAGAACGAAAGGCAGGAGCACTGGGTCGTATACGAAAAATTACTAGGAACTTTAGCGACTAAAGTGCTGAAAGGCGAAAGCCTGAGTGCTGCATTCTGCTACACGATTGTTCACTTCACATTTTGTTGGTGCATTAATTAACTGCCAATTAATGACGCTTAAGCTTCGCCTTTAGGAGTGGAACGCGACAGCGTGTTGTAGCGCTGCCACGGAGTCCATTGAACGCCACCACCCGTTCGGCGCGATGCCTTGCCCTTTGAACGCAACGCTTTTTAAGGAAAGTAAATGGCGCAGTAATTCTCTGTCGTCTCGGTGGACACCTGAGCCGCACTGTACAGGAAGGGAGGAAGTGGAGTGAAAGAAGAAAGAGGGGCCGTAATGAAGAAAATGAAAATTGTACTTGAGGAAAGGAAATTACGCATTAACTGTCGCGCATATCTCAGTAGACACTAGTCGAAAATTGTATTTGACGAAAGAAAGTTGCGCAGTAACTGTCTCACATATTTCGGTGGACACCCGTCAAAATTCGCGCGTAGTGACATCACGACAATTTGGACCAGTCTGAAACGCGGACAAATACGCCTTGCTCGTCAGTAAATTGTTTTTTGAGGAAAGGAAATGTATGTCTCGCATATCTTGGTGCACACCTGAACTTCGCCGTAACGGGAAGGGAGGAAGATGGGAGTGAACGAAGACACCGTATTCACTAGACGCACCTTTGTTCATTCCAAACCATCGAGCTGGCATAGCGGAGTGGTAGCGTGCTCGACTCGCACTCCGGAGACCGGGGTTCGATTCCCAAGCTCGGCCAATTTCTTACTCGGTTTTATTTATTTATCTGGTCTGACTAGAAAGGTTAATTGGACTAATTGGTTAAGTAAGCAATTAACTAAACTCAAACTTACTTGGAGCATCACTATACGATCCCTTCAATTGGTTGCATGGTTAGTAGCCAAAGTACAATTGGCCCCGTTTGAAATTCGCGCACTGTGACGTTACGACCGTTTCGACCAACTGAAAAGCGTGACATTTCTTGTCGACAGCTCCTGCTTTCAACGATGAGGCATTAAAGGCTTCCGCCTTAATAAGGCATACTTTTTTACCCTCGGCCACTGCGTGCGATAAGGGAAATCCTGGTGAGCAGCGGTGAGACGGGAAGTGCAGCCAGTCAGACCGGTATACTTGCTGACGACCTATACCGCAAAAGGCACAAATGGCCGCGCTCTCACTACTGTAGCTTCGTGCTGAGGCTTACGTTCGAGAGTACTCGCAGATGTACTTGTGTGCTAGCACTGCTGTGGCGCGTTTATTTTTTCAACAAGTACGGCAACGTTTTAGTTGTATTGTTTAAGTTGTTATCAGTTATCAGATTGCTGAGCTGACAGGCACGCGCTTGTTATGAGCTTCGCCTTTCTTGCTGCTTCTCGATGCGATCGCCTAAATCTGTACTAACGCCGCGCGGAATTAGCTTTCGCGAGTTTTTTTCGGGTGACAGGTCAGCGCAACACGATCACGAGCATGACACACAGGACAGGGCGCTTCATATAAGTATCCCTGTGATCGTATGCGCCAACTTGTCACCCAAAAAGATGCCCTGCCCCAACAACCCTGCAACGTGTTTTACGTGACTTTTCCATTGGTCGTGGTTTTGCTAGCGATAAGCTGTTTACAGGCTGCATTTCTTTTATGCCGAGACAGGATCACTGTACTCGCTCCATAACTTGTGGCCGCCTATGCGCGCGATTTGCACGTCAAGAATCGTTTACACTAAGCGCTGCTCAGGGCAAATCAGCAGTCACTACACGAGTGAAAAGTTCTTCATTGAGAAAATGCGACACGAATAAGAGTCGCTTGAGCGATCGTAACCGATCAATTACTCGGCAGTGATGTTACATATCATGATTAGAGAAAATGATAGTGAAGAAAAATAACGGTAATAAATGCAGTCCCTAGATCTCATATTCTGTACTCCTGCATCAGTGTCCCAGAATGCTTCGCTGCGTTCGCCGTTATGGCATCATTTCGATCTCGCTGATTAATCTAGGACGTAGTTGCTGTCTCAGTGTACAAGAGCTGTAAACTCGTCAGGTTTCCGTCTCGCGAACAGATTTGGCAGCTTTAGAAAGGCGCGCTCGCTCGACCATTAACAGCGTCGGTCGTCGAGATCTCGCTCGCAGCGCTCCGTAGCTTCGAGGGCACCCTAACCGGACCAACACTTTCTTCGCGCCCATGTGTATGCACCTGCGGCAGTGCGCTACTGAGATTACTCACTTATCACTTTTATAACGCTGCCAGGCCGATTCGTTCACTGCCTGTATACCGCGGGCGGCCGAGCGCCCGTGAATATCGAATCGGTCGCGAAAGCGGCGCATGCGACGCGGACCGGCGCTGTGTCGCCTATTTTCACGAAGTAGGTTTAAAGTCGGTACAATTTTAGCCCAGGAGGGCGGTCGCGTTCGTTTCTGCCATCTTTTTATACGGAGGAAAAAAAAAAGCGTTGGAACCAGCTGTCGAGCCTTTTCACACGGCTAAGTAGGCCGCCCTGTCATTTTTGTGTGTTTTGTTGTTAAGTTTCGAAGCTTATGCGGATGCGAAGAGCCGAACATTTCGCGCCTCAGACCCACTACAGGGTAACACACGACGCGTGTGTATGCGCCCGCGTGTTCGTTCGCAAACCAGATCAAAAGAGCTCGCCGGCTGGATTCAACCGATACTTGGACAATTCTCTATAGGAAGCTCGGCGCGGGCGGTGGTGGGTTTGGCCGCGCTCCGGCGAACCATGCGCGTCACAAGGGGGAAACGAACGAGCGGTGCCCGGGCCTGTTTCGCTTCTGGTCCGCCCCGCCCCAGGCGCGCCCGCGTCTACGTGTCGTGACGCGCGCCGTGTCCACCGTGCTATCTGATGCGGCACTCCCACGCCTTAATCCTGCGGCGGAAGGCTGCTCGCTTGCTCAGAACCGGCCGAGACTCGGAAAAGCTTTTTCGGACTCCTAGTATGGACTGGACACTGCCGTCTTGAGAGAAGCCGGCCTTCGCCCACACCATGCGACATCTCCAACAGGACCGAAGAATATTGGAAACAACTTCTGTGTGAGCCAGAGCTACGCAAACTCCTTCGGATTAGATTCTACTGCCTGCTTTTCTTTCCCGTGAACCGAAGTATCTTCGCAGGGGTGCTTTCGCGTTTCGCTCTCAGCGAAATGCGACGGCTGCGGCCACGTATCGAACCAGCAACATTGGGCTCATCGGCGGGACTCCTTTCCTGCACAGCCGCCGTGAGCACGACACGGCCTACGAAGATAAGAACTCAGGGGCCGTTGCTCCTCACGACCCGCATGCCTGGGTAAGGAACGTTAACCTCTCATCGATAGCCGCACGTATATATCGACGCACATAGCGGCGTGCGACAGATTTCTGATCTCGATGCAAATAGAGTGACATTACTGTCCGCGAGAAAGATTAGGAAATAAGGGGAGGAAAGGGACGCGCCTGTTCAGACAACAACTGAAGGGATGCCTAAGCAAAAACGGTTTCAGGAGATTTATATCACTTAACGAAAAAAATATCCCGCTGTGCTCGCGCAAACGGCAGGAGATGATTGGATCGGGCGCGTATCAGCGCGCGAGAGATGGCTAAACCGATCGGGTCGTTTCGCGAGGGCGTCGCGAATGCCGCGAATGCTGTGCGTTCTCCGTGAGCAATCGCGAGCCTCGAGACCCCTATCGGCTCTATTTTTCCCAAGCGTAATCGCAGTGCGCGAAGCCGTCTCGGAGGCTGCGCGCGCTCTTGAACTAAATGCAGGAGAACAAGGGTATACGCAAGCTCAGGGCAGAGAGCATTGTGCGCATTGCGTAATTCGACTCGTCCCTCCTTCGCCTGGGTAACCAGGACTGGAAGAAACGTCTAAACACAGTGGCTAGACAAGGCTAACTGTTGCCAGACTTGGGTAAAATTGGGAAAAGAAACTGGCGAGACAGCATCATTTCACGGAAGGTGTCGGTCATCGATTGTATCTGGCTGAGCGTTCGTGATTGGTGCTAGAAGTCATTAAATCTTCAAGCGCTTCATTTTAGCAAATCAGTATACCAAGGATGTTCCATAACTTTCGCCTCGCGAGCTGTAATTCTGTTTAATAAGCCGTGGAGTTAAAGTGTCATCATCATCAGCCTGACTACGCCCACTGCAGGGCAAAGGCCTCTTCCATGTCTCTCCAATTAATACTGTCCTTCACCAGTTGCGGCCTCCGTATCCCCGCAAACTTCTTAATCTCATTCGCAATCACCGCGCGGATGAGGTCGCGCGAACTGCTCACGACGACGGCGATTTTGTGTCGATCCCCATTTCGAGATCGGATGCAGCGAGCAGGCTTCGCGCACTTGCGCGGGACATCACGCTTGCCGCGTGGAATTCCGGCCAATTTTGCTATTCCCGTTTAAAATCCTTGGACCCAGATCTGAAGCTCCGGCTACCATCAGGCCTACCACGACGAGAAGAAACTTTGCTGTGTCGCCTCTGGCTTGGTGTAGCTTTCTTTCACCAAACATTACTCATTCTTAATCGGTATGGCTGATAGCCCTGAATGTGCCATCTGCGGGCATGACGAGACTATAACTCACATTCTTTGTGACTGCCCTGCCTACACGACCGAAAGGCAGTCTCTCAGCCGTGCGCTGGAGCGCCTAGATCCGCGCCCACTGACGGAAACGAAGATTATCGGCCACTGGCCGCGGCGGTCGTCGGCGGAGAAGGCCTCCAAGGCACTGCTCCGCTTCTTGAGAACTTCTGGCCTGCACGATAGGCTGTGGGTTCAACGAACACTGTCATTTTAGAGTGACTTCAATTTTCTGTTACCCCCCTTTCTCTTTTATTGCGAAGCAATACTACTTTCGAGCAACACTTGTTGTTGGGCTAGTTGGTAATACATACTTCTGAAGGAACCAGCGCACAAAACACAACGGACAAGTCCTGTCCATCGTGTTCCGCCTTTTTCTTGTCCGTTGTGTTTTGTGCGCTGGTTCCTTCAGAAATACTACTTTCGCTACCACCTGAGCCCGTGACGTGCCGCGGCCGCATAGCCACGCTTGACCTTTCGTGTGACCTCGCTGCGTGACGTCATACCATCGGTGTAAAAACGGGGCCCCATCTCACGCCGTCACCTTGAGCGGCGCATAGCCACGGCCTGACTCTCGCTCCTCTCACCAGGGGCGCTGCGCGCTATGTGACGTCATACCATCTGTGTAAAAACGGGGCCCCATCTCACACCGTCGCCTTGCGCGGCGCATAGCCACGGCCGCGGCCTGAGTGCGCTCTTCTCGTCAAGCCCATGAGATGCCGCCTCCAGCCTATACGCTTCGGCAGGTTGCAAAGAGAAAGCATCAGCGAACTACGGAGACAGAAGAAGAACGAGAAGAACGGCTTTCCAAGCGACGAGCTCCAGATGCAGCAGAACCACGGATTTCTTCGCAATTACCAGGCTTAACCAAGCTAAGCCACAGCCAATTTTTTTCTTTTTTTTATCCCCTCACTTTTATCCCCTACCCCCCATGTAGGGTAGCAAACCGATTATTCTTTCGGTTAACCTCCCTGCCTTTCCTATTCTACCTCCTCCTCCTACGCTTGCCTTCTCTTGGAATCCACTTTGTAACCTTTAAGGACCAGCGGTTATCTTGCCTTCGCATTCCATGTCCTGCCCAAGCCCACTTCTTCCTCTTGATTTCGACTAGGATGTCATTAACCAGAAGAACATCACATATCGATATAGGCTCCATCCCTGATGACGTGCTACCGTATGCCGTCCGTCGTAGAAGAATGAGATCAACTGTGGACGACAAACGTGCATTAACGGCGCGCTGCATTGGTGACCGCTTCGTCGGACGCGAAGACCGCACCCTTCGTGTGCTCCTTCACCTCAGGAAATAACCCGAAGGAAGACCGACGGCGCGAGCTCCGCAGGCAACGGGGAGCGTGAGGCAGAATAACCACCCTCATTCTTCTGTAGTGTCCATCGCTGCTGGTGCGCACTCTGTCGAAGAGTTCAGGGTTCCTAAAGCAAGAAGACATCCCAAATATTCATTTGGATGTAACGCATTTTAGTTCTATCGCTCAATAAGAAAGCTGACGCCCAGAAAGCAAAACTTACGGAAAACGATTCCGCTTTAATTGCACGTCTGTATTCGCACTCAAGAATAGGGCCAACTTCTCGTGCGTTTCGCGCGTGCCACGCGCAGCAGTTTATATCCTTCTTTCGTAACACCTGGCTGTCGTCGTAAAGCGCCAGATAAAATCAAAGGCTTTGTAATTATCATCTGAAGCTTTCCGTTGCATCACACATAGGCGTAGTAAATGGTGCAAGGTTGAAAGCTCCTAAGCTGCACGCGGACTATGACGGACGCCGTAATGGAGGTTCTACAACGCTCGCTGACACCGCACATCACACGGCCTTCTTTTTTGCATTTCACTTCCCCCTAATGCGTCCGCCGTGGCCAGGATTCATTCGCGCGACCTTTGGCATCTGCAGCCGAAAGCCAAAACCAATGAGCCGCCGTGGCGGGTAATACCTTTATTGAGCTTGGCCTTCAAGAAAGTGCAAGGCCTGCATCACTGAAAGGAGCAAGACTGCTTTGCTTGCTTTTCACCGGTAGTGCGAAGGGGAAAGGAAGCTGGTGCGACAAACAAGCGGGCTCGCGGGCCCGTGACAACGTCCCGGAGACACCATACACGTGCTTGTGTTGTCTGAAACTTTACGTCTGCTACGAGGGGCTGTGAAAATATTTCGTTGCCACACCCTCTGTTCATGAAAACGCAAAACAAGCATGAGGGAAAAAGTGACAGAGAAATAATAGCCCTTCCGTTCAGCACCTGCCTGTACTTTGACCCCCATAACACCGTGCTTTTTGCCTCAAGGTCACTCCCATATGCGTTTACCGAGAAGCAGTTCACACGTTCCTATTTATCAGCGCTCAATGTGTTCGTGAAACCTTGCGAATCTGTGTCGTCGTGTTATTTTTGTACGCGTTTGTTTTTGTTTGCTTTTTTGACGTATGACGCCTATAGTTCCTATCGTCGTGCGACGAATGATACCGAAACACTGGGTATTTTATTTTCACTCTCGAATTAAATATTTCGCTAATCAGCGAACTGCCTTTCTCACCCCTGACACCCCGACCACGCTTAAAGGGGAGCATTCGGGCTGGCTTTGGCTCCGCAAATCCTTCAGGCGCGCGCTGACAGCGCGCTCTTTCATTGCGTGCACGTTCCAGGCGAGCTTGATTATCCTGAAAGAATTTGGGAGCCACAAAGGCGCCCTATTTCACGCGGAGCGCTCGCAGTTCACTCACCTAGCCCGCATGCTCGGCGCTGTATACGCGCATTATTTGCATAGCCAGCACCTTTCCTTCCTGCCCGTTTCTCTCTTTGCCTCCCCTCGCACTTTCCCCGCCTCTCCGAGTCCCATTGTTTGGGCGGCACTGGGGGGCTTATCTTGCTCGAACACGCGGAAACAGATTCTGGCGCTGTTTGTCTCTGCGCGCCCCTTCAACCCGCGGCCGCTGCTCCTGCGCTGTGCCGAGGTGCGCGCGTGCGGTTTCCCGCTGCCGGCGTGCTCACGCGCTTTTGTTCCTCGTCGAGCTGCGCCCCCTCTCCCGCCGCCCGCGCAGTTGACATCTCTTTGGAGCCGGCCGCTTCGCAAACAGCGGCGGCCCCGGCAATCTGGTCCGACGGGCGGCACGACAACGAAGGCGACCGTGAATCCTCGACGGGCGTGCCCTGGCCGCGCTGCGTGCTTGTCCTTGCCGCGGACGCCTCCGGTTTCCTCGAGCGGATTCCGCGCTGCTTGCTGAGCCCCAGGAAAGGCGACAAAGGCCCGGCGACCGCGGTCGTGCGCGCCGTTCCTCGTTCCTGCCTAGCTTGTTGACATTTGTCGCGGCCATCGGAAGGCTGCGTGGTGCTGAGTGATGCGCGGTCGTGTCCTCGGGCTCGACGCCGGAGCTGCGCGACGAGCGGCGCCGATCACGAGCCGGGGGACAACGGGGAAGCACGGCTCTACCGCGCCGCCGCTGCCTTCTTCTTCATCGCTCATATGCTCTGTCTTCGTATTTTCTCTCCCTCCCCCGCGACGTGCATAGGAAGCGACGACGCTGAGTGATACAAATTAAGCAGCGCGAGTGCTAATTACAGCGTGCTTGGCGCCTCGCACGGTAGCTCAAGACCGGAAGCGGGTCGACACCGACCGCTCCAGTGTTCCGACAGGGTTAATTTGTAAAAGTTGTAGGCTTGCACGCCACGTGTAGTCTACGCCGATACATGCAGCCATCTGCCCTCGGAACTCCAGCTGTCATCTCGTGGCAGATTCCCAGACATCTGTCGCTCCGAAGTGCGCGGAGGGCTGTCCTTCGCACTCTTCGGAGCTTGAAAGAAGCACCGCAGAGGTACCATCGCACCTCCTGAGGCTGCTACGGTCACGCGTTTGGCCGCCGACGCTCTTACGGCAAAGGCAGCATCCACCCCGTGCAAACGCCTCAAGGCACCGAGCGAATCTCTTACTCAGCTCCTCGAAGCCCACCCATTTTGCCTGCAGTGCTGTGGCTATTGTACCAGTGCCCAATCCTTCCATTCGACGTCTCACTCCTTCTGCCGGGGAGGATTGAATAAGACAAAAATTTGCTTGCGGGAAATCGTTTTTTTTTTTTTTTGCGAACTTCTCTCACAGTTCTCAGAATGCTGCATATTCTCGTATTTTACAAAGCAGTAATGCGTTCATATGCTCGAAATAGAGAAAACCATTCTTGATAAAAACTGTTCCACTCCTGCCGTGTCTCACCTACGCGAGCTGACACAAAGGTACCTGGCGTTGTGTGCTGCACTCCCTGTCTAAAAGATCTTCACTGACTCAAGCTTCTACAGAACTGCTCTAATTAATATAGAACCCCATCAACAAATTAATACTGCACGTCGAGAACTTCCTTTGAAGTTTCTTTGACCATTGTCCTTGATTTTTTTTTTTTCGCTTTTGCGTCATGCTAACTATATATTGCTTCCTCTCTGACCCACAGCAGTCTAAGCTGACCATCTTCGCTGCCGCGGTCTTCCAGGATTGTTTGACGGGAAACTACACGGGTGAAGGAGTGCGCGATGAGCAACGCATTTTGTAATCTCGCCTCGACGAGAAACCAAGACAGAAAGACAGAGAGAGAAGGGGGGGAAATGCTCTGAAGTTAAACGCAGGAAGCTACTAGTTTGCTACCCTGCACTAAGGGAGAGAGATGAAGGGATATAAATGTGAAGGAGAAAAGGGAGCTAAGAATGGAGTGAAGTTGGTAAGGATTTAGCGTATGGCAAAGACATGGCCTATATCGCGAAGGCCCGACGCCCTGTTGTCGTTCTTTGTTGTCGTTGTCGTTCTACGGCCAGCTTCGAGTCCATCAACAAGACAAGCATGTAGGAGACACGTTTTTAGCTTCCCAACCGCTGGTAAAACATTAGTAGACCCCGCTACGACCTGTTGCCCCATCCCGTCCTACCGGGCATCTAATGCGGCCATAAAGATTGGAATACCTAAACGATGTTCCTCTGGATACAGAAATACCCAACTAAAGCAGAATAAACATTAAGTCTATGAATGACGTCCAAAGAAATTGAAATGCTTGAAAGGACGGAGCAGAGCGCATCGTGCAGGTTTCACTAGTGTTTTTTACCTTGCAGCTGACATCCTGCTCTTCGTTTATCTTAGGAATGCGGAGGTGGCGCGGTGGTATGTGTGCAGACCATACGAAAGCTGTTATCGTTTGTCCTCTTTTGAGGTATACAGCACGTGTCCATACTTGCAGCGCTGAAGTGTGTCTCTGACCTGGCATATACCGTCCAGTATGCCCTAAAAAAGAAAACTCGATAAGGCATAGCAACTTTCTAGATGAAAGTTCTCGCTCCTGTTTCCTTTTAGTTATCGTTTGGGCTTTAATCGCAGCCCTATATAGGTGTCTTCCTATGAATATGAGGCCACCATAAGTCAATAGCGGGGCTATTTGAGAGAGCTGCTATATTTACAGGCGAACATTTCCTACCTTGATATATCCATGGCGGCCCCTGTACACCACGCCAAGATGTCGTCATGCTTGTTCTCAACGTTGTGCGCAGCTCCAAGCGGAAGCGCACCTCTGTGTAGGATAGACGCTTCCGCCGCACCGACGCGGATTCGCGGGTGTCGCTCTGGCGCGTGCGTGGCGCATCGTATGAGTTTTGCCCGTGCAAATCGCACTGCGGCGCGAGCCCAAGAGGAAGGCAGCGGCTGTAGGAGAGGGAGCACTGTCCCGCGTGTAAGACACGGCTCCGAACAGTATCGCTAGGACGGAGCCCACCGGCGGCGATATCCTACATCGGTGTCCACACGCGCCACGTATATTTGCATGACCCGGAGATGACACTAATGTGCCGCCTCGCGTCGCGACAACCTGCCCCCAGACGCGTGCGGGCCTCGGACCGCCGCCGTCCGCACGCATGCCAACCCTGTTCCACTGGTGCCGCCGCCGCATCGGGAGCTCCCTGGACGAGGAAGTTATGCTGCGTTCAAAGGGCCAGCTGCGGCTTCTGGGGATGGCCTATTTATGAGAATGCAGATTGCGTCCGTTCGATCTCGCGCGCAGGATCATCTGGCGCACGCCCCTTCGTGCGAAGGCGTTTTTGATGCGATCCGCCATCGGGGGCCCTCCCCTCGCGTCGCCCGGAACGACTGCTGCCTGTCGCCCTGCGCGGTGTGTGTGCCGCTCCTGCGAGCCACAGCGTCCCGTCAGACCGGCCTGGAAACGACACTCTGATGTGGTGCGACAGCAGCACGCCTGGAGAAAGGGCTACGGATCAGCCGTCGTCGTGGCTTATACCTGTCACATGTGCGAAAACAGAACCACGAACACGCACCTGCGGGTTTGAAATTCACTTGGGTTGAGCGCGTAACGAATAGTTCTGTTAACGCCCATTTCTTAAATGCTAGCGCCGCAGCAGTATAACTTCATTTCTGGTGTATACTATTCCAACTGCTTTCTTCCGCACAGGAGAGGCCCAGTGCGCATCTTCCGCTTTCGACTTTCCCGCCACCAGTGATTACTAAATCGGCTGCTGCGAACGGTGCATGCAGTGCCGGGCATTTGCCTGCGTAAACTTAGTCCCTGTTGCTGATTTCCTAAGTGTATTTATTCCGAACCGTAATGACCACTCATCTGGCTATAATACACTGGAGTACTGGAGGCCATGAAAGTATCACCGTGGCAGCAGCTTATACGTCTGTCCTCTGTTTTGGTTCAGAAGAGACGGATCAATATGGCGCCAAAAACCCCGCGAAGGCACGGACGAAAGGCTTTCTAAAGGAATTATTTTTTTACTGCGCTGCAAACATACTCTGTTACGCGGCAATAAGAATAAGAGAATAAGGAAACACGCACGCAAGACGGGCGCTGACAAACAAGTGATTTATTTTGGAAAGACAGACGTGGCTAAGTAGAAAACACATGGTCACGTGAAAAGAATAATTATCTTGAAGGCAAGTTTGCGAAATCTTCACGCGATATCTTCTCTAATCTCCAACTTCTTTTTCGATTTTTCTTCTTTGTCTTTCTCTTCTTCACTGATTTTTCTTCTTGCCCGTAGCAACGTATTTTCAGCGCAGTAACAAAATAATGGCGCACCAGCTAGCCATCCAAACATGCTTGTACTATAAGAAGCCACGTTAAAATCTGCTCATCACTTTCGAGGTTTCGAGGACTGAGCAGGGCCGGGTTAATTCAACGGTTCTGTTTTAGTTACGCAGTCGAACACGGATATATCAAAGTCGAACGGCGTCGCCATATAGTTCCGTATATCTATATATAAACACTGTAGACAAGCTTATCGCTAACCAAGAAGCAAGAATACACTGCACCCACGCAGGTGACGCCTGTTTTATAGTGACGTAAAGCCACCGCTCGCTATAGGCGTTGCTAGGCCTAGGCTGCTTTGTATCAAAGCCACAGCGGCCGACGCTTTGGACTATTCACAGCCTGTTATAATATGTTTAATCTCGTTGCCAGTACACTATAAATAGAATGATCGTTCGTTAAAGGTAAAGTTCAGTTGGTTTCCGCTTTAGTTAGCTTGGTTGGCTGCACCGCATGAGAGCGATTGTGGAAAATGAGCCCAAAAATAACGTAGGGGTTTAACGCAGTTAAACCCCTACGTAGACGTGCGAAAGCAGGTGTTCAATATTCAATTGGAGGGGACACTTAAGCTCCGCCTTAAGGGAATGATGCGATATCTTTAGTGGGTTAATATCCATGTATGCGAAATTGGTCATTCCCTACTTAACTTTTATAGGTGGCGGCGAGTCCTCAAACCACTACCAGCGCAGTGGCGCAACGGTTAAGCGATGCGCCACTGCACTGGGAGCTGGCTGTTTATATCACAGCCACCGGTAGGGATTGTGCGACCCATGTTGCTCTTCCGAGCAACTTCTCGCGCAGCTGGCGCGACGCTCCTTCGAACTTACCGGAGCTTACCAGAGTTACTACACGAGCTTAACCGAGCAACTCGGGAAAGCTCGGGTAGAAACTCGAGTTGTTAGGCAACGGCACAAGATCGTACGGTGAACGTACGTACGGTGACAAGATTCTTGGTCGGTGTTGGTGACCGTAGAAGTGCTTTTGCACTAAAAATTCAAGGCCACCATCAAGCGCCCCCCACGGTCACCTCGTCATGCGTTTTCACCGCGCTTGCGCTGCCAGCAGGAGCCCAAGGTCGCGCAGTCGACTCGTCGCCGCGCGCGAAAAGTGTTCGAAGAGCTCCGTTAGGAGATTCACCACTGGGAGGGGTAAAGCGCGCCGTTCGGTACATCTAATGAGCAGTGATATTCGAGCCTCGATATAGTGGGCGACTTTCCTGTACTTTTAAACAGAATTTTCGAGGGGATAATCCGAGTGTTCGGTATACCGAATAATTCGAAATATGCAGGTTCAATATATCCGGGCTCGACTGTATCCCTTTCCCCCGTCGGCATTGGCAGAGGCGCCGCCACGCCCTCGTTATCGCCGGAATCAGCCCGTAGGAGCTGAGGATGATAAGAATAGAATACCACGCAGCGAAAATAATTTTTATATTTTGCTGGCCAGATTCGCATACTGTTCCGCATTTCTGGACCCTCTACACGTGGACGACACATTCGTGCACCTTCGCCTCGTGTGACTCGGCGCCCTATCAGATGCACCGTGCACAGCGCACGACCGGAGGCACCCTGCCCGCACCTATAGCCTTGGGCGACGCACTCGCTACCGGACCATCCGTTCGTCCGAACCGGTGCAGAACGGTTCTGCCGGCCGGCCGACCGATTACGTGTCCGGCGGGCGTGTCCAGCCGACCGCCCAGCGTAGAAGGGAACGCGAGTCCTCGCGGAACGGCCCGTCCGCCGTCGATGTTGCGCCACTTTCTCCACGCCCGTCCATTAGGGCCCTGGGCGCGTGCAGCGCGAGCGTCTGTCCGCGGGGCCAGTTAATCGGCCGCGAGTCATAAGGAAGGCATCTGCGCCAGTCGGCGAAAGCAGAAAGGCGGCAAACTGTCCTGCCCGGCGGTACGGTCCGCCCCGCGTGTCGTATAAATAACGGGCTTCGGCCACTCGGACCGCGCGCGGAAGGGCCGCGGCTGGAATGCACTCCGGGAAAAGGGGGTTGTGCCGCAGCCCGATGGCCACCGATCTCGGCGAGCCGCGCGATGATGCCGCCGATAAGGGAGCGTCGAGGCGAGGGAACCGGGCGCCGCCGTACTCGCTCCGGGGAGCGTCATCTTCCTACTGGCGGGATCGCGGCGGCGTGGCCCGCTCCGCACTTGCGCGCGAAAAAGCAGAAAGCAGTCTCGAGTTTGGCCGATGGAGAGGAAACAACCGGCTCGGACGGATACCCGAGTGGGGGTCTCGGAGCTATTTGGCTCAGGTGTAGTATATCCTCTGTGGCATATGATTCTTTAAAAATATCCCCCCCGACGCCACGCGGGGCAGCGTACGGGAAAATAACGTAAGAAATATGCGGGAGGATGCGCTTCAAGTGATGCCCAGAACGCGCTCGCTCGGAAGGGTTATCAACGGTCAGCGATAACGGGGAGTAAATATAGCCTCTGGAAAGCGAATGCGGAAGGACACATGCGGGTGCCTGCAGCTCACTTTATGAGCAACCTTTCTTTCTTTTTCTATCTGTTCCGTAGCATCGCGGACGGTGCGGCATTTTCAGCACCCTAATTGAATGCAACCTCATTCTGTCCATGCACTACAACGACTGCTTTTCTTGAGTACAGAAGAGACACTTGAATGCTAAAACGAAAATTTTATTCGTAAAGTCTCAGCCTCTGCCAACTTGGGGTTGAAAATTTGTTCGTTTTTTGTTTTTTTTGCCTTGCTTGGCGTCTTGAAAAGTGCGGAAGGGTCTGTGCGTTATGCGCTGCCGCCCGCAGCTGCTACGGCAAACAGCCGCTGAGTAACTTTCGTAGTGGTCAGGTTACCATTTGTGTGCCAAGGGCCTTTTCCGTTTAGTCGACAGACGTCCGACAACTAATGAAAGGAAAGGAAAGAAAAACCCTCACCCTGTGGCACACATCAGGCAGACGCGTCCACTCTTGCCCACTGCACGCGTTGCAGGAGGATACGTATAACTGGGCAGTGCAGCTTGTCGCTCCTCATGGAGGGATGACAGTGCGCGCGCTGGTACCGCTCATTCCTGTTGACACCACCTTACGAAGGCTTCCGAAGATCCAGCATTGGACTCGCAGCTGTTGCTAGATAATGTAGGTCGAAGAAAACAAACAGTGCGTTGCATCTCTTCTTACACCTTGAGTCAACGCGCTGTTCTCTTATCATGTACAAGCAGCTCTCCGTTTTTTAGTAATATCACAGGAACGTCGTCCACACGGTCGTGCAGCGTCCCATGATGGACCGCATCGGACGCTTAACGAGCCTCTAGTCGGCGTTCCCGATACATCACTAAAAAAAAAATTGACAGCTGTACGCAGCTATTAGGCAATGAATAGCAGGCTTAATGATTTTTAACTGAATTTCTTGAAGGCAGAGTTAGCCAAGTTTCAGGTCGAGCTCTCACAGGAGCTCACTAGCCTCACTGTCACCGGTAGTTAGGTGAAATCGCAGTCTCGAAGTTGGTACAGGGCTTCACTCACAAATAAAGAGGTGTAGCAAGTCCAAGAAAACCATTCAAATGTCACCGGAATACCTGCAATTGAACCATCGGCCTCTAATTTCCGTGACGTGCACGCTACTGGCTCTACCGTGAGACATATTTTTTTTTTCATTGCCTACTTCTCGTCAAGACGACCGGTACGTTAGTGCGAATACTTTAATGAAAATGTTATGCAATACACAGCAACGAACTCTACGACCGTTTAATTTTTGCCGGGGCAGAAAACAGTGCCATGGAAACCTCCGCTCTTAAGCAGATTTATTATCAATACCTAAAATGCCCCAGGAATGGGGTATTACATGAGGAATGGGCTGAATGTTCCACTAATGAGAGATTGGATGGCAGCCTTGAAGTGCAGTGGATCGGAGTGGTGCACGGAGTTGATTGGCAGGCTGTTCCAGTCTCGAGCAGTTTGCACGAAGAATGAGCGCAGATGAGCTGTAGTCTGTGCTGGGGGAGGGTAGACTGCTTTGGGATGGTCGGTACGGCTTGATAAGCGATGAGCTGGCAAGATAGCTGAAACATCGAGTTGGCTGTGACAAAATTTATGAAAGAGGCAGAGCCTAAAGATGCAACTTCTGGACTCGAGATTAGTAAGATTAGCCTCAGATTTAAGTGCAGTGACGCTGGTGTGATACGAGTAGTCCGAAAAAATAAATCTAGCTGCGCGATTCTGAACTGATTCGAGGGTTTTCGAAAGGTTAGATTGATGAGGGTCCTAGACTGAGCATGCGTACTCCAGCTTCGGCCGGACAAATGTGAGGTATGTTAATGTTTTAATTGAAGCAGAAGCGAGTCGCAAGTTCCTACGGAGGTAGCCAAGAGTGCGATTGGCTTCGGTTGTTATGTTTGTTATGTGTGTTGACCAATTAAGTGTGTTAGAAAATGTGATGCCGAGATATTTATACGATTGAACAGATGCTATTTCAGATGCACTTATTTCATACTTGAAGGGTTGATAGTTTTGGCGCCGATGGAAAGAAAGCAATGACGTTTTATTACTGTTTAAGGACATTAACCAAGTGTTGCACCAGGCTTCAACACGTTTAAGGTCGTCTTGAAGTAAGCGAGAGTCAGAGGTGTTATGGATGGGGCGGTAGATTACACAGTCGTCTGCAAATAGGCGGATATGAGAAGTGATATTATTAGGCAGGTCGTTAATATAGATTAGAAAAAGCAAAGGCCCAAGCACAGTGCCTTGGGGGACACCGGAAAGGACCGGGGAGCAAGATGACGAAAGTTTATTAGCGTACACAAATTGTTTCCGGTTAGTGAGAAAATTGCGTATCCAATCTAATACAAAGGGGTCAGTGTGTAAGCTTGAAAGTGTAAGTAGAAGTCTTTGATGGGGAACCTTGTCGAATGCCTTTTCAAAATCCAAAGAGAGAACGTCCACCGGAATGTTTAAATCGAGATTAGAGCTTATGTCGTTAATGAATAAAGCTAGTTGAGTATCACATGATATCACATGATCACGCAGTTAGCAACATACATGAAAGTGTTTTGGCGATTTGTTTGCTAACACTGATTGTAGACGACAGATGTGGGGTCTCCAGGTGTTTTTTTCCTGTAGCCCTCCTTATACGAGTGTTTGGATTGCTTTCTAAACCAGTCCACATGTGCAGTCGGGGCCAAATTTTCTGACCCCCTCTCCAAGTTGCGAACCCTGCCGCGCTGTGCGTAGGCGCGCCACCTGGTCATGCCCTCCTGGTGTCGAGACCGAAGCACTGCAACGGTCTCGACACCAGGAGTGAATCGTCAGATGGCGCACCCGCATGCAGCGCGGCAGGCATGAGATTTCTGCTGCTTGTGCGGTTGAGTTTTTTTTTTTTTACTCCGTCGGACAAACAAGCGCAACTAGCTCGGAGCAATTGCACAAACAAGAAAAGGGACCAAGAACGAGTAGACACACAAAGAGCGCTAACTTCCAACAACTTTATTAGAAACAAAAGCACAAGAATTTATACATGCATTGTTGCCGTGTCATCCCAAAGCATGCGCAAATTCACTGCGAGCGTAGGTAAGCAATTTCTTTTTTTTTTTTGAAATTGTGTGTGTCTCCTGTGTGTGTCTACTTGTTCTTGGTCCCTTGTCCTGTTGGCGCTATTGCTCGGAAATATGAACTAACAAGCCCGAATTTCAACGTTGAGGTTTGTGAACTCTTAAGAGCCCTGTTTACATGAGCAAGCTATTCGGCTGCGGCCTTCATTATTTACCTATTTCTCTATTTTAGTGAGAAAGCACTATTTCGATCGGTCAACCCCGAGCGAGATCTTGGTATGTTTGTATGCTTGCGGTCATTCTAAAACAGCGCAAACAAGACAAGGACGACGGAAGGAAGCGTACAACACGAGCGCTCGTGGTGTACGTTTCTTTCCGTCGTCCTTGTCTTGTCTGCGCTGTTTTGGAATGAGTACCTACCAACTCGGCCAGGCGTCTACTCTGGCATGCTTGCAGTGTTTTGGGTTTGTGCCAAGTGAGAGTAATAAATAAAAAGAAATGAAGCAAGTATCCACGACTGGTATTCGAACCCGTGGCGGCGCGAAGAGAGCAGCTTCGCTGACCACTGCGCGCGAGCACTAGGCTACCGTCGCACTCGAAGACGCCTTGTGCTAAACTGCAACACACTCTTGCGCCGTGCATTCCACATCATCATATATATATATAGCGTCGTCAGGCGCCCA